>NC_056729.1:1892228261-1892298261 GCF_019279795.1 Protopterus annectens
GGGAAGACAAAAACTTTAAAAGAGATCCCGGGGAGCGTGGGTTACCGAGAAATGGGGGGTTGCCTTTTTGGGGTGCTATCTATAACAGTGCCGTATCAAGGTAATAAGTACTGTAGGAGCAAGTGCTACGTTTAACAGATAGAGAAAAGTCTACTTGGAGTCAAGTAGAGATGATCTTTTTGTGCATGCTTCATGTTGGTGTCTGACCAGGCTCCGTTGCAGTCGTGTGTTGGACGGTAGTGTTTCTGTGTGTTTGCCATGTGTTTTTATTGCCGGTACATCTGTGGGAGGTGTGGTTGGCACATGTTCCTCTTTGCAGGGACACCCATCCTGGGGTTTGTGTCATGCATCTGCACTTGGCATGTGCCATATGTCCTGTACTATTCCCACAGTCGTGTATGCCTTCATGCAGTACTACTGCATGTTACTGGCTGTTTGTATGTGGTACACATGGACATTGTGATGGTTGGCTTGAACTATTCCCATGCTAGAACATACACATCTGTCAATTACGTTGTTTAAATCAAACTGTAACACTCATTCGTCTTTTCAAAATGACAGTCAATAACACAGGAAGCTGAGATTAATAACGTTTTACTACTGTGCAGCAGGAGGCAAAAAAATATGCAGTACAAGTTTAGACATTTGTTTTACTCTATACATGTTACAGCTGTATGAGCATTGTGTATACTATCATCTTTTGCACACATTAATGATGTGGTCAGTCACAGGGCATTTAATTCACTATAGTCCACAATGTTGTATTCCTACAACAGCGCTAAGGTAATGCTTATTAAATGTTTTCCCATGAGGATAGCAAAACCTTGCGAGCCACATAGTCAATTAGAATGTACTTCGGTAAATTCTGCTCTGTCACGGTTCCAACACTGTTCAGATCCGGTCGTCACTCCATTTCCTACTAGGTTCCTTTGTCTGTGTGGTGAGCAGCTGTACTCTGTGTTACATAGAGCTCACAAGCCTATCCTCCTCAGTGGAAGGATAACATATATACCTGTACATACATTTATTATTCTCTAACCGAGCAGATGACTAATGCTGAATGACATACACCTGCTGCACTGGTTACTGCCAGGGTCAGGGTTCAATCACACTGCAGCTACACTACAGGCAATTACATGCATGATAAGCTCTACTGCCATATTGTAAGATAGAATAATATGCATTATACACTTATTGCTTCTAAAGTAGCACGTCATATATATGTTTAAATATGTATTTTGCTAACATTCTCCCTCCTTTGATTGCTTCTATTCTATCCAGAAACATATACCACATTATTTCATTCCCTAGCCTCTTCCTCTCTGGAACGTTTAACTAGGCAAGTAATTTGTTGTACATTTCAAGAAGGATTGCATTTTGGATTGACAAATACCACTACAGGTCTTGATACATAGTCTCGGGTACAGATACGTCGACAGAGTCCTTGACTAATACTTACATGCAAAGTATCCCGCAATAGACACATGCTCCCAATATGAGCAGAACAACACAAATGGCAATCATGATATTCAGTATGACTGAACCCCATCCACCAAATGGTTTGTGGAAATGGTTCGTCAGTGGGTTTGGGCCAGGTTCCGCCATGGATGACACCTGCTGTATTACCTCTAGGTGGGCGTTGATTCTGGTCTTTTTATGTGGTACTTGGACACAGCGATCTTCTTTAATGAGCGCGCATGTACCAATTCTCGCCGGCAGGGTGCAGTCGTGCGCTATTACATTTTGTGACACAACAGTTCTCACTGCATCCAGTTCATCAGTCACAAGTTCAAGAGCGGAAAGTCACATTCATCATTCCTCCAACAGGTTTTGACAACTTCCTCTGTTCCCTGATTGATTTCAGTACTCCACAAGCTGGGAGTGTTCCAGCCCAGGTTATGACGCTGTCACTCAAGTCCATATGTATCGATATTCCTTTATCTCTTGCAGAAAACTGGAATGTCAGAACAGCTTCCATTCCACCCACTGGATTAGTAGGTTTCTCGACTGTGTTCCCAGTTCTTCGAGCTATGTGTGTTATAGTTCGTTTGTACCCAGAGGCAATTGTGCAGTATGTCATGTGACTGGAGCCAGATAACCCAAATAACAACTGCCGGACCAATTCCAGGTAACCATTGATATGCTTTTTCCCACAAACAACATAACAATATTCTACTTTACTACTGATGCGGGTTACCTCTGCATGTAACATCTTCCTGTCTATAACAGAGGACTGTTTATACAATTCAGGATGTTTCTGCACATCCTTCCACGTTGTTCTCATGAAGCTTCAATACAGATAATGAATGGTGCTACAAGTAGTACTGTGATCTTTGGCTGTTATATGACATTTGTAAGACACAGTTATGTTACATATACTCCCACCAACTTGAACTGTATCATGTTTATAACAACATACAATTACTTTTTGTGTAACAGGTAAGTACAATGCCACTTTGTCCTGTGATCTCACAGAACCTGTATCAAAGTGTGAATATTTACAAGTCTCAATCTATCCCCAAGGGGACACCATCCATCGGAAGTCCTCCATATGATGTAGGTATGGCAGTACAAACACAGCAATTTAAAATGTTCATAGTGTGTACATGCACACGCGTCATGCCTAGGTATTTGTTGAAGTGTGGAAGACACCCTGTGGCCAGTTCATCACGTATCACTATTTGTATCCGTGTAGTTATATGCAGGTAAGGTCTCAGCAAATGTTAAGTAAACACAAACATGGTTAATAGGTGTATAATCATTATGACAGTAAACCAAATGTCTTTGGGGCTGCTTTGTATTGTTATACAGTCTGGCCCGGGTGATTCAGGCTCTATGGTATATCAGCTACAAGATGTTGATCAGACTTGATATCCTTTACCGGTTTGAAAACTGTGAAGTGAACCCAGGACGACCTCTCAGCATACTTTACTGCAGTAGGCGTTGCCAACAGTACCTGGTACAGACATTCACACTTTCCACTTGCCAATTATCTTGTTTGGATAACAGTGACATACACACAGGATACTGGTGTCAGCTATGCGTCCGGCTTCACTTGCTCTTTATCTGTAAAAGACTTTAACTGCAAAACAGTGTTATTGGTTAACAATCCTCTCATGTCACCTGCTAATGAGCCATCAACCTCCAGCTCTGCAGGCATGACAGCTTTCCACTCTGGCACATGATATGCCATTCCACATACTACTTCGAAGTGGGTGCAACACTTTACATTTGGAACTGTTGTCATGCTCAGCAATGCTAGAGGTAGACAGCAATTGTAACTCGTCTGGGTGTCACCCACCAACCTCCTCTACTTACGTCTCGGGATCCCATTGTACCACGCCAGCAGTCATGCTGACTGTGGGTTGTACATGCAATTTACATTCATGGAAATACAACATTATCCCCCAGGTTGCGTGATTGTCTGGTTCACTAAATGTGTTCTATTGTCACTGTAGCTTATTTACAGTATGCCAGATCTCGGGATACTTTATTTTACTGGCACCTTTGCCACTGCTGCTGCATCCGGATTCATGGTTGGGAATGCTTCTACCCATTTTGATTATATATATGTGTAATCACTAAACAGTATTTCTTCCCTTCACATTTATTCAGATGTAGGAACTCCATACAAATAGTACGGAACGGTTATGGTGGTGTAGGTAATCTCACTCCCTTCGGTTTAAATGCTCCCTGTGCATGATATCTACTGCAAATGTGACACGCTGCTCATGATGTTTGTATGTGGTTCCTAATTCCGTATGTTAGGGGTATTCTGTTAACCAAATGTACCATCCCCCCTGTTGAGACATGGCTGTACCCATGGCTCCACAAAGCCGCATATCTGACTACATTAGACGTTAATATTGGCTTTCTCACTGTGGATATGTGCAGTCCGTCTTCAAGGATTGCTCCTCGTCATACCCACGTCGGCTTTTCTGCTTTCGTAGTTGATGTTTGCATTGTTTGTAACATTTCTACATCTAGAATGTCTGATGATTGTCATTCCTCATTCAAACAAACACTTTCCAACTGTGAGGCTGCTTGTTTTGCAGCTGCATGAGCTCATGCCTTACCTTTCCTACTGTTATCCTATTGCTTTCTATGACCTGCACATTTACAATTACATACTTTAGTGGGTAACTGAATGGAATCTAATGCATTCAAGATCAATTGCGCATGATTATTCGGTTTACCGGTGGATGTTATCATTCCCCTATTCTGCCACTGCTGCTCATAAACATGCACTGTACAGACGACATACTGACTATCGGGACATATGTCCACACATCGGTTTTTCGCTAAAGTACAAGCACGTGTTAAAGCTATCTATTCTGCTGCTTGAGCAGACACGTTATGCTGCAGGGTTTGGGCGTCTACAATCTCATTATCAATAACTACTGCATAACCTACTTGATTCGCTCCTGTAGGACTCTGTCTACATGATCCGTACACATTAACTGTCACCTCTGCATCATCTAAGGGTATATCAGTGATATCATGTCTGTGTGTAGTTATTTCATCCATTTCGTATAGGCAACTGTGTGGTGTGCCATACACAGGTGTCGGACGTGACGTTGATAGGTTTAATGTTGTACAACGTTCAATCACCATCTGAGGTTGACTCAGTGGTATGGTCAAACAGGACAAATGTCTAGCACGGGTCAGGAATGCTATCTTCTCTTGCAGCAGAATGATCGCAACTGCATGAGACATTCTCACAGTGAGAGGGTGGTATAATGACATTAAGGCCGGAGCCTGTCCTGCCATGGGTGCTACAACAACTGCCTGTACACAATGTGGCACTGACCATGCCACAGTGTCCAACTGCAATGAGTAGTAAGCTATGTAGCGTTGCTTACTTCCAAGCTGTTGCATCAAGACTGACGTCATATATCTACGCTTACAATCTACAGTCTGACAACATGTGTTATGATTATTCGGGAGACCTAATACAGATGTTGAAGCTATCAATCGTTCTAGTCTGCAGAAAGCTGTTTCTGCTACTGTAATCCAGTGTAGTATGTGTTGTGCTGCCATAGGTGTATTAAAGATTAAGGCAGACAATACAGCGGATTCCAAAGCATTGTTTGGTAACCAGCTTTGACAAATGTTAGTCGGCCCAGAAAGGACTTTATTCCCTTCTTGTTAGTTGGCTTGGGTGCTTGTGAAATTGCTACCTTCCTATCGTCATGTAATGTTCTACCCTACTTGGATACCACATATCCCTGGTACTTGACCTGTATTCTCTGTAGTTGTAATTTATGCTTGCTTACTTTATGTCCCTGTTCTGCTGAATATCTCAATAATGCTATTGTATCTTCCATACATTGCTGCTGGGTAGGGGCCGCAAGCAGAATATCATCCACATAAATTAGAACTTGACTGGCCCCGGGTGGAGTAAACACCTGAATGTAGCTAGCCATCTCCTGTGGGAATATCGTTGTACTTTCACAGTATCCCTGCGATAGCCGGGTATGGCTGTATCTGTTACCCTGAATGTAAATGCAAAGCAATATGGACTATCTGGATGTATAGATATTGCAAAGGAAGCATAGCTTATATGTACCACGGTAAGATACTTCTGTGGCGTGCTCATAGCATTCAATATTGTGTGTGGGTCTGGCACCATCGGTACCCTAGCTATTATTACATGATTTACAGCTTGTAAATCCTGTACCATCCGCCATTCCCCCTTTGTTTTCCAATCAGAAGATACAGGGGTATTGCATGGTGAATAGCGATTACTTTGTAGATGGGGAATTCCCTCTGTGACTTTACAGATATCTTCTGGTGTCCACGGTCTATACACTACGGGTGTTGGGTCCTGGCCTTCCTGTCCTGCATTAGGGTTCGGTACTTCAATTAATTGACAGATATCCTCACTCTGTTCTAGTGACTGTCTTCTTACTGGAGTGTCCCTAGGTATGTTACGAGTTCGGGATGTGGTTTCAATAGCTTCTGTTACATTTGGTCGTTGTGATACCTCTGTTGCCACAGGATAACGTGTGGGGACTAGCCTGCCCTCCCACTTCATATCCTGGATGTGGTATCGGAGGTGGTAGGGGGGGGGCTGTCGCTACTACTGTATTATGATCTTCTCTGTGTATGTATGATGCTTTCGCATTTGTAGTGTTCTGTTCCCTTCGGTTCACTACCTCAATCCACCTATGTGCATGACGGATACCCAATTGTCGCTGTTTTGTCGCCTGCACATCTTAGGGCTGCCACCTTTTCATATGCACAATGTGGGACATTAGTGTTCGTAACGTGTAATTTGCCAAGAAAAGCATACCCACGGCCAGTACATAGGACAGGATTTCACTTTTTGCCAGGAGAGCTACCAATTGTTGTAGCATTTCAGTTGCTTATTCTGTTTATTATGATATTTTGTTGTTCCAGATACAAAATTACTGTTTTATGCTACCATTTGAAAAGATATCTGGGAAATGTTTGTCCTGAGATATCAGGACATTTGCCATTTGTTCGGTTTGTTTGCAGGACACAACTGGCCAAAGAGGGACTGTCCCTCACAGGGTGGGACAGGTGTTTACCCTAGAGCATGTGCATCACATTTTCAGGGATTACATTTTTCAGTAACGATATTGTGTCTAATATACCATCAATGTCATATTTATTACCCCATTTTGCTGGATATCTCACATTATGCGCTCTCTGCGATTGCATATAGTTCACGTCACCCGTCAAACGCGGATCACATGATCTGTTTGTTCACTAATCTCCCATATCCTCTACACGACTGCTACGTACCCTTCTCTCGTACCACGTGGTATCTCCTTCCCTGTATCCACTGTAGTGTCTACAATGACTATTTACTCTGCTGTGTGTTCCCCTGACCTATGTTCAGATTTAACACTATTTGGATTGGTCTTCGACCCGCTATCACAACTGTTAACAGAAACACAATGTAGTCTGGTCCCTGATCTATAATAGAGACAAAGAGGCAAACACTCCTTACCTGAGCCTCCTGTTTAAGGCTGCACGTTTTCTTCTTGGGATCCAGTTTTCCGCTTTTCAGCCACAGATCAGACAGTAGACAGCCTCTTTACACACAACAATTCAGTCGGAGGTCTTTTCATTCAAGAAGAACCATTTAGGCAAATTCTCCTGCATAGATGTCTAACCACCCATGCACTCTGACCTGTAGCTTTCCAAGGGAATTCCGGATTACAAGAATCACAATGTCAAATAAGTTGTCAAAACCAGACTGTAGTTATCAGTAGGCTTTTCTAAGTGACAGTCAATAACACAGGAGGCTCGGGTTCACAACGTTTTTGTAGTGTACACAGGCAGGCTAAATAATATACAGTCCAAGTATGAGAGTTTTGTCTGACTCTATACAGTAAGCAATTTCTTTACATAGTGTTTACAATCAGCTTTTGCCCACCTTACTGACGTGGTCGGTCACAGGGCATTTCCATTACTATGGTCCGCAATAGTCTATACATACGTGGGTGCTGGAGTTGTGCTTTTAAAATGTTTTCCCATGAGAATAACACAGCCTTGCAAGGCACCTTGTCAATTACAGTGTCCTTCTGTGATTGTAGCTGTTTCAAGGACCCTAGACTGTTCCGATACAGTAGTCAGTTAATTTCTTAATACCTTGCTTTGTCTCTCTGGTAAGGAGTTGTACTCTTATCTTCGATAGAGCTCACAAGGCCATCCTCCTCAGGGGAAGGGGTGATGTTATGCATGTACAGACATTTATTGTTCTGTAACCCAGCAGATAATTAATGCTGACAGACATAAGCCTGCTGTAGTGGTTACTGCCAGGGCCAGAATTCCATCACACTACAGCTTAGCTTCACCAATTACATGCAGGATCAGTTCTACTGCCATATTGTACGGTACAATTCAATGCTTTATATAGTATTTCGAGTCTAAACTGGCACTTCATATCTGTTTCTATATATATTTTTCGAACAACATCCATCCGGCCATATGCATGTTGTTCCGTCCTTTACCTTGACCGTGTGTATTTGGCCGTCCGGCAACGCTACTCTCCACATGTGATGTCCCACCTTCCCCTTCTTTACCTGTAGCACCCTGTTAGGACGTCCTGTTTGGTGGGCACGTGTTCCGCTATATGTGATCGACTTCTCTGCATAGCTAATCATCGATGCGGTGGTTCAACAACCCGACTTGTCCACATGTGTACAGTTATGTGCACCGTGTCGTATGCAAACATATATGGTTTTGACGGGTACATACCACATGCGGGATGTACACATTCTGCAGACACATTCACATGCAGCCATTTCCATATCTGTACCTGAGGTGGGTTGGTGACATGTGGGTACGTATTTGCCCGCGTGGCATTGCCTAACACAAACATCTTACCACATTTCAGGTATGCACATTGTGTGTGGGTGTATAGCTGCACACGGATGCTAGCAGGTTTGGGTGCACAGGTGTACATGGGTGGGACTGACATGCTACAATGAGGCTATTGTATATTACATCTGAATGCATGGGTTCTGCTTCTGGATATTACACTTCAACATACGCCATCCAGTGTATGCGACAGAGACGTTGCTGGGTGTGGGATATGTTGCTATGCACATGTTTGCCTGTGTTTAAGGTATCTTGATTCCTTCCTGTTGTTATGTCAACACAGCTACCCGGCTATGTACTCTCACTACTGCTTGTGACCATTATGGTTGGCATCTTTTCCAATGCCCATAGTGGGACATGTTTTGTGGAAACTTCGGATTTTGCAGGACAACACATACCCACGGCAAGTGCAGTTGACAGAACTTCACTTGTTTGCCATACTATACGCTTATTCTGTTAGCATTTGGGTTCCTTATTCAGTTTCTTATGCCATGTATGTGTTTCATATACAAATTATATGTTTTATGCTACTATTACATGTATATTATGGAATATTTTTGCCAGGGATCTCACGTCTTTTCCATTTTTCCAATTTTTGCAGGGACACACCTGTCCAATCAGGGACTGTCCATGGCACATTGGGACAGCTGGTAACCCTGGTGACCATGCCCATGTCGCTACTGGGGTTGCCACCATTTCCAGTTGCCAAGGTGGGATATTTCCGGGACTCACATGTGACTTTACAGGCCGACACATACACACGGTCACTATATAGCATAGAACTTCACTTGTTTGCCTAAATAAAAGCTTATTGTTGTGGCAGTTTGGTTGCTTATTCTGTTTCTTGTGACATTTAGGTATTTCAGTTACAGAAATAACCAATTCATGCTACCATTACATTAAATACTGGATATCATTATGTCCTACAATCTTAGCACATTTGCCATTTTTAATATGTTTTTTCGGGACACACCTGCCCATAGAGGGACTGCCCCTCCCAAAGTGGGACAGGTGGTGACCTTAGTCGCTACTCCTATGTCGGTGCGGCGCGCTGACATGCTGCTGTACACCTTCTCTGAGTATAACCACTGATGGTGCATTGCGTGACAAATGCGGTCTTATGCGTATCCTTTGCTCCTTGGACGGGTACACTTAAGCCTTCGTGGCTTGTATTTGCTTCTCCGTTTAGTTGGGACGAGTACTATGTTGCATACTCTACGTGCGTTTCATTCTGCATGGGCCCTGGCTGCTGCCATTACTATTATGGGCGGACCGTGGCAGTCAGCACATTAGGTTGCTCACCGCATGCCGGCTTAGCCACGCCTCCGGACGCATCCTACCTGGGCTCGCTCACGTACACTACGCACGTGTCTGTGGTTGCGGTGCACTCTCATTAATATGCATATGGTGCTACTGCGCCGGCTATTCACTGCACCGCCGGTGCAGACCTTACGCCGGCCTTGCGCCGAGCTTCATGAATCCCGGGGATAGTCATGAAATATCTTATATCCATAAAGTATTATTAACAGCGTGTTTTATCTAAAAAATCTATTTTGTGCATCTGTCTCTTGACCCTCAGGCATTTAGTCTGCTCTTCATTAGGACCACTGCTCAATACCATTCAGTCTGACATCAACTTTTAACATGACTAGCTTATTTATATCACAGTACTTTAACACAGGTGAATGTGTTTCCAGCTTCATGAACACGTTAAATTACTTTTACTTTTCATGATACCATTCTCCCAGCAACATTTAACTCCAGCAGTTTTGTTAGATGCATTGATATTTCAGATGTATTAAGTACAAATTTGCAAGATACTGCATCATTCCTAGAGGCCTCCCTCTGTAAAGCCTACATGTTTGCACAGCTGCTCTGACTTTTTTTTAATTAGGCTTCAGTTCCTCTGCAGTTATAATACGACAAATGTATTTCAGATGTGTCATACTTATTGTGCAGTTGCTATTATTTTACTTGATATTATACTGTCTTAATCTATTCAACGACTGTACCTGTCTGTTAATGTGTTCTTATTATGTCTGAACACACTGTAATAAATAATCATTTATGTTTATATCAACTTGCAAGACTTTGAATACATGGGAAACAACTCTTTGGACTGCATTTGGTGCTGATTAAATATGAAATGGAAATCTAAACAATTTATGCTTTCCTAGAGATATATTAAACATACATAATTTGTACCATTACTTCTAGTCTTACCTCTCAAGATCTATGGTTTGCATGCAGTAGGAAAGTCACTTAACATATGGCATTGTCTGAGCAATGACTTTAATTATTAGCAATAGATATTGTTCTCTTAAGAGCTCCTGGTACTTAACTTGGGAGCATGCATCCCTGGTATAGAGTGTGGTTGTATTTGTATAGATTTGGCAAACTTCCTAACATAGTATAAAAATTAGCATTCTTGTGTAAGATATATTTGCCATGAGTCTACAGAATATTCTAGATTTTTCTCTGTCTGCATGTGCCTCTGCAGATGATTTATTGGGTTTTATGATACTTCATTTTACAATTCCCAGCTCAAATCATTTTTGAATACTTTTCTTCTCTGGGAGGCATGATTTATTGGGCACATCAAAAGTTTTCATGGCAATCTGTCCAATGGAAAATACTGCAAAGGACATCTTGCTGAGATCCAATTTCAACAAACATTAACTTTGTACTTATTTCCACTGTTGGGTGACTGTGGAGTTGGTATATACAAGTTATGGAATGTGAGGGTCTCTCTTCTCATCTGGGGTGCAAAGGGTCTTCCCCCTGGAAAATAAACTTACCTGGTTGTTCACTGAAACTGGCTTTCAGAAACAGGTTTTCAAATTTATTATTCATTGGACAAATTTTGTTTGATGACTCATGCTGATTCCTATTTTGGTCACATATAACTGTATACAATTTCTTAGTGTTATGATTTGTAAAAAAAGGTATGCTATATATTTATTTTCCATTAATGTCTACATTTTTTTACTGAATAGAGCTACACAGTGACCAGAATGTGTTAACTGAATATATACAGCTCTTTGTCTAGTAATTTGAACCCAATGCAAGAAAGTTATCTTTGGATAATATTTTGCACTCTGCATCTCTCTTATATCAATTCAGTAATTTTGTTAGCAATACTGTGTATTTATTGTCAAAACATGATGTGTATTCTTGTCTATCTGCCTTTGATGTATTTTAAGACTTCATGTTATCAAGTTTTTTCTTTCATTTCTGCAGCACCCAATTAAACTATTTGCTGCTGCAACTTATGTTTATGTTTATGTTCAACAACATGCAAATTCTTTTGAAAACACATGTATAGGCCAGATTCACGAATGCTTACACAGAGTCTAAGAGTAGAGTAAGACTCCATGCAGCCAACATGTCTGCCGAGCGATCCAGGAACAGCCGGCAGGGGTGTGCAAGAGAGCTCCTAAAACGACTCTTGCATGGACAGTGTTAGTTTATGCAAATTACCTCATTTGCTGCTGAAAGCTATGCAAATGAGGTAAATTTGCGATCCAGGAAACACTAACCTGTCCAAGCAAGAGTAGTGTTATTTGCAGAAATGTACTCGGTTGGCAACTGAATACCATTCTGCAAATAGCAAAATGGAGCCATGACAGCTCCAAATAAAGGATGCATCCAGTTGAGGAAGCATGCCAATGGCCAAATATATGGCCATTGGCATTTTTATGTGTTGCAAAATAAAAACATTTTTTTTTTCCTCGATCTCCGATGTTTAAGCGTAGCGCAGCGCCGTGCAAACGTGCGGCGCACTAAAAAATCAGAAAATCAAGAATTTAAAAGCCACAAATATGATTCAATTCAAAATATTCATCTGCCATGCAAGTGAATGGCAGGCTGAAGACAACATGGTTACTGAGTAGTGGTTGCTAAGGGGGGAAGCTCAGTCTGAGAGATGTAACCAAGCATTAGTAGGCAATCCTATGCAAATGAGGATAAGGATAGTGAATCCCAATATTTCCCGCTATGTGAACCATGTCCCTAGAGTGTAAGAGTAGGGTAAGGGGAGTAAACGAGTAGAAGATGGGTGACATAATGAGGGGGTATGTATCAAAAAGACTGTAAGCTTATTGGAGCAGAGTGGCATGTGTTTGCTGTGAGTTACTCAGGACTAGAAGAGGTGTGTCTACAGTTGTCTAAACTGAAACCCAGAAACTGAAGGTGTACGCCGTGGCTATCACTACAGTTTCTTGCAAAGCTGCTTACACTGTGTGCGTGGGTGTGCCCACCTGTAAACCCGTCTAAGCCTGTGTGCACGTGTGTGCACCCGTGTAAGCATGTGTAAGGCTGTCTAAGCTTGTGTGCACGCGTGTGCACCCATCTAAGCCTGTGTAAGCCTGTGTGTGCACGTGTGCGCATGTTTGCACTTGTTTGCGCGGGCGCTGCCACCTGTGGAAACAGAAAGGGAAAAGGAAGGAAAAGTACTAGCAGGAAGTTAACCAAAGAGAACTAGCAGAGCTGCCAGATGAAATCAGTCAGAATCAGCCAATTACACAGACAGTGCACTTGCCCAGCCCAGCCCAGCACTTAAAACTCTGCAAACAACATTCCTCCATGTTTCTCTCAAAAGCACTGCAACACTGCAGTATACAAAGAGAAGTGAAAACTTTAAATGCTTAACTGAGACTAAATAATGTTAGGGGCTGCCATTGCTATTATAAGGCAACATGTGCAAGATGCTGAGGGTGGTGCCATTGCAAATGCTGCTGAGCAACCCACAGTGAGGAGACTGAGAAGAGTGTACAGACCCAGGGTAACCTACCAGGGGCTACATGAGCAGGAGATAGTGGAGTGCTATAGAGTGGGCAGAGACCTCCTGCAGCAGATTGTTGAGCTGTGCAGGCCACACCTCACACACAGAACCAACAGAGGGGAACCCATCCCAGTGGAAACCAAGGTATGTGTTGGCCTAAGAATACTAGCAACAGGTACCTTCCAGAGACCAACTGGTGATATGATGGGGATTTCACAGGCATCAGCATCCAGGGTACTGCACCAGTTCCTGAATGCCATGTCAGCACATGTCGGTGATCATGTATATTTCCCCAATTCCCGTGAGGCATTGGCCAGCAATATGCGTCTCTTCCAGCAAATAGCGGAATATCCTGAGGTAGTGGGTGCAATTGACTGCACGCACATACACATCAAAGCACCAGCTGGTGAGTGGGGTAGGGCCTGCTTCAACTGCAAGGGCTTCCCCTCCATCAACTGCCAGGTCATGTGCGATGCCCAGGGCATAATACTGAATGTGTGTGCTGGCTGCCCTGGAAGCTACCACGATTCCCATATCTGGCATCTGACGCAGCTGTACCAGACATTTGCCAATGGGGACATCCCTGATGGTCACCTAGTTGGGGATGCTGGCTATGCACTGGAGCCGTGGCTGATGACACCAATCAGAAATGCACACACACCTGAACAAGAACTCCATAATGAGGCACACACACAAACACAAAATGTAATCGAGCGTGTGTTTGGGATGCTCAAGTCATGGTAATGGTGCCTGGACACATCTGGTGGAGCCTTGCAGTACTCACCAACTACATGTACCCAATTTGTCATGGTATGTGCCATGCTACACAATATGATCCTGCGAAAGCAGCTGCAGCAGGAACAGCATGGGGCAGGGCCAGACAGCCCCCCACCATTGCCAAAGCCATCACAGGCAGAGCGTGACTTGGAGGAGGAACAACCTGAGCCTGCCCTAGTAGGGAGTAGGAGGCATGCCCAGTATGCCTTGGCCTTGGCAAAGAGGCAACACATAGCACATACACTGACTCAATAGGAACCCTGGAATGACACCTCTCTCTGATTCCCACATACAATAAAAGGGATGCCTAAGTTGACACTACCTGTTGTGAAACATGTATAGGGAGTGTACGATGTGCATCCGACATAGGCAGCCCTGCAGCACCACTTGAAGCATGATTGCCCTGTTTTAAGCAATATAAAGTAGTGCTAAGCACATTTTAGCACTATTTAGCATATTGAAACACAGTTTACCACTATTTAGCATATGAAAGCACAATTGGGTGGAGCTGCGCACCGCACAAACTAGCGCAATGTCAGGCAACATTGGGCAATGTTGGGCAATGTTGTGCAATGTTGGGCAAAGTCATGCAAAGTTGGGTAAACACGCTCACACCTGCTTTACTTTGCCTTAACCTGACAGTTCTCCCCAGCAGGAAAATAAAAATCAGTGAGAGGGCTCAAACCCAGGATAGTGTGCACAATAGTCACAGTACTGAACCACTAAGCCATGACAGCATTTAAGGGGCAAAGACACAGAAGGACAGTTGTAAACTAATGCAAACACAAATAAATGCTGTATCATGGCCTCTGAATCTCCCCCAGGCCTATGTAGATAGATAACAGCAGGCCAGGCAGTGTGATGTGGGTTGGGTAGCCTATGAAGTCACAAACTACTTGATGTTAAATTGGAAGCTAACATCTGTAGTACAGTAGTATGCCTCAAGCCAGTACCATAGGCAACAGTACATACTGAAATGGAGTACCTCACATAGCAGTGCAGGTGTAGCAAATGTTATAAGTGCCAGGTGAACCCCTCATCCTATGTACACCCACAGTAGCAATCATGTGTGCCCCATGGGTAGAAATGTACAAATAATAGCCACCCCCCCCTGTATGTAGAAATGTTGAGAACTCTATGCAAAGTGACTCATGGAAGCCCTGCAGGCACAGTGTGCTCCCTGTCGATGTACAACACAAAGGTGAGTCCTGAAATAAAAAACAACTTGATTTTTCACACACATTTACTATATATATGTCCATACTGGGCATGCTCACACACAAACAAATTTAGGAAATTACAGTCAGCAACATACTGAAAGGTCATATTGAGTGTGCTAACACACTTCAACAAAATTAGCAGGTATCAGTCAGCAACATTCTGAATGGTCATACTGGGCATGCTCACACACAAAGAAATTAAGGAAATGTCAGTCAACAACATACTGAAAGGTCATACTGGGCATGCTCACACACTTAGGCCATGGCTGAGTACAGCAGTGGGCCACACATATCTGGTAGTTGCAGTTCTTACCCCAGAAACATGTCACTATTCACCAATCCTGCCTTGTGCACAGACTTATACGAAAACAGACTCTTATAATATATTGGACCCCTGTTATAATCCAGCTATGTACTACAAGTACTTACATTATTCAAAGAAAGTGAACATTCAAAGAAGATCAAGAAATCTCTCATCACTGTCATCAATAAACAATGAGCACACCTAACATTATCCAATCCATGTCATTTGAAAAAATAATGTAAAAGAGGCCATAGAGAACCATGAAGCTTTATTTTGCTATGTCATAACTATCAATCTAAACTCATATATGTTCTGTGTTAGTGCAAGTTGTAAATGAATACATGGACATGACTGACATTGCCAACATCTTGTCAGACAGGTTCATACATATTTACCCCCCTCTCACTGACAAAAGGGCCTATTATCATACGTGGAGATTGTGAAAACACAGAATCACATATACAGTGGTTAAACAGCCATTTCCAAACCTAAAAACATGGCATCTATGGGATGATATGGTTTCCCTAGCTGTGTCCTATGTGACCTCCAAAACAAACAGACCCTGCACCTCAACAGTCTGTTGAGACGCACCCTCTGTACAGGATATGAAACTGCTGATAGCGTTACAGCAATGTTAGGCACAATCCACAAGTGTTGCTGCACAACACATTATGGGAACTATTGTCTTATAAGCATATTAAGGCTGATCTGCAAGGCCATGGAGTTGGCCTAGTTCTAATACTTAGTACCCTAAGGCCCTTTCTAGTGGTGCTGCTGATGTGATGCCTGGCATGAATTGTCTGTTTCCCATCCACTCAAGGTTCCAATTGAAGAGTGTCAGCGAGGGGTTCTGTACGATGTACATTGGGACTCAGTTCCAAAGTAAGGTAAGTGTCTGTGATGGTACTTTATCCCACCAGCATGTTGTATTAATCATTCTGATGAGGTTCATATTCCTGGAATGTGTAGGGCAACTCAATGTTATCTGTACATGGAGCATGTTCAACAGTTATGTGTTGGACATGGCTCTGTATGTTAGGCAGAGTGTGCCTCTGAGTAGGTGTTATGCAACGAAGAACAGATTCAGTTTTACCAGTTATGTTGCATAACACAACTGTTTGAGGCCAGTAATCCTCTTGTGTTACCTATGTTGTCTGTAAAGATGCTGGATATGCTAACTCCAGTACATCTGAAATGGTGCACTGTACTCAATGATGGCTCTGATGTCGTAAGAGTAGAGTGCCTACGCTACCTCTTTGGATCCCAATGCAAACCCTTTGTTGAATAGGTGAGCCACATTGGATCCCTCAATCAGTTTGGTAACATGGTTGTCAAAGGAAAGATGACTATGTTCTTGTGTCCCCAGATCCCTTATCACCTTGTCATTTTAAGGGGGTAACACCTATGTGGTAGTTTGTGTGTATGTTGTTTTCAACAAAAAGGATCACTATGCATTCCTCCACAGTGAGCTTGAGGCCATGATTCTGACACCACACATCTGTGTAATAGAGACCCATCTGGAGAAAATGTCTGTCATCTGCGGAATATATTATGGAAAACACTTTACAGTTCCCAGCAAATGTAGTCAACCACAACCCTCCTGTGTTGGTATGTACATTTGAGAAGTCTATACCAAACAGGAGGGACCCCAGGACTGAACCCTGGGGGACAGCACTCATTACCAGTGTAGAGTCTGACAAGTAGCCAGCAACACCTAATGTATGGGATCTATCTGTGAGCCAGTTTGCAATCCATCTTGTGATGTATGGATTCATGGCCAGGATAATGAGTTCAACTATGATACCTGACTGGGGAATGGTGTCAAAGGCTGTAGGGAGGTATAGGTAGACTGTGTTGAGCTCATTTCAATCATCTCTAGCCTGGGTAATGGTCTCAAAGAAATCCACCCAGTTCAGGAGGCGTGATCTGCATATGATGAAGCCAAACTGGGTGTGCTCAACTGTGTGAAGGTTCACAATCTCTGTATTGTTGACTTCCATTATGATTGGCTCCATTGCCTTGCAGAGCACACTAATCAGGCTCATAGAGTAAGAATGCCAAGGGGTTTTTGTGTCCCCACACCTGGGGAGTGTGAAGAACGTTGTTGTGCAACATTCTCTGAGTACATATCCTGTAGAGAGCATGTACACAGAGGTGTAGGTATCCTTGATGAATATGGATAAATCCTCACCCTATGTGCTATGATTCATGTTCTGCTGCTGAAAGGTATGGAATGAGTAGCATCCTGGTAGTGCTCATGTGCTGTCTGGAGCCTTGAACTAGGTTCCTGTTACTGCACAGATATCAATATTCTCCATAATGAGAGGTGCCTCAAGTGTATCTGGAGGATGACACTCCTGGCAATGAGTAGTATTTAGCTCACTTTGTGGTTATTTGTGTTGGTACGGTGTTTGGTTTGTCCTGCGTGACTGGTGTTGCACACCTGAAGCCAGCACCTCATTGTTCCCATCTGATCATAAGCTAATTACCCTACATATTGACATCCAGGACCCACACGCCCATTAAGGAAAGCATGTTAATAAATGTCTCCAAAGCCAAATTCATGCTTCTTAAGACAGAAGAGCTGAACTGCAGGACAGCCATGCAGATGGGCAATACAGTTACGACTACTGAATCCTTCACAACTGGACTTTATAAGCACTTACATGACTGCATGCATCGTGCTATCCCAAACAGAACCAAGATGTTATCCTCCAAGAAAAGGAAGCCAGTCTGGTGTTCCCCTACCATAAACAAACTGCACAACAGAAGGAAGAATGGTTGCAAGAGAGGGTAAAATCACATGAGAGGAGGAGCTTCATGGTCAATAGCAGTAATACGCTGTGATCCCTGCTAAAATCCTCCAAAGTTAGTTATGAAAACAAAATTGACACTGAAGCTAAAGACAACCACAAAGCATTCTATAGCTATGTCAGGAATCTCAATGGTAACACTCATATCTGCTCTGAGTTACAGCTCAATGGCTCTAAATATACAGACGCAACTGATATTGCCAACATCCTGGCAGATAGGATCAGTGCCAACTTTACCCCCTTCTCACCCATGAAAGAGCACATCTCTATAACAGAAGACTGCAAAGTTGCTGTCATCATGGCTGCACATGTAAAAAACATGCTCCAAAGGCAGGAACACAGCATCCATGGGACCAGATAACATCCCAGGCTGTTTTGTACACAAACTACAGAATGAACAGGCACCACACCTGTGTATCATGTTCAGTCATAGCCTCATCTCAGGCATTGTGCCTGTGAAATGGTGCACAGGGACGATTATCCCACTACACAAGGGGGGGAGCCACCATGGACCCCAGGAACTAGTGCCCCATTAGCCCAATGAGCCTGCTCTGGCAGGCCATGGAATGTATCATCATATAATGTATACAAAAAGACATTGGTAATCTCCAAACTCTGGACCACTACCATGTTGGGTTTGTAAAAGGCAGATCATGTCACCTAAACCTGATAGACAGCATTGAAACAGTCACCAGAATCGTAGGCAAGGGTAAGGTGGTTCACACAGCCTATGTAGATGTTGCCACGGCTTTCAACACCACCCCCCACTCTGGAATTATAGATAAACACACTAAAGTAAGTATAAAGTGCTATGTCACAGGATGGGTTGGCAACTGGCTCACTGACAGAACACACACTGTGAAGGTAGCAGACTCCAAGTACGACTTTGGACCGGTGACAAGTGCAGTACCACAGGGTGCAGTCCTGGGTCCCGTCCTGTTTGGTTTGTATTTCCCTGAAGTAAACTTCAACATGGAAGGTTGGTGGCTAATGAAGTGTCCAGATTACTGCAAACTAGGAGCCATAATTGAAACTACTAAAGATGTGGATATCCTACAAAAGGGCCTCACTGACACAGATGCCTGGTGTCAAAGCCATGGCCTCAAGCTCAATGCCAAAAAGTGCATTGTCACCCCCTTTGGTATAAACTTCTGTAGCCATGAACTACAACATAGGCGGTAGTATACTTAACACTGAAAGTGTGATAAGAGACCTTGGGTCACAGGTGGACAGTGGACACACCTGTGATAATCACATCCCCACAGTAGTCAGGAAATCAGTCTACAAGGCACACCTCATCACAAAAGCTGTCTCATGCAGAATAGAAGAGGACATTGTTTCCCTCTACTCATCACTCACTACATCCATAACAGAGTACAATGCCCCTTTTGCTGTGTACCTCACAAGACATGTACAACAACTGTCAAGCCTGCAGAAGTACCTCACAAAGAGCATTAGCGGCCTGAAATACATGCCATACACAGACTGTGTCAAAATGCTCCAGCTGTACTGCTTCACATATTGTCTACTCACAGGTGATCGCTGCCTAACAAAGCTATGTCAAACACAGAGCTGTTGGACATGGTCTACGTAAAACATCCACAATCCTTCTGATCTTCAGGCCCAAAACCCAGAGTGAAAGACAAAAGGAAGGGGTGCATCCATTTACATTATGGATACCCACACCTTCTGGTTAGTAGCACAGCATGAAGCCTTGGAGACCATGCAAGTGCAACTAACATTGGGCAAAGCCACTTATCAGATTGTAGCCTGCTACAGACCACCTACCTTGTCTAAGGAACCTCACTCAGTATTCCTGAAAACAGTGGAAACTATAAAGGTCCTACCAGACACCATTACATGAGGTGATTACAAGTACCCAAACACTGACTGGGAGAATTACATGTGTACAACATCCTTTGGCCAATGCTTCCTAGAGATGAAAAGCTCAAATGGCCTGGAACAGCTGGTCACCATGCCTACTAGAGGTGACAACATATTGGACCTGATCATCACCAACATGGGGTACCAGTGTTCCACAACAGAGATAAACCCATCACTGCTAATATCAGTTCATAAGGTAATCACACTGGATATCCACATACCGCCCCCCCCCCCGGCAGTCAATGGAACCAATGTGAAGACATTTTCAAAAGGAAACTGCACACTGGCCAAGACAAAAGTGGAAAGTTCGAAAGTCCTCTTGCTATAGGATAATGGTATACAATCTGCTGAATCATTTACAAGTGTATCCTATGAGCATCTATAGGGATGCATGTGTGGAGACAACACAAATTAAACCAAGATGCACTCCTCCAAAAAGAAGAAAACAATTCGGTGGTCATTGCCCATAAATAAGCTAGACAACAGAAGGAGGAAACAAACACATCATAGAGCAAATGTCACAAAAGGAAAGGCATCACTGATCATTATTAGGAAGAAACACTGATTGCTCATTAAATAAGTCAAGGCCAGTTTATAAAGACAAACTGCCAAGGAATGTAAGCATAACAACCACAAAGCCTTAGGTAGCTATACCAGACATGTAGGTGTCAACCTCCAAATATGCTGTCACCTACTGAAAAATAGCAAGAAATACACTGAACAAACTTCCATTGCCCACATCCTGGTGGACATGTGCAGTGCAAACTCCCCCCATCACTCCCAAAAGGGCCTGTGTCCATCTCAGAAGTATGCAGAGCCCCAGACTTCATGGACATGCAGGTAAAGACAGCCGTCTCCAAAGCTGAGAACACAGCATCAATGGCACTGGATGGTGTCCCAGGCTGCGTCGTACACCAGTCCCAAAAGGAACTACACCCTCACCTACATTCACTGTCCAGACTAAATCGTAACACAGGCTACATACTCAAAGAATGGCATACACCAACAGTCATCCAGATCCACAAAGGGAGTGCCACAACAGAACTTGGGAAATATTGACCTATATGTCTACTCAGCCTGGTCTGCCAAGGTATGGAGCAAATTGTCATGGAACACATAAAAACAGATATTGGGTATCTGTAGACACTGCTCTCTATACAACTTTGCCTTATTAAAGGCAGATCCTGGTTCCTAAACCTAGCTGACTGATTTGAAACAGTTACCAAGGACATAGATGGAGGTGAAAGTAGTCCACACAGCCCACCTGGACCTCACTGTGGACTTTCTACACCATTCACCACAGTCATCCTGGACAAGCTTACCAGCTTGAACATTAACAGCTATGTTACAGGATGTGTAGCCAAGTGGCTCACAGATCAAACACACATGTTCAGAGTTGCAGGTGCTACACAGGTCTTGGTCCTGGGACCACACCTGTAAAGTAGATACTGCTCAGAGGTACAGGCAAGCATGGGAGGAGTATGGATGAACAGGTTTGCAGATGACTGCTAACTGTGGTCCATACTTGACTCCACAGCTGACACAGACATCCTCCAGAAGGGTCTTACAGAGACAGATACATGGTGTCAAACCAATGCCATCAAGCAGAATGCCAAAGAATGCATAGTCATCACCTTTGGATATAACAAAGTGCACACAAATTAACACATAGGTGGTAATCCAGTATGTATGGAGAAAGTCATTATGGGCCTGTGGACACAGGTAGATAGTAAACTTTCCTTTGATGATCACATGGCCAAAGTGCTTAGACATTCCTACTATGTAGGCCACCTAATGTCTCCTACTATAACCCACTTTGTGTAGTCTGATGATGTCACCATCCTACAAATATACTTGTGGAAAGGAAAACTCACAGTAATGTGTATAGCATGTTGTGTAAATGTGTATTCCTGTAGTAACATAGAGTAGTTAGGTAGGGTTTTAAATCCTGCACTTGAGAAGTGTGTGTTTGTGTGTGATCTCCTTGGAGAGGAGCAAGCTTTTTGGAGAGTAGTATAAAACCTTAAAAGTGGTATAGTGATATTTGTCAAGTCTGATGATGTCACCATCCTACAAAGATACCTGTGGAAAAGATAGCTGCCAATAATCTGCATAGTGTGTTGTGTTAATGCATACTTCTGTAGTATCATGAATTAGTTAGGTAGGGGTTTGAATCCTGCACTTGGCAAGTGGTGTGTCTGTTTGTGTGTGATCTCCTTGGAGAAGAGCAAGCTTTTTGGAGAGTAGTATAAAACCTTAAAAGTGGTATAGTGATCTTTGTCAAGTCTGATGATGTCATCATCCTACAAAGATACCTGTGGAAAAGAGAACTGCCAGTAATGTGCATAGTGTGTCGTGTTAATGCATATGTCTGTAGCATCATGAATTAGTTAGGTAGGGGTTTGAATTCTGCACTTGGCAAGTGTTTGTGTGTGATCTCCTTGGAGAGGAGCAAGCTTTTTGGAGAGTAGTAAAAGTGGTATAGTGATCTTTGTCAGGTCTGATGATGTCACCATCCTACAAAGATACCTGTGGAAGACAGAACTGCCAATAATCTGCATAGCACATCCTGTTAATGTGTACTCCTCTAGTCTCATGAATTAGTTAGGTAGGGGTTTGAATCTTGCACTTGGTGAGTGTGTGTGCTGTATGTGTGTGACACTGTTGGCCAAAGTGTTGTGGGTTTTGCTTTTACTACTATATGGCATATCAGTATTACAACAGTATGTGCATTGCCCATGTCAGGTAGCTGTGTGGCAAATACATATATGTACATATGACCTCACTTATTTCATGTGTGTGAACCCTGCTGTCTTCATCAACACATCAGTCATCTTTGCTACAGTGTGCTGCTGCTTTCCAGGCCTTAGGTCACATCTGTATGCATGTGACAAGGCCAGCCACTGCAGTGATCCCTGGCCTATGTCATCCATGTCACACACACTCATTACGGTTTCTATTGAATTGTGTGAGTGAGTGTTTATGGCTGAGGTATATTGCAGACCTATTCAAACGCAGCAAAGTCTGTCAATGATGGCTATTCATTATAGGTGTACAACAACCTCTGTGGATATGCATGCAGACTCCTTATTGCTTATGTGATACACCGAGGGATTTAATAATACCTTTGCAAATGTGATTACCAAAGGAGAGATGACATAACACTTGGCTGCATGTACACATTGGTACCTGTTCATCATGTTAGTGGCTACTACCTATGTGGTACTGTGGGGATACAATGTGTCGTAAAGGTGGATGACTATGCTTAGGTTGGCTCATAGCTTTACAGCATGGGTTTGACAACAGGTATCTGTCTGTATAATACCCATGTGGAGTATGTGTGTGTCATCTGGACAATGCATTATAGGCCACAGCACAGTATGCATTACCAGACATGGATGGACATATCCCTACTGTGAGTGCTTGTACCTAAGAGAGCTATATGCCAAACAGGAGTGGTCTCAGGAATGGGTGCAGGTGAATACCACTGGTTACTGCCATAGTATAGTACCTGAAGGATCCAAATGTTACTGTGTGTCCTACATCTGTGTGTCACTTGTCAAGACATCATCTCACCATTGGTTATGGTTAGGCTGTTGAGGTTATGTATACTACCAGAATGCAAAACAATGACAGGTAGTAACAGTATCCCCCACAGCACAGTGTCAAACAATGTCATACACACATGTGTACACAAGTTCCAAGTTGTGGGTGGTACAATGCATACTGGTCACCAATAGAAACTATGGAGTGTTACTGTGTAAAACAAGGCATGTCACCCTGCCCATGTGTCCACCATGCACGTACATGCAGACAGTGCACCTCCACCATGTTCACTAATGTACACCTGCAAGTCTGTGCTACACACATCCCACACATACTGTTCACTCTGTAACACATGCTGCCAATACTACACACATCAGCCAAGTGGCATGTGGGCGGACAATACACTAGTGGAAATAACCCTGTTGGAAACAATACTACATTGACAATCATACCTTTAATGCATCATGTCTGCTCACCTACACCTTTAAGGATATCATTACACTCTACTGCTGACAAGATGCTAACATTGCTATACTGCTACAAAGTCACCCTGTGCATCAGCACCATGGTAGCCTGTTCCTGCATCAATGTTACAGATGACAGGAGGTGGCACAGGTTTCATCATATGCACAGGGTGTGTTGTTGGTTTGCCAGAGCCCTACAGTGAGCCACACAATCGACATGTGTGTGTGTGTGTGTGTGTGTGTGTGTGTGTGTGTGTGTGTGTGTGTGTGTGTGTGTGTGTGTGTGTGTGAGGGCCAAGAGTACAGCTATGGGCCAATGTTGATGTAATGTGTGCGGATATGTGTTAGCCCTAGGTAGGTGTTTTATGTGTGTGTGTCTGCATGCACACAGTTCCACCATGTGGCTGCCATATACAGGTATTTGTAGGACAGCCACAGACTGTACCTGCCAGGCTTTACAGATCAATGTCTCTGGCCACGGACACGTACCTGTGCCTGGCAGGGGTGCTACTGACAGTATCAGATACTAAGCCAGACTGGGTACTATCCCCAGAGGTAGAGGGATGTACACTGGACCAGGTCCCTGCTGGGACTGTCCAGAGCCACGTGCACGTGGTCTTCTAGGATGCTCTATGGACAGCCCAGCCCCAACATTGCTGGGGCTGGTACTGACACTACAGGAGCAGCTGTGACTTGAGGGACGTCCGCGGCTGCTGCCAGCTGCTGATGTTGCTGGCATACGAACACATCGACGACTCAACCATCCCGCACTGTCCTGACACATGGACATGACATTGCGGAGGACATCTAATGTCTCACTCCAACATCTATCAGTGACCTCAGTGTAATTACAGATGGCACCTGCTAGGTCACGGATACTCTCAAGTACAGAGGTGTTATGTTGCCTCTGTGCCTTTAGTCCCTGTCTGGTGTACCGTTCCATACATGCCTGTGCCTCCATGACTGCCTGGAACATGCGTGAGGTAGTAAGTCCTATGGCACGTCTGCCAGGGGCATGATGAGCAGCAGTGCTCCTACGAGAACCCCTGGACATCTGCCTATGTGGTACCCTTCCAGACATCTGGGTATGGCTGCTGTGTGGGGATGCATATGCCATAAATACTTGCTGCAATGATATTATTGCATGTGTGGACAGCAAGTACAGCCTGCTTTTCTAGGTATCTGCACATGTGCATGTGATGGCCTCTGCACCAATTGGTGCCCACCATTTACTAATTGCATGCAGCCTGCTGTGTGGTAATTGCACTACTCACTGTCATAGCAGCTCACTGCTATAAAATGCTAAGTTAGGTAGGCGTAGCCCTTTTAGCTTTCCAAAGTGGGCCCATGCTTGTTTGCTGTGGACACCGTTGTGTCAGAAGGTTGGTATACTTCTTATATCTGAAGCTAGGGTTGTAGCCAATGATTTGCATGTTGTGCTCAAACCTGAATGTTGCTGCTTCCAGTACACACTTGTCAGTGTAGAATTTTACTCACCCCTCCAAATGCTAACACAAGATACATGGGAGTATGTACTTTCATTTCTAATTAGACAATTAACTGCCATACAAAAGTAGTTATTGAAATGTATTCTTCTGGCTCATGAACTGTTTGTGAACTACTATACTGTAAATATTAATTTACTCACTTCTGAACAGTTTGTGTTTTTTTTGTGTTGACATTAGCACAGGCTGCTCAAAACAACTGGACAAATTTCAGTACTGAGTATGCCTACCTACATCCTTGGTAGAGCCTGAATACACAGGTATATTGTACTTTTGGGTAGGGGTGCAGAAGTACAGATAACATTATTTATTATTGTGTGATGTTTATCTTGCTGAACATACAGGGTTGCTGTGTACCTGTTAGTCTATCAAGGCAAGTAGTCTGTCTGCGTAGCTCCCACCTGTGGACATATCCAGATGGTAGCCAGAGGTTAGCCTATTATTCTTTGTCTGTGCACCACACCAGTCTTTTCAGCACTGGAACAATGGCATTGTCACAGTTGGTTGCTACCAGTACATGGCTACATCCTTTGATATTTCTGTGTTGTACTCCTATGTAAGGGTATGCTTGTGGAACTTCTTCCAAAGCTATTTGCAGAGTGTGTAACAGCAGAAAAGCTGATATGCCTGTGTGTGTCTGCCTCTGCCAGGCCTCTGATATACTCAGGTATATATTTTAACAGCCTCAGGGAAAGGTACATATAAGTGAGGTACACCTGTAATATATTACAGACATTAAGTCGAGACTGTGAGAGAATCAGAGCATATGTATTACTACACCTTTTCTGACGTGCAAGCAGTGTCTACTCTTACTTATTGACATTATTCATTAAGTGTAATTCCCCACTTTTCTGCCTAATGTCAGTACTTTTCAGAGGGATTCAGAGGGACACAGCTAACATTTGTTTACGAATCAGGGACATCCCTTAAAAGCAGTCACAGTTGGGAAGTATGGCCTCTGCCCTATTCAAATATGCCAGTGTTTATCCTGCTCTGATACTGTGTGGGGTTTGTAAAGTGCTACTGTAACTTTATGTCCTGCTAGAATGGTTGGTTCTCTTTTCACAGTCATGTCATGCAATTCCACATCAACTGCTGGTAAAGATCCACAGAACAAGATTTGTGTTATGGCATTCCTATTTTCCCTTTACATTCACTCATTTTAATGCATGATATATTTATTACAGCACCAACTTGTTGTATGTCTACTGTGGCTTAGTGGTACCTCATGCAGTGTAGTGTGTCCGGGGTCCAAGACTGATAGAGGTGTTTTATTTTGCTGCTGAACAGAACAAGGGCCCTGCCATGCAGAGTGACTAAGGCATGTTTAAGTAGTTGTAAGTGGCTTTGTGTGAGTTTGCACAATGCTTAGCGATGCTTAGCTGAGCACACACAAGCGCACACTCGCGCACCCCCACTAACTACTGCTTAAAAGTGCTTACTCCCGCTAACTCCCGCGCTAATTTCTTTGAAAGAAAAGAAAATGGGGAGATAGGAAAGTCGTGAAAAAGGGGGCACAAAGAGGGAAAGACAGTAGGGAAAACAGCTCGGGATGTGCAGGATGGGTGTAGGGAAGGTCCATAGCTGCTCATTTCTTTACCAGCAACAGCTGTGCATATATTAGTAATTTGGAGGGAAATTTGAAACATTCCACCCCTGAGAGAGGGGTGAGGACAACAAAGTATGTTGTACTGCCAATTATAATTATCAGTTTACATGTCCAGTGGACATGTGTGCGAAATGGACAGCTATGTATGGGGCGTAATTTTTTTGTGGGAACAGATTGCCCTTTTTTTTTTTTTCAGGTGAGAGTGGAAAGTGAGGTAGAAGAAGTAGGTATATTTGGGGAGGTAGGTTGGGGAGGTAAACAGACAAGACAAACAAGAAGCATACACGGGCAGAATATGACACGTGGTGGGTGAACACAATTGACGGGGACGGATGTTTGGATATCACAAGCCCATGAGCCCACAGATGGCAACAGTGGAACTGAGATTCCCACCCATGGGCAGTCACCACTGCACCTTCACAGCCCAGAGGGTGGCTGTGCTGGGGGCTGTGTAGGAGTGGCAGGCTCACCTGTGAGTCGCATCACTCATGCCTCGAGCTGGAGTAGAGGATCAGCGACTGAACACTCGATCTCCCTACGCACCACAGCCCGGACCGTTCGGAGGATGACAGGTGGCCTTCCTCTGGCCATGCTTGCAGGGGGGGATGAGCCCCATCCCCTGCAGTGCTTCCACCTGAAGGTGGCACAGGGCCACTGGAGGAGGAGGTCCCGGGCTGGGCACCGGACATGCTCATGCCAGGTACCATCGCCAGCTGAGGTGGGAGAGGAGGGTCCGCAGGGACCGGCCTTCCCATACGTTCTATGTATAGCAGGATTTAATAACAATATGGATTAGTAACAGACAACAGCATTCCAAATTAGTTGTAACAGCATGCAGTAGTATTCCCATTAACCCAACACACAAGAATTCCAACAGTTGAACAGCAAGCATAACACATACATATTTAGAACAACAGTGGACATTCCAACAGCATGCAGGGTTGATTGGTGGCAACAGGCCACCAAGATTGTGGTATGTGAACAGGGCACATGCATCAAAGTACATGCAGATATTTATAAATCAATAGGACATATGTCCCAACAAAATTTTTCAGATTACACATACCCATTTAGGTGTGGAATGGCATTATTTATGACCATAAAGTAGGGTGTAAAAAGATCACTTCATTAACAACTTATATATACTTATAAGTTTACTCTACATTCCTACTGACTGCAGGTATATATCCCCTACATGTATTATTACACTAGGCAGTGTCCATGAAATTGTGAAATGGGTTTTGATAGTTGTTTATATACCTGATCTGTATCTGACCTACAAACTGTTCAAGATGCAGATGTTACTGCTACGTATTTATATATTTCATTTATATTCATATATCTACATATCTGGCTGTCTTCAGGTGACATTATCAGCTACATTTAAACAGACCCCTATATTTCTAGCAGCACACTGACATTTCCGGGGAACACAATCACAAGCTACTCATGTGCCAGATTAACCTGTACATGCTAGCCATGAACCAACAGTTGAGGACTGTATATATGCTTAAGAACTACTGACATTCCCTTTATCCACTTTATATGGACCTACCCAAGTGTGGATTGACAGCACTTAATACAACTGTACTATTTCCATAATGCAAGGGTACAACAACATATCAAAGAAAGTGATACGGACACAGTCCAGGAATTATACCTTTATTAATTACATTACACACTTTTGTAGTGACTCTCTCATTCATTTCATATTTTGGTGCATGCAGAATACTTTTATTCCAGACTTATTATACCTTTATTAATGGGTTGCAACACTTTTTCACGCTCTCTCACTTATTTTATATTACAATACATGCAGAGACTTTATTCAAGAATTATTATACCTTTATTAATGGGTTACAACACTCTTTTACAGGCTCTCTCACATATTTTATATAACAGTACATGCAGAGACGTTATTCAAGACTTACTAGACCTTTATTAATGGGTTACAACACTCTTTGTCAGGCTGTCTCACTTATTTTATATAATAATACATGGAGAATAATTACTAACCTGCCTGGTGGTGCAGCCTTAGCAGCCTATCTGTATAGGCTTGCTGATTCGCAGCATGGACACTTGCAGCTGTGAAGTAAATGAAGGGATATTGAGACATACCTATCCATAATATAGACTACAATAGCATTTCTTACATACTTCATTCCATGGCTACCTACTCAGTAGTGGGGCATCTTGCATGTCATGGGCCTCCTGTATCCATTGGTTCAGTTGGTCCTGCTTCCATCTCTTCAGGTCTGCATGGTGGTGACAGACCTGCTCACCAGTCCGAGGGATGCCTGTGACACTGATGAGATCATGAGCTAACCGGTTCCAAGCCTCCGCTTTGTACTCCATCCCTTGAAACTGGCCCTGCAGGAGTCTTGACTCATGATGGTGGACAAGGAGCCAAACCATGTATTTTGACTCCTCGATGCCCCACCGTTGCACTCGAAAGCGAGTACCCTCTCCAGCACCAGCCATTCTGACTGCAAATGGGAGCTACAACCAGTTATGGTGAGTATTCCTGCCTATGGAGCTTAAATATGCCTCATTTCCCACACTTATTTGTGATTGGCCGTTTTTGAAAATTCTCAGCTAACAGCAAACCTGCTTAGCAATGGTTAAACTTCCATTTATAAGTATATGTATGTTAACAGTGGATGTTTATGCAAAGCTATCATGGCTTAGTGGTTCAGTACTTTGATTATGGTGCACAGTGTCCTGGGTTCGAGCCTTGTCAGTGCTTTTTATTTTACTACTGTCCAGACAGGCTAGGGGGTATGGCTGTGTTTAGGCAACTTTGCTCAACTTTGCTCTACATTGCTCCACGTTGCCTGACGTTGCGTTGGTTAGTGCAGTGTGCAGCTCCGCGCAAAACTATTGCACTAGGTAAAGCGCTGCTTAGCTATGGGCAACTATATTGCGCTAGGTAAAGCACTGCTTAGCTATGGGCAACTATATTGCGCTAGGTAAAGCGCTGCTTAGCTATGGGCAACTATATTGCTCTGGGTACAACGCTGCTTAGCTATGGGCAATTATATGTCAATATCCTTAATGCTGCTCACCTTCTTATATTTATATATATACATTTTGTTCACTAATACATAGGCCATTTCAATGCGTTTTACTAAAATTTCATTCATATATGATGAAACAACAAAGAAAATCAAGGTATATAAGCAACAACAAAGACCAACAGTGAGTCCCAGCTCTACCTTCCAGATAAAATTTATTCAGTTGAAGTAAATCCTTTCTCTAGCGCCTCGGCCAACAGCCTTTACAGAGTAAGACAATAAAACTCATAAAACACTTGACAATATATACAAGAACAAACAATCAATCAATTATACAATCACATAATTAAATCACATATATAATATATATTTAAAGCCATAGTTTTAAATAAGACTTTGCCAGTTACATTCTCTATTCATTCCATATGGTTGTAAAGTCCCATACTTCATAATCAAAATAGATTCTTTTTGTCTTAATATATTTTTTTGCCCATCTACATCATTATAATGAAGAGGAACATGTTCCAGTATAGAAACTTTTATATGTTCAGTATTCCCATGATGTACAGAATTAAAGTGCTCAGCAATGGGACTATTAGCTTTGTTATTTTTTACATCCCTAACATGTTCTTTAATTCTTTCTGCTAACATTCTCTTTGTTTCCCCAATGTAGTATCTATTACAATCACAGAATATAACATAAATAACACCTTTACTTATGCATGAGTATTTAGCTCTTGTAGTAAAATTTTTTCCATTTATTTTAACTACCTCATTCACTATATGTTTACAAATGGAACATTTTCCACAAGGGAACGTTCCTACAACTTTTACATTATTTAAACTACTAGTGCAAGGTTTTTTTATAGATACTGTGTACTAAGAAATCCTGTATACTTTTGCCTTTTTTATATGATATAATCAATTTTGTGTCTTTCAATGATAAAATATCTCTCTTAATGAAATTCCAATAATTCATGATTAATTTATTAATAGTTGAAGAGAAATTGGTATACTTAGTGACAAAAAACATCTTTTCCTGATTAGTTTTATCAGTATTATTGCTATTATATTTATAGATGTTATTAAATCTACTATCACTTTAATTATTTCTAAATACTCTACAAAAACTATTTTCTATATTTACTGGATTATATCCTCTAGCATTGAATGTCTTGGCTGCTCTAAATGCCTCATTATAAGCCAGTTCAATATCAGAGTTCAGTCTCTTTATTCTGAGAAATTCCCCATAGGGAATAGCTGACAAGGTATGGGGAGGGTGACAGCTATTACCCCACATTTTCCAGCTTATCTCATCAAACTTTCTGTAAATGCCAGTATGTATCGGAAAACCATTGTTACCTTTAAGAGAAATGTCTAAAAAATGCACTTGATATCCCCGTTGTACATCACTAAACTTGATACCAAATTTATTATTATTTAATGCATCAATAAAGCCTACAGATGCATCAAAATTACCCTTACAAATAAAAATAAGGTCATCAATAAATCTAAAATACTTCAAAACATTATTTTTAAAAAATGGTAATCTATAAAGAAACTCATTTTCAAACATTCCCATAAACAGGTTTGCATAGGCTGGCGCAAAAGCAGCCCCCATAGCAGTACCTGTCAACTGTCTATAGAGAATGCCATTAAATTCAAAAAAATTATTCATTAAACAAAATTCCACTAATTCCAAAATGTAATAAGTTTTAGGGCTATCACCAAGAAAAAATTTTATAGCTTCTAGACCCAAAATATGTGAAATATTAGTGTAGAGACTCACTACATCTACAGTAATGAAGTACATACCCTCACACCAATAAATATCCTTTATCTTTTGAAGGAAGTCATATGAATCTTGTATATATGAAGGTAACATCAAGACTTGTTTTATCAATATTTCATGTAACATAGTACAAAGATTATAAGTAAAATAGCCATAGGCTGAGACAATAGGCCGACCAGGTGGTCGGTTCAAGTCTTTATGAATTTTAGGTAGACAGAAAAACCTTGCAATTTTATTATTCTTAATGCTTATTTTTCGATCTACATTTGTTTTAGTCAGATAATGTAACCTGACACCTTTTTGTAATAGGGTGTCAAAATCTTTTTCTGCCTTTCTTAAGATACTTATATTAGTTTCACAATACACAGTTTTGTTATCAAGGTGTTGCATACACATGCTGTAATAATTGCAGGAATTTAATATAACAAGTTTTCCCCCCTTGTCTGCCGGTTTGAAAACTATACTACTATTCCTGCTAAGTCGCTGTAATCTTTCCCATTCCATTTTAGTTAAATTATAGACATGCTTTTTATTAACAAATTCTTCTATTTCTTTATCTAACATTGTATTTAACAGTGACTCAAATTTTCGTATATTAGGATTTTTACATGGGGGAAGAAAATAACTAGTACCTTTAAGCATATGGGTATCCAATAAATCATAAGCATTACTTTCCCCCTCTTCATCCGATATACATGAATAAAAGCTTTCTTCACTTTCCAAATCACTATCAAATATGGAGGTAACCTCATAGTTAACATCAGTAACAGTGGTATTATTTAACCTAAAAAAGTATTCCCTTAGATACATTTTCCGACATAGCTGAAATAATTCAATTTTAAGTTCATGTTTCTTAGGTATACACGTGGGTACAAATTTAAGACCCTTTTCTAAAATAGATAACTCAATATTGTCTAGTTTATAACTCGACAAATTAACCACATAGCTACTATGTAAGTTATGTCCATCTACCTTTCTTATACTGTCCATCGCCCGAGTCTCTGTGGCATTCTGAACTGTTCCAACCCCTTTTCCTGGTGTTGACATAATGTCCGTTAGGTTCTGAGTAGGTTTTACGAAAAGCTTCTGAATTAGCTGCCCCTGGTAGTTCTCTGTGGCATTCTGAACTGTTCCAACCCCTTTTCCTGGTGTTGACATAATGTCCGTTAGGTTCTGAGTAGGTTTTACGAAAAGCTTCTGAATTAGCTGCCCCTGGTAGTTCGGGAAAGTTTTCCCTGTCATCATCTTCCCATGATGATGCACCGCTTTCACCAGACAGGAAGTTCTGATTTTTGAGTTTTTCTGAGGCCGGATTTCCCTTTTGAAAAGAGACACTCTTTTTCCGATTTCTTTGATAGTTAGGGAACACGAATGCCCTCTTGTGTTCGTAGTCCCGAATGTCTCTTGTTAACTTTGATTTTTTTCTTTCCACTAGATCTTTTTCATAATTCATTAATTTCGTATTAATACCTGAAAGGAAATTTTCTAGAGTCGAGTTAGAGGTAATATTAACCAACTGCTCACACACTTGTTTAGTTTCCACAACAAGTTTGTCTTTTTTCATGTTATCCCTTTCAATCAGAATTGACACCCACTCTATGCTGCACCGATGTGCAGCTGCTATCCATCGCTCATGAAATTGGAGTTCTGTCTCATTAGTGAGGTCAAACGGTGTGGATGGATTCTTAATAGACCTCAGACCCCTGGGTGTAATATCAAGTTCAATATACCTTTCAAGGCTACCAATATTGTAGAAAGTTGATGTTTCTTTAAAAATCAGTCTCTCAAGTTTAGAACACAGATCTTGAGCATCTGGATTATCAGAAATAATGTTCTTTTTGCCTACCATAGCAAACGGGTTCGCAGTAGTTCTTTTTCGGGAATTTTCCCATTTTTTTATAATACCCAAGCTCGAGCCTCCCATGGCTTCTGGTATTACATGTTTTACGGTCGATGTATCAGTATCATTAGATAAATTATTAGAACGGCCAGTATTCTCTCCATTCCGGTTAAACATTTCCATGCCAGTCTCTCTAAAAATTCGCGGAAAGGAGCACATGGACTCACTTGTCATGATGAAACAACAAAGAAAATCAAGGTATATAAGCAACAACAAAGACCAACAGTGAGTCCCAGCTCTACCTTCCAGATAAAATTTATTCAGTTGAAGTAAATCCTTTCTCTAGCGCCTCGGCCAACAGCCTTTACAGAGTAAGACAATAAAACTCATAAAACACTTGACAATATATACAAGAACAAACAATCAATCAATTATACAATCACATAATTAAATCACATATATAATATATATTTAAAGCCATAGTTTTAAATAAGACTTTGCCAGTTACATTCTCTATTCATTCCATATGGTTGTAAAGTCCCATACTTCATAATCAAAATAGATTCTTTTTGTCTTAATATATTTTTTTGCCCATCTACATCATTATAATGAAGAGGAACATGTTCCAGTATAGAAACTTTTATATGTTCAGTATTCCCATGATGTACAGAATTAAAGTGCTCAGCAATGGGACTATTAGCTTTGTTATTTTTTACATCCCTAACATGTTCTTTAATTCTTTCTGCTAACATTCTCTTTGTTTCCCCAATGTAGTATCTATTACAATCACAGAATATAACATAAATAACACCTTTACTTATGCATGAGTATTTAGCTCTTGTAGTAAAATTTTTCCATTTATTTTAACTACCTCATTCACTATATGTTTACAAATGGAACATTTTCCACAAGGGAACGTTCCTACAACTTTTACATTATTTAAACTACTAGTGCAAGGTTTTTTATAGATACTGTGTACTAAGAAATCCTGTATACTTTTGCCTTTTTTATATGATATAATCAATTTTGTGTCTTTCAATGATAAAATATCTCTCTTAATGAAATTCCAATAATTCATGATTAATTTATTAATAGTTGAAGAGAAATTGGTATACTTAGTGACAAAAAACATCTTTTCCTGATTAGTTTTATCAGTATTATTGCTATTATATTTATAGATGTTATTAAATCTACTATCACTTTTATTATTTCTAAATACTCTACACTGCTTAGCTATGGGCAACTATATTGCTCTGGGTACAACGCTGCTTAGCTATGGGCAATTATATGTCAATATCCTTAATGCTGCTCACCTTCTTATATTTATATATATACATTTTGTTCACTAATACATAGGCCATTTCAATGCGTTTTACTAAAATTTCATTCATATATGTCAGGAATTATTTTATATACTAATTTAAAAAATAAAATAGAAAGGGGAGTGGTGGGATTCGAACCGGGAAGGCTCTACCACTACGCTATTGCTATTTGGCTTAATTTGCATAAACATTTCTTATTATGCTCTTCGATGTCAAAATTGCTAACTGTAGCTAAGCAATGGGCACACCCGCGCAATCACGCGCAAATACGGGCAGCTATATCGGGAATTATAAAAAAATAAATAAAAAGTTTACATTTTACAATTATGAAGGGGTTTAGTATGTGGGGATGTGTAGTGTTTGCTATGTGTACATTTCAGCGGACTTGCTCATTGCACTTGTCATTTTCACATTTATATAGTTGCAGGGGCGTGGATATTTGGACTGCTCGGCAGTCCGACACGCCTCCTGCAGTCTTACACGCTCCGTGTTAGCCTTCCAGTTGAGTCAGTGTGCCCTCATGAATATGCATGGCGCGCTGACGTCTTCTTGTTAGACTGCTGTTTCCATATAAGACTTACTTAGTCTTACACGGAGGATTAGTGAATCCCTGCCTATCTCTTTTATACACAAAATGTAAAATGGCATTTTGTAACATAGTCTCAACAGTATTATTATAGAAAAGGCAATAGACATCCCAATTACATGACACTTATATTTTAATTGCATGGCAATTCTAGGACACCATTACTGCCACAACACCCTGCAATAGATTCTCTTTTTCAAAGCCCATTTCTGTTGCAGTATCTTTTCTTTATTTGTTTCACATTTACCTTAAAATATCTCCTTTTTCTCAGACAGTGGTTTTTAATTGTTAATGAATAATATCACTTGCTTTATAAACATCCATGAATTTTGGAAGTGAAATAGTTATTTCTCGTAACAACCTTCACCTGGTTTTATCATTTTGTATCACAAAGTATTCTGCCTGTTATTAGTAAAGCAAACAGCTTCTGAATTTCCCAGTTTTTGGCTTTGTTCTTCAGGTCAGTAACATGCACATGATTGTGTGCCTCTGACAAATACAACTGAGGAATAAACAGCATTTTTTTTCTGAGCTTGGAATATCCATTTTTTCAACAACAGCAAAAAAGTCATGCTTTCAATGCTTCTTACAGCAAAAAGCAGTGACAAGCAAAAGTAAAGCATACCATACCATTTTATGCTTCTCAGCTGCTCCACTCTAAGAGAGGAAACATCACATATCTAGAGCCAAAGCTTTTACATTTTAGCTAAGATTCTTTGAAAAGAACAAATCCCCTATGCTTGCAGTTGTGCCATTTTTTTCTAATCCATCTGTTCTTCCATCCATCAGTCTATCCATCCATAACGCTTTTTCCCATTTTTGCACATGAAGTCAGGGTGGCACTTCAATGGTGACAATCATCTAGAACAAACGTGTTGAAATAATTCCAGGAATATAAGCTCTTAATGACAAATTACCTTAACTTTTATTTTATCTTCTTGATCTGCCAGTGGTCAGATGAAGGCATGCCACACACACTCTGGAAATCTCCTGCAGTGAGTGAATTCTGTATCATTTGTGGTAAAATGTAGGTCATGGAAAGCAAAGTAATGCTTTTTTTTTTTAAATAGGTTCATAAGTAAATACTAGGCTAACTGCCCCTGTACCCTTGTGGACCATTTTTAAGCTTAGCTAATTTCCCTTTTGGTGCTTTAATTAACCTATCCAGTTTGGCGTTAGGTTAGCTTTATCCTTCCCATGGTCAATAAGTATATATTACCTCTGTTGAGAATACTGTGAATCATACCATAGATAATTTAAGGGAACCATGCATGGGATAAAGCATTTATGAGCTGCCTCTGCCCATTATTAGTACAGGGGGCAGTTCAGGGGTAAAATTCTATTGCCTATCCATTGATCCAAGTTGCACTTGAATATATACCAGAATAAGCTTTTCTATACATGGATTAAGAACCTGTTCCAGATCAATATTATCCTCTGTGAGATATACCTATCCCTCATACCCATTCTGTTAGTATGACAGAAGAGAGTTTGATCCCCTGGACTAAATATTTATTATTTTATTTGATTTGTTGATGTGCAGTAGGCCCATCCTTATTGTGTTGTAGGATGCCATGTATGCCAGATACAGGCCACCTCTTATTAGTCTGTAGGATACTGAATATAATAATAGTGCTTTGAGTCAGTTCATAAGTAGTATTAGATTATCTTGTTCATAAGCACCCTTTATAGCATATTGTATGCTGTGTTCACTTCAACATCCTTGAAAAAATCTGTAGAACATACCTGAAATCATTGTGATGCCCCTTTAGCCGTACATCATTTTGGGGTTCTTCTATCCTATTACCGAAAAATTGTGTCTGTTTATATCATTCCATCCTGATCCCTATGATTTCTCCATATATGACAACATAAAGAATATAAGTAGTCAGATGTTGTGTACCTACTTTAGATGGCTCATTTGCCCTGTATCATTCTTGTGATACATCTCTGTTGAACTATGCACTGCCCTCTTGTGTTCCACTCAGGTAAGGCAAATTACGCAATGATGATTTTATTATAATCAGCAACTACAGTTGCTACTACTGGTCACATATTATTAAATCATGTGAGACAATGCATTATTAAAATACCCCTTTTCTTATCCACTCATGATGTACTAGACTGTATGGCATATAACATTTTAGATACTGTCATCATTACACTGCACATCATTTATCCTCTGCAGGGTTACTTTTGCAGAGGGAGTGGTGATCAATCATAATTACATCAGTTTGACAATAGTATTTGACTTAGTCGACATTTTTCTGCTCAATATTTGCACAGTTGTCATTTTCACATGATTTTCACATTGATAACCAACAGCAAATTTTACCACGGTAAGTAAACACGGTGCCAGCTATCAATGAAACACATGCTGAGGTAAGTAAAACCCACCTAGAAGGGAGGCTATGCCCCCACACAATATGCAAACTCCAGGATCACACTACAGTGGAGAACAGTGCATGTTGGCCAAGGTTATCATATTAAACAGTTGCTGTTCGTGTTTCTAAAGTTTCATTATTTTCGCCTCAGCGTTTTGCAAGTTGTTGATGTGGCAGTCAGTCTTTAGAAGTAGACTATTTTATATATAGATATAAATATAGATACACACACACACACACACACACATACATGGATATATATATATATATATATATATATATATATATATATAATGTGTGTGTATATAGTTACATTTAGGAGGAGCCAATGCTTTTTCATGCTGCAAAAATAAGTGAATTCTCATGTGAGCAAACATTCTTTCGAATGGAGTTTCTGCCTGCAGACTTTTGAATGGCATTGTGGTACATCAGGTAAAAAGATATGACCTTATCCTACTGTTGTATAATCTAGGATTAATATATATAATTAGCAGGCAGTGAGTGGGGGGCAGCCCCAGATATGGGGAGTGCAGGGGGTTTGCCCCCTGCACCAAAAATGTCCAACCCGGAATTAATGGACATGCTGCACCTCAGAAAATCCAAATCCCATTGAGCTACGTGCTCGAGAGACTTGAACCTCAGCACTGAAATAAATAGGACATGCTGGAGGGACAGATTCATAACCCAGAGGCTCCCTTCACTCTGGAATAAAATCCCAGTCCAGGTTAGGCAGAGTCCCTCATTGACTCTCTTCAAGAGGAATCTTGAAGAGTGGATGGGAGATCGTAGGTTTACCCCAGGTATCACTTCTGTGTCACTGTTAGACAGAGGCACAGTATACTAACCTCGAAAAAGGGCATAGCAAAATTAATTTAAAATGGGTGGCGAAAGCCAAACACACTCTGGCTAGGCTTATAAATGCCCTAGGGCAGATAGCCTAGTATGAACCTATAAACCTATGAACCTATAAGAAGGCAGAAATCGTTCATTTTTTGAGTGTTTGGTCATATGAGGATTTGCTCTAAACTGATCACTTTTTAGAGGGCTTCTCATATGAGTTTTCACTGCTTCATGTGTGTTTGTGTGTATGTACATGTATCTACGTGCATACGTGTGTGTGTGTGTGTGTGCGTGTGTGTGTGTGTGTGTGTGTGTGTGTGTGTGTGTGAGAACCAGGTTTGCAGTGGGTTGCGCTGTATAGTTCTGACAGCAGTAAATTGAAATACATTTGGGTATTAAGTATTTATTTTATTATTTTGTTCACAATCAGAAATTTGAAGTATAGCCTTTCTTTAAAGTGGCTATAATTTGTGTGCACATCTTTATATGTACATGTGCTTACCCATGTTGCATGTGTGTGTGTGTGTGTGTGTGTGTGTGTGTGTGTGTGTGTGTGCATGTGTATGTGGTGTGTGCATATGTGTTTGTGTGTGTGGAGGCATGCACACGTGCATGCACGTGCATGATTTTTTTATTTTATTGTAACCAGCATTGCATCTGTGTGTAGCAAGCTGGAATACTTTACTGTGGCTACCTTGTGTGTAAATCACTTTGAAATACATTACTGCAACCATAATTTTATCACAATCATGCATCTGCAATTTACACAATCAACAACATGATCATAAGTTCTGTGTATGAGGCTTTGCTCTGGATGACAGTAACTTGTTCTCTTTTCATTTGCTCAAGTCAACATTTATTATTTTGCCTTTGGTGGATTCATGTATTCTGTGAAACAAGCTGGAGTACTTTACTATGGCAATTATTTTGTGAAGTAAAGTCAATACAAATTAATATAGCTATCATCACAGTTAATCTGGGGTGTGCACAGTCAACAAACAAGCTTTATTTGCAGGATACAGGGGCTGTCTAACAGTAACAGTAGTGACCCAACTGTTCTTTGCTCATAAACATTTATTAGTCTGGGTTTGTAAAACTATTTCTGTGATGCAAGTTGGAATGCTTTGTTATGGCTTATATTTGCATGACACAGTGTTGGAATAAATTACTATTGCCCTGACTTGCATCATAATTAAATCCTTGGGTGACAACAGTCAACCAAGTAGTTACATCTGTTGTGTATGGGGCTGTTTTTGGATGGCTTTGTCTGACCCTCCTGTCATTTGCTCAGCTTAAACAGTCATTATTTTGGCATCACATTACTAATATGTATTTGTCTGAAGTATGTCACAATACATGGGGATGCTGGATTTGGCATAATGGTTAACGTCTTTGCTTCATAGACAGAAGGTGCAGGGTTTAATTCTAACCTTAGGTTAATTACTATGTTTAAAATGACCTATAAGGACAGTTATGAATACTTTACTGTGATTACTGCTTGTGTGAAGCAAAGATGAGAAATACTTTCCAACAGCTATTATTTTAGCGTGGTTAGATATCTGAGTTTACCACAATCAACAATCTGTTGACAGTGGCTGGATAAGCAGACTTTATTTACATGAGCATGATGAATACTTCTGTTGCGGTCAAGCTAAGTACTCAATTTATCTTGCTAAATATTGTGTGAATTTATGTGAAGCAAGCTGGAATACTTTAATGTGGCCATTTTTAGACATACTCAGCCATCACTTCTGAAGTGTGCATTGTTAATTAACTAACTACAGTTGCTGGATGCAGAGGTTATCTGTAGATGAAAATAACTGTGTGGTGTGTTTTGGGGTATACAAAAGTTACACATTATTCATAATTTCTTTCCCTTTCTAGGACAGCCACCCATGAGCACTATCCCCAGTAAGTGTCTATGTTTGGCAGTCTGGCACATATAGGTGTGACAGCTAGTAATTATTGGCAAAGTACTACATTAATTAGCATTGCCAAATCACTATCCTTGGTTCTTTGGTTGAGCACTTTGCTGTGATCCCTTCTTTGTGGAACTTGCTTCTCATCCTTGTCTCACTACTGTTTTTTCTAGGTGATACGATTTGCTCTGTTGCCTCAAAGACATGCAGTAGGTCAACAGGCATCCCGCCAATTTTCCTGCAGGTAAATGTACAGTCTGTGTGTGTGTGTGTGTGTGTGTGTGTGTGTGTGTGTGTGTGTGTGTGTGTGTGTGTGTGTGTGTGTGTGTGTGTGTGTCCTATGGAAGACTTCACTTGTCAGGAACAATGACAGAATGTATCTGCATATTTGAAAAAAATATCATTAATTTGATCTGCACTCCCATACTCTGTAGTGAGGGCACATTCAAAACTTTACTGGCTAACAGAAATAAAAGAACAACTAACAAGGCATTATCTTTCAAAAATAAGGTATACAATATATCACAGAACATCTAGACCTGCAATGCTTCTGATGGCCACCCGATACCAAGACCCAAAGCTGTATAAGGGATTTTTGCCAAAGACATAGTAGGGTACCTCATCCTATTCTGCTTGTTCCAAGCCACCTAATTCAAAACAATTTCATCTCAGAGCTGTGCACAGGAAGTCACTATAACTCAACATGGCCTCAGGACTGTTTGCCCACTATAGCTTTAATGTTACTCATAATCAACTTTAATATGTATGTGCCCAGAATGTTACTATACTTTTCTAGTGGAAGTATAACCCCTGTAAGCAACAATTTGGAATACATCACTGTAATTATTATTTTTGTCTTTTTCCTCACAGTGAAATATCAGACATGTATAAAGATGGCAAACTTTCTTTTGAGGTAATGAGGCACGTTATGTATAGAAATATGACAATTTGAAATATATTATTGTGGCTAATCATGCTTTCACTTTTGTCCCAGTCTATCATCAAAGTGTTACAGGGAAGGTGACTGTCATGTGGGGACTGAAGTGAACAGACAGGCTGAATATATGTATTTCAGCAATAGCTTTATATCCATCTATTTATTTTTCTTGGGCTATGTCTACTTACAGTTTCAAACTGTACTAATACAAGGGAGAGCACAGAATGTGACTAGCTGATTTGTTTCAGAGGTTAGGCAGGCAGGCACTATTCCCAGATATCATTTATGTAGTCCTTAATGGATTTGTTTTCTCAGTTTAAAGAGAACTACTGTTTAGTCATCTGTGAACAGTAAGCTTGGAAAAGTACTTATTTTTTTCCTTAAAAGAAAAAGTAAAATCTTTATTTACTTATGATTATCGCACTAAGCACTGCTGGATCAAGTACTTAGAAAATTTTAAAAATACACCTCATTGCAGAGAGAACTTCATGCCTTCTGTAGGCCTAGCAGTCCCTAAACCCCTACTTTAATGAATTTACTTCCCCATCAGTTGTTAATTATTGTGCAGTTTTGCAACTTAGGGTGTGTTGAAAGGATGGAGGAAAAACTGAAGAGTAAGACAAAGTGTAAAAAGAAGAAGGAGTAGCAATCGGTCTGAATGTTTTGTTGAGTAATAGGATGTAGGGATTGTGAGGTGCTGGGTGGTGGTGGGCCGATGTATAGCAGGGGTCTTTATGGAGTCCTTTGTCTAGTTCTTTATTTAAACAAAGGGAGCCCAGTTTATCACAGTAAGACATCTGAATTGTATATACTAAATAAAGTGGCTAGAATAAGGAGGTACTAAGGCAATCTGTGCATGAAACTGACTTTGCTCAGCTGTTGTTTGATCACAATTGATCAGTCATTGACCTGTTATAATAAAATTCTGTTAGTCGTACACATGCAGCTGTTTCCTGCAGGCTCCCTTGCTTTGAACTCATTAATTGCCATTGGTCCACATTAGAGAAATAATTGTTTTTTTGTGTGCCCACTGAAGACATCGAACTTAAAATTATACAAGGTGGCTTGAGATGAACCAATCAGTGAAGTCAGCTTTGTGACTTAAAATTTATATTTATTGATAAATAACATTCAGGAAAGAAACTGAGTTCTTCTCAGACAAGTCAGTATATATTTTCATCATAAATATTCACCTTTTGGCAATATTTTTCACAGTATAGCATACACTGGCATTTAGATGCAGATATCCTTTCAAAAACTGTCCTTGCAAAGTAGCTGGCAAAAATAAAACAATTATTAAGGAGACACTCCCTAGCAGAATAGCTCTCTTTCACAGTTCTAATAAAATAGTACAATGACCCAAGCAGTAATTTAGAATTTGGCAGGCTTCTCTTCTCAGGGCCAGATCACTTCCATTTTAGAGAAGCCCTCTAAATTCCCTTTCTTCATGTCTATGTAGCTAGAAGTAGAGTCCTACTTAGACTCTCCTCAGATGAAAGATCAGAGCTCTTTGATGAGTAAACTAGAGCATTCTGCCTCAAATATCCTAACAAGCTTCTGCACGTTATTACCTCTAACATCCACCCTTGTTTATGGGATAATCTCCTTAAAGTATACTATCTGACACTTCAAGACAAACACAAGCCAACACTATATTTTATATAACTAGATGGACACATATATAGATATAGATTTATAGACTGACAATCAGACAGATAGATATGTAGAGTTGAGCAGCCACACTAAATAAAGGACAACAGAACTAAACAAGTTTGATAGTTATCAAACTCTAGAGCAATGCTCTCAGGAGAAACACTCAGAGTAATTAGTGCTCTGAGAAAGTTGGACAGTAAATAGTGTTGTAAACAGCACAGCATTAGTCCAATAATAATTAGTCTAAGTGAATTAAATTGTAAAAAAAGATATTATAGCATGGCTGAGCAGTGGGGTCACAGATACTACAATTTCTTAAAAATACAATAAAAATAATGGGTTAGGGGTTGGCATAAAGGTTAAGGTGTTTATCTCGCAGATTCAGGGTAGATGGTTTGATTCTCACCTTCCAAGGTAAATCAGCTAGGCTTAAAATAGCCTGTAAAGGCAGATAGCTTAGTACTTACCTATGAACAGAAGAATTAATGCAGCAAAATAATATATATATATATATATATATATATATATATATATATATATATATATATATAATTTTAACAATGCTGTGAGGAAGAAAAACAATGAAGCATCTATGGGAATGTTAATACTTTGCAAAGTTTCAAATTTTCAAATTGATCACTTTGAAGATAATTTCTGAAGGACACCCTCTGATTACTATACAGCATGGACTACCTTTGCCTCTTTCAATGTGCAATATTTTAAAAACTCTGCTCAGACAAGGACAAAGTTACACAATGCAACAGAAAATATAAAAATGCAAAAACAACAAACGCTAGAAACTCCAGTACTAACACACTTCCAACAAGTGATAGCTGTAACACGGTTCAGTACTAACTATAAAATAAGGCATTTCCCTTATGTTGGAGGGTTCAAACCTATAGTCACTCCCAGTGAACACATTTCTTAAACTGACAGCATTGTACATTCTACTCAAAGGACAGTCACACAATGCAGCAGAAGATAGAACAATGCAAAGGAAATTAACCGTCAGTAGAAACTGTCAAATCTGTCAAACCCAGATTTGATGAATATGCTTCACCTCAAAAAATCTAGATCCGTCAGAGCCACAAGGGCGGGAGACTTAAACCTCGACACGGCTATTAATAGGACGTGCTGGAGGGATAGATTCATCACCCAAAGACTCCCTATGCTGTGGAATAAAATCCCGGTATATGTGAGGCAGAGCACCTCGCTGGCCTTGTTCAAGAGAAATCTTGACCAATGGATGGGAGATCGCAGATATACCCCAGGGATTACCTCAGTGTCACTGCTCAACAGAGGCACAGCAAAATAATGGGTATAGTTCCCCATACTAAAGGGGTGGCGTAAGCCACAAAACTATGGGCTAGGCTTGTAAATGCCCTCGGGCAGATAGCCTAGTATAAACCTATGAACCTATGAACCTATGAACTGACACTGTTAGTCCACATCCAGCATATAATAGCTGAAAACACTGTTTATTGCCCTTCCCTCACAGAGGAAAAATTGATAAACAATTCTAAACATCACAAAATATTTTGATGGGCAACAACATTTTCAGTAGTATCCATTTATTAAGGCACTTCCTTGAAGTTGGCAGAGTCAGATCTGTAGTCAATTCCAGAAATAAGTTTATAAAGTTGGCAATGTCAAATGACTTTAACGGGTCTATATCAGTTTGTGGAATAGTCTATTCACAGAATGACAAGTTGTCGAAACCACTTAAGCAAAAAGTAATTTAAGCGAAAGACCGTTTTAGTGAACTTTTTCACAGGGAAAAAAGTAGTGGGCTAGCTACTGACTGTAACAAACACTATACATTTTAAACTCAGCAAAGAGGGGGCTTTGCCCCCACTCCCCCAATGTGGGGGTGTTGCACCCCACCCCATCCCCAACTAAATATACCAACTCCTAGATCACACTACAGTAGGGAAAGAGGCAAATCCCTGATGATGGCCAACTACTTCCTTGCCCTGTGAAATAATTCTCTGAAACAATCATTCACTAAAATGACTTTTCACTTAAGTGGGTTCAATGAATAGTCATTCGCTGAATAGGGTCTTTGATAAAGTGATTAGACCCATATAAACTGTGGGTCACACCATCTCCCCAAAATGAGTGGGTCATACCATCTCCTTAAAATGGCTACTTACTCCGATCATTCCCTGTTGTTCTTCTTCTTTTCCTTACATTGTTTTTTGAGCTTAGTTTGTCTGGGCCACAGTAAGGAATTTATTCCTCTATGCCACTGGGCCAAGGCAAAAACCTGGACTAATTTTTGTGGTTTTGAGATGGCAGCAGCTTTAGAAAATCAGAATCAGTTTAAAACTAAGGCAGCTGGGCTACATACTCATCATAGCTTCTCATTAAGAAGAGAAAGGTGCAATTAATGACTCGTAAAACCATATAGCAACATCTGTCAGTTATTAGTAGAGAACCAAAAGACTGACATGGTCATCGGACAATGTGTGGAGTTCACAATCTGATCAGTAAGAAAATCTCTTGTACTTGAAGTATATATCGAGAGGGAACATGACGCTTCCTGCAGTAGCCAGTCAAGACTGGCCATTTATGAGAAAGTGCAACATCTTCATAGGCTTGGAAATCTACATAAAAATGAGCAAGTTTAAAGGAGATATGACTAGTCAGACAATTCGATCTTGGCTTGCAGCAGCAGTAGAAAGGCTCACTGTCCCAGCTGCAGTTTAACACATTTTTTGAATGCTTTTATTTGAAAATTAAATTAATAACCAACAAATAATATACATTTAAACAATGAGATTGAAACTGCATTGTAAGAACAATGACAGGTTTAATGTAAACAACATAAACAGCTTCTCAGATATAGATAGATGAAACAGCAATGTTTGAAACCAGCAATTAATTAATAAGCAAATCTGGACTACTAACTACTAGAGCCATATATGAAAATTAATTCAGTATCCTAAACAATGTACAGAATGAACCCCAAAGAGTCCAGTAACTTTGGTATACTTAAGGGTCAGATAGCGTAGGCCTATTTATGTACTAGGGCAGCTTATAAAATGGAATAGGCAATGTAGGAAAAAGGAGTGATTCATAATGAGATACCAAATGCAGACAAAGTTGGAGAGAGCAATTCATAATCCTCTACACAGACTGATTGTTAAGATGGTTAATAGTTGGCTGATGGTAGGAACTAACAGCATGTTAACTAATGGTTAGTAATCCCAAGGGGGAATAGAAAAATTAGTGAAGATGATAGTTAAAGCTTGGCTGACAAGAAGATATAATATAAACTAGCTGTAGAGACAGAATAATGAAAAAAGTGGAATACTATAGAAAAGAAATAGTTAGAGTAACTACAGACCCATTTCAGAACTAATACTGATACATAGTCTACCTTGCAAAAGGGCCAAGGATTAATGTGACTTTAAACTATCCTTATCGTATGTTAAAGCTCTAAGGCCATCAGTAAGATTTGACCACATAAATACAACTTATGCTGAAAGGGCTTGATTGATTTTACTAATGCTGGCAAACAATGGGGTGACAGGTAGGTTAAAGTCTCTGATTTGCAGAAAATAAAACTGCTCTAAGAGACTAGATGGTGTTTTCAACATGAAGCTATATAAGCTTTCACCATTGAGGATACCTGTAACAGACCTAATGTCCAGGCACTTGGTAAAGGTTTCAGATCCTGGGACAAGCACATCTGAAAGGTAAACTATATCTCTAAATGTGAACAAGTACCTTGTCATTCCTTGTACCCCCTTACTCTCCCTTCTTCACTTCCTTCCTTCCTTCTGTCAAATTCTCTTCCCTGAATTTCTCTCTAAATATATACACCATAAACCTGTTTTTCCCTCACTTCAACTTGCAATTACTGTTTGTATTAGATAAATAAAACACACAGCATGGCAGGACTAGACACCAATAAAGGATCGTACTCTTGACAAAAATCTTAACCCACACCAGTAGTACGGAACCAGAGATTTAATATGTCCAGATTGAATGCTTTCCTTTCACACTGGAAACTTCATCAGAATGAATTACACAGTACATCACTTTAAATAATCATATCAACACACCGATTGGTTAAAAACTCCGCCAACAGCAAAAACCCACAATTAACAAAAAACGAAATTATATTTCAATTAAAAAACTAATACATAAAGGGTCATAAGTATATAAAGGATGACATAAACCTATTTGTTATAGTAACTGTTAATTATATTACTCAAGCTCTCATTTTTAATGCAGGTAATATAGAGACAGGCCCTGGGATTCAGCAAGCTCTACATGATGTGCAGGAATAGTGCAGGCGCTGCTGGAGGCAATATGGCCAACGATAAATCCAGGAACAAGCTGTCGGGACGTGTACAAATGCTCTTGCACTATTCCTGCACGGACACAGCTCCTGTATATAAATTACCCCATTTGCAGGTGAAAACCAAGCAAATGAGGTGAATCTGTGATCCAGGAAGCTGGCCGGCGTCTGTGCAGGAATAGTGTAGCTTGCAAAAATGTATTCAGCCAGTAGCTGAATACATTTCTGCAAACTACAAAACTGAGGCATGACAGCTCGTACAAATGCATGTATTATAAGGGTTAGGCATGCCAATGGCCAAATATATGGCCATTGGCATGGAAAAAGGTTGCAAAAATAAAAAAAAATAACTTTTATTTTTTTTTTTGGCCGATGTCAACTGTTTAAGCGTAGGGCAGTGGCGTGCAAAAGGGACCATCCCGAAAATAAAAAAAAAAATTTAAAATAAGCATTCTATCCAAAATCACAATTTTGCCATTATACTCAATGGCAGGCAAAAGACAACATGGCCAGTGAATAGTGGTTGCTAAGGGGGAAGGCTCAGCATCAGACTTGTAATTAGGCATTAACAGACAATCCTATGCAAATGAGGAGAACTACACTGAATCACAGATTTCCCCTCAGTGCTAGTCAGCACCCAACTGTGTAGGAACAGGAAAACCATGGTGCAAGCCTAAGAGTTAGGTGACATCATAAGGGTGTGTGTCAGGCATGCTGTAAGCTCATTGGAGCTTTGTGGCCCGGGTTTGCCCTTAGGTCAGCAAAGCTAAGGAAGGGTGTGTGTGTCTGCAGCTGCCAAGCCCTATGTACAGTGCCTAAACAGGTATGCGCGCCACGCACCGGGTTTCATACTAGAAAAAAAAAAAAAACACCAGGAAATAGCAGCTCTGTGCACATCTAAGCACTGGGTTTGCATGGCACACCTTGGGGCTTACACAGGAAGGCAATAGGAAGGGAAACTATCAGTAGGAAGGTAATCAAGGTGAACTAGCATAGCTGGCAGGTGAAATGTATCAGAAACAGCCAATTACACAGCCAGCGGCACAGCCCAGCCCAGCACACCACTATAAACTATGCAGACACCTTTCCGTCTGTTTTTTCCCCGAAACTCTACACCACCAGTCTACACAAACAGGGAAATTTTACCAAATGAAAGCAAGAGAAAATGATAGGGGCTGCTTTTGCTCTCATAAATCAAAATGTGGAAGAGGCTGAGGTTGGTGAGGATGAGAATGCTGACAACCAACCTACAGTGAGGAGAAGGAGAAGAGTGTAGAGACCCAGGGTAATCTACCAGGGGCTACATGAGCTGGAGATAGTGGAGTGCTATAGGGTGGACAGGGACTTCCTACAGCAAACTGTTAAGCTGTGCTGGCCATGCCTCACACACAGAACCAACGGAGGGGAACCCATCCCAGTAGATACCAAGGTATGTGTAGGTTTAAAAATACTATCCACAGGTACCTTTGAAAGGCCAAATGGGGAAATCATGGGCATTTCACAGGCATCAGCATCCAGGGTACTCCACCAGTTCCTGGATGCCATGTCAGCACATGCCGGTGAGCACATATATTTCCTCAACACCCGTAAGCCTTGGGATGCTCAAGTCACAGTTCCGGTGCCTGGACATATCAGATGGGGCTTTGCAGTACTCTCCAACTGCATGTACCCAATATTTCATTGTATGTGCCATGCTACACAATATGATCCTGCGGAAACAGCTGCAGTAGGAACAGCACAGGGCAGGGCCACAAAGCCCCCCCACCATTGCCAAGGCCAGCACAGTCACAGAGTGACTCAGAGGAGGAATGACCTGAGCCTGCCCCTGTAGGCAGAAGGAGGTGTGCCCAGTATGCCCAGGCTTTATCAAAGAGGCAAAGCATAGCACATACACTGACACATTAAGAACCCAGGGAATGGAAGCTCCAACTCACACATACAGTAAAAGGGATCCTAAACATGACACTACCTGTGCTTTACCATATAGAGGGAGTGTATTATGTGCATCTGACATAGTCAGCCCTCCAGCACCATCCTCAATACTGGTCACCCCCCCTATCAATCACTAAATGGAGTAATATGTTCTTCTAGTTGTATCTATGGTATGGATGTGAGCATGCAAGGGAATTGGGTGGCTGAATTGGATGGCCATAGATAGTGAACACCTATATGTACAGCATGAAATCCATAAGAAATACTGGTGTCAACAAAGTAGGCAGTAATAGACAAGGTGACAAAACCCACTTCAGGACATGTGGTGGCCCAAATGTGTGTCCATAGGACACACACATGCATGTCAGTGAGGCTCACATACCCAACAACAGTCTCAGCCAGCAGGACAGGTGTAGACAAACACAAAAAAGGCTGTGCTTAGGCCTCTGATTGATGGCAGTGGAGAACAGCCCCCCTGCAGACCTACACAGACAGACAACATAAGGTCAGGAAGTGGGATGTCAGTCCTGAAGAGTAAGACATCTGAAATGGAAATGTAGGTTAATAAAACCTAAGAACTGTACTACACTAATATGCCTGTAGTCTGCAGGAAAGGTCAGAATACAGAATGAAATGGATGTCAACAGAGTACCTGAAATACCAGTGTGGTCATAGCTAATGTTCACAGTTGTTAGGTGTGCCCTGCCCCCATAATCCTATGTAGAAATATAGTAACATCTATGTGTGGGTATAATAACAGCAGAGCACAGATTACTTGAGCTGGCCAAATCAGTAGGATAGATTGTTGTATGTGTACAATATGCAGAGCTCTGTGTGTTAGGTTGTTGTGTGGAAGGCAACAGAGTACCAGACATACCAGTGCGGTCATAGCAAATGTTTGCAGTTGTCAGGTGTGCCACCCCCCAATCCTATGTAGAAATATAGTAACATCTATGTGTGGGTATAATAACAGCAGAGCACAGATTACCTGAGCTGGCTAAGTCAGCAGGATAGATTATTGCATGTGTACAATATGCAGAACTCTATGTGTTAGGTTGTTGTGTAGGAAGCCAACAGAGTACTAGAAATATAAGTGCAGTCATAGCAAATGCTTACAATTGTCAGGTGTGCCCCCGCAATCCTATGTAGAAATGTAGTAGCATCTATGTGTGGGTGTAATAACAGTGGCGCACAGATTACCTGAGTTGCTCAAATTAGCAGGATAGATTGTTGCATGTGCACAATATGCAGAGCTCTGTGGGTTAGGTTGTTGTGAGTTGTATACTGTGTGAAAGTGGTCAGCATATAGGCATGGAGGGTTGTATCCTGGTGGCCAATGAGCAGTAATGTTGATGATAGGGCCAAGTTCTCACAACTGTAGTGGCAAACACAGTTGCATCCTAGCAAGACACAATCCAACAGTAGTCCATACTAAGTGTGCAGATGTCATATCTGTCACCATCTGAAGGATGGAGATGGCATGAATATAGATACAGACATACAAACAGTACACAGATTGAAGTACCCTAGACAGAGAGTGTATAAAATGTTACTGTCAAATGGACACACCTTTGGATTAGTACATACAGGTTAGCAGCACATTAGTTGGCTGTGTAGTATGGAAAACTGATATATAGTGTGGCCAAACACTGGCAGACCACAAAAGGCAGAAGTATGCAGTACTGAGAAACTGCTGGTGTCCCTGCACAAGCCAGCAGAAGGGGAATGATCCATGCATATCTGTGAGTCACCTGCAAGTAGCTTACATAGCACACATGCACTCAGCTTGCCCCACCATCAGCCACAGGTATCACACAGGGCATATCCCTGCTGTTGGGAATAAGTACAATATGACCCCCACATGTGTATGAGAATACCCACAGAATGCAGCATGCTGAAGAGGTGTCCCATGCAGGTGTGTCCCTAGCTGTAAGCTGCAGCCCATCAGCATCCACACCAATGGATTAATAAGGACAGAAACAATTGCCATTAACACCTTGCACACCTACCCTGGCACCCCAGGGGAATACAGTGGCATGCAGCCTGGGGCTGTTGGAGTGACAGAATGCCCTGGCTTGCTACAGATAGCCTGCTAGCCTGCATCACTACCAAATGCCCCACAGTCTTCTGTCAAAGATCTGTGTCCTGCCCATACTGCCACTGTATGTTATCCCATGGACTCCCAAATAATGACACAACACAGTCCACAGAACACAAATCCAAGGCCATGTTGACAAATCCCAGTAGCATGTCCACCATGCCGTAATGAATGAACTGTGGACCAACCCCTACATGCTGCTGGGATGAAGTTATAACTATAGGCATACTGATCAGATATCATTTGCATAATGTTAGGAAGAGGACAGAATAACAGAGGGGTGGGAGCATTGACGCCATGGAGTGTGTGAAGCCTGAAACCCTGATGTGTGCACATACTATCCCTGCCTGCAAACACAGGAATTGGTGGCTACAAACTTGCCCATAAACCAGAATGTGAAGGGGTAATCACCTGAATTATGAGCCCTGTCTCTGGCTAACCTGAGTGAATCTGTACAGCTGTGAGATCTGGCCACAGCAGGATATGGCCATCCTGTCATGGTGATAAATGTGCAAGCACGGGACCCTGAGCTACCACAGTAACAAGGTGCTGGACCATTTACACAGACCCATCAGCAAGTGTCTGCAGCTCCCCCACCAGAATGGCATGAGTGTGCAAGAATATGCAGGTTGCACACCGCAATACCGAACACAGCTGCATTCAACTTGTATTCCCCAGTAAATTACTGCGAGAAAATACGTATACCTGTCAGTAGTTGATGACATAAAACATCACAGGGAAAAACAGTACATACCTCTGAATATCCCTGCTAACACCAAAACCATGTGCCAGAAGCAACACAGACACAACTGGCAACAGTATCCCACTACCCTTTGCCCAATGTGAACCCATATTGTCAACCAATCTACAGATATCCTGCAGAAGCAGATTGCTAGCTGTAGGTGTAGAGCACAAATACCTGCACTGGAGCACAACCTATCTGGAATGGATTCACGCATGCAATAAAGAAGGTCATACTGTGCCTGCTCCCACACTTAGAGAAACGAAGCCCATGTCTGACAACAAAATACAGAAGGGTCATACTAGGCATGCTCCCACACTTAAATGAAGCCCATGTCTGGCAACAACAGTAGACTATACATATCTGTCAGTCACAGATGTTTGTGAAAACATTCCACATTGCACACCAGTCATGCTCTGCACACACAATTGATAAGAATACACACATATATCCAAGGACAGCACACTATAATAGGTCAAACATACACATGCATAGATGTGGGGAAGAGAATGACAGACAATGACAAAGAACCCACCCCCCATGAGGCCTGTCCTACCCAGCACACTCCCAATTTGCCAATACCAATAATGTGCAAATGTCTATCACTGTAGATATTTGCCCCTGGTAGCCTTCACCACTATAGTGTCTGTGGTGCATGTGATAACCGTGTAACATGACAGTACAAGGCATCATCCATCTAGCAGTCATATACACAGCCCTGTCAATTGTAAACCTGTGTGTGACTGAGTGTCATGTGTGTGATTCCAGACAAATGATTTATGGCCCATTCACACACACTGCACTCCCCAGTGCTCTACTGTAGCTAGCCTGCTGCTGTCATTCACCTTGAAATACACCTTGGGAAAAAAACTAGCCCTATAACCTCCATGGCACATGCTGTAACTGCATAATTCTGTAATGTGCTGTAGTAGTTAGGTAGGTGTTCTAATCCCAGACATAGCAACTGTGAGACTCTGTGTGTGTGTGTTTGTGTAGGGATCAATGATTTTGAGGCCATTCACAATCACTACACCTTCCAGTGCCTTACTTTGGCAAGCTTGCTGATGTCATTCACTGTGAAATCTACCTTTGTGGAAGAAACAGACCAATAATCCCCATGGAACATGTTGTAACTGCGTAATGCTGTAGTAGTTAGGTAGGTGTTCTAATCCCAGACATGGCAACTGTGAGACTGTGTTTGTGTTGGGATCAATGCTTTTGAGGACATTCACAGTCACTACACCTTTCAGTGCCTTACTTTGGTGAGCCTGCTGATGTTATTCACTGTGAAATACACCTTTGGGGAAAATAGCCCAGTAATCTCTATGGTATGTACTGTAACTGTATAATGCTGTAGTAGTTAGGTAGGTGTTCTAATCCCAGACATGTTAACTGTAAGACTCTGTGTGTGTGTGTGTGTGTGTGTGTGTGTGTGTGTGTGTGTGTGTGTGTGTGTGTGTGTGTGTGTGTGTGTGTGTGTGTTTGTGTAGGGATTAATGCTTTTGAGGCCATTCACAGTCACTACACCTTTCATTGCCTTACTTTGGCAAGCCTGCTGATGTCATTCACTGTGAAATACACATTTGGGGAAAAAGTAGCCCACTAATCTCCATGGTGAGTGCTGTAACTGCATAATGCTGTAGTAGTTAGGTAGGTGTTCTAATCCCAGACATGGCAACTGTAAATCTTTGTGTGTTTGTCCGTCTGTGTAGGGATCAATGCTTTTGAGGCCATTCAAAGTCACTACACCTTCCAGTGCCCTTCTTTGGCAAGCCTGCTGATGTCATTCACTGTGAAATACACCTTTGGGGAAGGAATAGCCCAGTAATCTCCATGGTGCATGCTGTAACTGTGTAATGCTGTAGTAGTTAGGTAGGTGTTCTAATCCTGGACATGTCAACTGTAAATATTTGTGTGTGTGTTTGTCTGCCTGTGTGGGGATCAATGCTTTTGAGGCCATACACAGTCACTACACCTTCCAGTGCCCTACTTTGGCAAGCCTGCTGATGTCATTCACTGTGAAATACACCTTTGGGGAAGGAGTAGCCCAGTAATCTCCATGGCACGTGCTGTAACTGTGTAATGCTGTAGTGTGCTATAGTAGGTAGGTGTTCTAATCCCAGATATAGCAACTATAAATCTTTGTGTATTTGTTCATCTGTGTAGGGATCAATGATTTTGAGGCCATTCACAGTCACTACCCCTTCCAATGCCCTACTTTGGCAAGCCTGCTGATGTCATTCACTGTGAAATACACCTTTGGATAACAAGTAGCCCAGTAATATCCATGGCATGGGCTGTAACTGTGTAATGCTGTAGCATGCTGCAGTAGTTAGGTAGGTGTTCTAATCTCAGACATGGCAACTGTGAATCTTTGTGTGTGTGTTTATCCCTCTGTGTAGGGATCAATGCTTTTGAGGCTATTCAAGTCACTACACCTTCCAGTGCCTTACTTTGGCAAGCCTGCTGATGTCATTCACTTGTGAATTACACCTTTTGGGAATGAGTAGCCTAGTAATCTCCATGGCACCTGCTGTAACTGCATAATGCTATAGTGTGCTGTATTAGGTAGGTGTTCTAATCCCAGACATAGCAACTGTGAGACATTGTGTGTGTCTGTGCATGCACATTTGTCATACGTATCCTGTGTGGAGGTAATTGTGAGTGTGAAGCAGGATGACTCTTTGTGAAGTTGTTTTTGCAAATTTCTTATATGGTTGGTCTATTACATGTCACAATGTCCACCTTACAAGGTAACAGATGTCAAACAGCAGTAAGGCTGGGGAACGCAATCCATACCCCTACATCTGACATCATGGCTTGGGGTACAATATAGGTAACCCTTGTATTACCCAGAGAACACTCTCCACCCATGTCTCAGACATAAGCACACTCAGCTAGGCAACAACCACTATGCTGGTAGTTCCCTGCATATTGCCCACAGATAGTAACCATGGTGCGATTGCAGTGGACTACAGAGGACATGGCACCCTGCATACAGTGCTATGTTCCCCACTGGACACCTGCAACAACTACAGAGCCAGCAAATGTAACCCACAAAGGACAGACCATGCCTTATACACATGCCCTGTATGGACAGATGCCACTGACACCAGTGAATACCTGTACCATGCTGTCAATGTAGGTGCAGGGTCAACCTGGTGTCCATTGCCAGTTCTCACCACATGAGGTCAGGAATGACACATCTGATGATAACAATCTGTGTACAGAACATGCCCCATACTCCCCAGGTACACTTCCACATGTCAAAGAATATGCATGTAGGACGTGTGCACATCCTAGACACTGTCCATTTTATGGAATATAGAACACATAGATGGCAAGCATAGCACAGCAGTGACCACCCACAATAGTAACCCAGATGAGTGGATGTTGAATACAATACCCACCTGTGTGGGCCAATACAGACACTACACCCCTGAGCCACACTGCAGACCATTGTCATGTGCCCTGATGCCAAGTTATACCCTTTACCTAGCCTTGTACAGCCACCTGGCACAGTCATCCATTACACACCTGTGAAGCAATGCACCCATGCATGTCAGTATTGGCAAACCTGTGGCTGTGTGTGTGTGTGTGTGTGTGTGTGTGTGTGTGTGTGTGTGTGTGTGTGTGTGTGTGTGTGTGTGTGTGCATGTGTGTGTGTGGACCATAAGGATTTGGATGCCATTCACCCTCACCATACCTCCAATTGGCCTGCTGAAACATGCCTTCTGATGTTAGACACATTGACATACCCTTTGTCCATATATGATCCTGATAACCCCTGTGGTGCATGTGATACCTGCGTATTACTGTATTGTGGCTAACTAGCTAGTTATGAGGTCTAATCCTGACCCTGCCAACTGTGATAATGTGTGTGAATCCCTGAGAGAGTGTGGCTGTGTCGACCTTGGCACCTGTACATGTGGACAGCCTGTGTACTACACCTACCTCATCCCTCCTTTATCACTGTTGCTGATGTCACTCACCAAGAATTGTACCTTTGGACAGCTCCCCAACATGTAAGCTCTGTGGCACATGCAATGACTGCATAGACATGTTATAGCAATACATAGCCAGATGTGTTTGAATCCCTATAATGGTATATGTGTGACACAAACATAATTAGTTTTTACTCACCCACCACCTCCTCTCTTACTTTATCTCTGTCTCTCTCTCACCCCTCTCTGGTGTATGTGGAAAAGTATACCTGCTTTGCTTAGGCAACAGCATGTGTTTTGTAAGTGATGCATGATCAGCTGATGGCATCTACATGAACTGAAGTCCCCCACTAGCTGATTGCATGTGGAACAACAGCTGTGGTAACATTCCCATAGCCAATTGCATAGAAACACATACCTATAACCAGGAACATCATGTGGGTGTTGGCCCTTTCATGTTGGTGTTTGGAAAATAGCATCACAGATGGTAGTGGGATATACCTTTAACAACATACACTGTGGAGACAGGCCAACAACCAGGAGGGGGATGTTCCAGACATGACTACAGGATGTAAGTGTTGCTCTTCTGCATGTGGAGTAATGGTGGTGTAACAGGGTTTGTGTGGATATGGCTGGTCTACATGATTTAAAACCTGTCATGATTGTGTAAGGTGTTTGGGGAAAATCCCACCTGTAGAGTTATCTACGGACTGAACAGTCTCAGAACTGCAGAAGCGTAGTTTGAGAATTGCAGTCAGTACATGGTGACAGCCATGAGTGTTACTGACTTCATATCCCTCATAGGACATATGGCACAACAAACCCTGTTACAACTGTAAATGTATGAGGTTATCACAGTGACATGTCAATATTGGCCCTGTGCCTGTGCCTCCAGCCACAAGTCTGCCAACCTTTGTACACATGTCATGCAGTAAGAGGTGCATATGGTCTGTGCACCATTATTCATTGACATCATACCTGATAACAAGCCAGTGAGATATAAGACTGCTAGACATGTCATGTATAGTAGGGGTTATATTTGAGGACATAACCTGGGCATTCTGTGGTCGTGTGTACAGTAGTGAGGTCTGTGTAGTTATGGTGATTGTTGACAGGGTGTGTATTACGAATATGTACCTTGGCCTGTGTACAGACTGTGGTAGATGTCATTGTTCTTGGTCCTGTTCTATCTGATGTTACATTACTATCTGTGGATCTACAGCACCTCTCACCCTCCAAAGGGTAGGGATGTGCCACCCACAGCAGCACACATATATTTACTGTGTTGAGGATTGCACTACATTGGGGAAGAAGACATATACCCTGCCAGTACCATCATCATTGGCATCAGAGTAGTGGACTGCATATCCCACAATGTGTTGTTCTGCATAGTCTGGCTTGGTGGAATTACATAGGCTACAATGGGTTCCCTGCAGAGGTACATACATCCATGTGTACAGTATTTCCTGTGTAGTGCATCAACACCTGAGCCCATGTGTGTCATACAAAAACATGTGGTGTGTACCATACAGTAGAACTACCATTGTCCACTGTAGAAGGACTGCTAAAAGCACGCACCGTGCACTCACCTGTAAACATCACGCCCAGACCTATCGGTCATGTGTCACAGGCAGTAACTGTTATACAGACCTGTGACATGTGTTCACCTGTACCCAGGATATGGCACAGGCAAGGTGTCAGCACAGTGCCATACCCCTTGTGGGATTTGGCAGCAGACCATCCCCGTAACATAGACACCTACAACACAAATGAATAACATTATGGAGACCACAATCACTCAGTGTTAATAACAGCTATAATGCATCATGGCTGGACAGCTGCACTGCCTGACATGTAAACATGTCATCTAGAATGATGCCACAGTACAAAGACAAAATGATCGATTTTAACAATTGGCTAAAATTTTGGTGTCATTCAAAGGGGATCCAGTGTCTGTCAGCCTGGGATGACATGCTCGACAAGCCACGTTGCTTCACTAGGGACGGCTTGCACCTGTCACCACTGGGCTTTCGGATATTGGCAAAGGCTCTTGCCAACCCCATTGTGCCTTTTTTAGGCAAGGCTCAAAAGTCAAACCCACCCCCATAGACAGCACAAGGAACAAGAAACTAAGGGTAATGCTGCTAAACGCCAGAAGTCTTAACCTCAAGATGCACACACTCAAAGCTCTCCTCAGTATGGAGAACATCGATATCTGTGCAGTGACAGAAACCTGGTTCAAGGCTCCAGAGAGCACCCCAGCACTACCAGGCTATACCTCATATCATGCTTTTCGGCCCCAAAACCCGGACCGAACCACAAAAGGTGGGGGAGTTTCCATATTTATCAAGGATATCCACACCTCCAGGTTAGTGGCATTGCACGAAGTATCAGAGACCATCCATGTGCAACTCACAGTGGGCAAGACTGCTTTTCAGTTTATAGCATCCTACAGACCACCCTCTCAAAGTCAGGAATCCCACTCGGCTTTCCTGAAAACATTGGAGAACATGAAGATCTCTCCGAACACCATTATATTGGGCGACTTCAACTACCCAAACATTGACTGGGAGCACTACTCAAGCCCCAGCACCTTAGCCCAAAGGTTCCTGGAAATTATAAACTCAAATGCTATGGAACAACTAGTCACCACTCCCACAAGAGGGGACAACATACTAGACCTGATCATTACCAACATGGGGACTCTATGCTCCACACCAGAAGTATATCCCTCATTGATAAGATCAGACCATAAATTAATTTCACTGGATGTCCACATCCCGACCACACCCCCAGCCCAGAAAACCACAGTGAAAAACTTCTCAAAAGTGAACTTCTCACTTCTCAAAACTGAAGTGGAATCCTTCAAGGCCCCAGGGCCAGTGGAAACTACGGTGCAAACTGCAGAATCCTATATAAACGCATTCTACGGACATCTCCAGGAATGCATGGATCATGCTATCCCAAACAAAACCAAGACCCAATCATCCAAAGGCAGGCGTCCAGTCTGGTGGACCCCTACCATAAATAAACTGTACAACAGAAAGAGGAAGCTACTACATGATAGAGCAAAATCCCTAATAGGGAAGGCATCTCTGATCAGTACTAGCAAAAAATTACGATCCCTCATAAAATCCTCCAAGGCCAGCTTCGAGAGAAAAATTGCACAGGACACCAAAGACAATCATAAGGCTTTTTTCAGTTATGTTAGAAATCTGGGATGCAACTCCCAGACTTGTTCTGAGTTGATTCTAAACGACAAAAAATTCACTGAACCCACAGACATCGCCAATATCCTGGCAGACAGGTTCAGTGCAAACTTCTCCACCCCCTCCCCCACAAAGGCGCAAGAATCTCTCCCGGCAGAGGGCTGCCTCCCAAACATCTCTGATGCTCAGGTGAAGGCTGCCCTCTCCAAAGCAAAAAACACTGCTTCCATGGGACCAGATGGCATCCCAGGTTGCATCCTACATGAACTCCAAGAGGAACTAATCCCTCAAATAAAACAGCTATACAATCTCAGCCTCACTACAGGATATGTGCCCACAGAATGGCGTACAGCAACAGTGGTCCCACTCCACAAAGGTGGAGCCTCTACGGACCCTGGAAACTATCACCCCATAAGCCTGACTAGCTTAGTCTGCAAGGCTATGGAGAGGATCATCATGGAGCTCATAAACAAAGACATTGGGGACCTACAAACACTAGATCCTACATAGTTCGGCTTTGTCAAGGGCAGATCCTGCCTTTTGAACCTGGTTGACTTCTTCGAAACAGTCACCAAAGCCATATATGAAGGGAAGGTAGTCCACACAGCCTATCTGGACCTTGCAAAGGCATTTGACACAATACCTCACTCGGGCATCATAGATAAGCTATCCAGCTTAAATATAAACCCCTATGTCACAAGATGGGTCACAAACTGGCTCAAAGACAGAACCCACAGAGTGAGAGTTGCTGGAGCCATGTCTGACTCGAAACCGGTCACAAGTGGCATCCCACAGTGTCCTGTCCTGGGACCACTCTTGTTCGGTATATACTTTTCTGAGGTACAGGCAAACATGGGAGGACTATGGCTCACCAAGTTCGCAGACGACTGCAAACTGGGCGCCATAATCAGCTCTTCAGCTGATACACACATCCTTCAAAAAGGTCTCACAGAGACAGATAACTGGTGCCAGCGCCATGGTTTAAAGCTAAATGCCAAAAAATGTATAGTCATACCCTTTGGCAAAAACAATGTGCCCACAAATTACCACATAGGCGGAAACCCGTTAAGTACAGAGAAAGTTATTAGGGACCTGGGGACCCAAGTTGATAGCAATCTCTCCTTTGAAAACCACATTGCCAAAGTGGTTAGAAAGACCTTCTACATAGCCCACCTCATCACGAAGGGTTGCACATCTAGATCAAGAGAGGTAATCGTGACCCTTTATTAATCCCTCATCAGGCCCATCATAGAATACAATGCCCCTTTTGGGATGTACCTTACCCGACACCTGCAGCAATTAGAAAGACCCCAAAAGTATCTCACCAAGAGGATCAAGGGTCTCAAACAGATGCCATATGCTGCTTGGTTAAAAAAACTCCAGCTCTACTCAGTTGCATACCACCTACTTCGAGGTGATCTATGCCTGACATGCAAAGCTATGTCAAATCCAGAATTAATGGACATGCTCCACCTCAGTAAATCTAAATCCCTTAGAGCCACACGCTCGAGGGACTTGAACCTCAGCACAGAAATAAATAGAACTTGCTGGAGGGACAGGTTCATAACCCAGAGGCTCCCTTCACTCTGGAATAGAATTCCAGTTCATGTGAGGCAGAGCACCTCACTGAATCTCTTCAAGAAGAATCTCGATAGGTGGATGGGGGATCATAGGTTTGTCCCAGGGATTACTCCCGTGTCACTATTGGACAGAGGCACAGTAAACTAAACCTTAAAAAGGGCACAGTATACTCAAATCAAGGGGTGGCGTAAGCCATACAGAATCGAGCTAGGCTTATAATTGCCCCAGGGCAGATAGCCTAGTATGAACCTATGAACCTATGAACCTATGAACATTAAACATTACTGCTGACAACATGTTACACAGCAGTACACTAGTACACTGTAGAAGAGTCACCATGTGCATCAGAACCATAGTAGCCTGTCCATGCATTGATGGTATGGATGACAGGGATGTGGTACAGGTATCATCATATGCACAGGGTGTGTTGTTGGTTTGCCAGAGACCTAGGCTGGGCCATACAGTTGACACCATGTGTGTGAGTGAGGGGTTTTAATCACAAATATGGCCATGGTGACGTGGTGTGTATAGGGATGAGGCTGCTCTATGTGTGTTTATATTGTGTGCAAGTATGCATGCACACAGGTCTGCCATGTGGCTGCCCTATAAAGGTGTTTGTTGGACAGCTGCAGACCATACCTGGCAGGGTGTACAGTTCACCACCTCTGGCCACAGACATGAGAACTGTACCTGCCATGGGTTCCACGGGCATGGCCAGGTAAAAGCCATGATATGGTACTCTCCCCTGATGATGACATATGTCTGCTGAAACCAGGTCCCTACTGGGACTGGCCAAGGCCATGTGCACATGGCCTGCTGTGTTGTGGTGTGGACAGTGTCCCCCTGCAGTGCTGGGGCTGGTACTGGACTATGGGAGCAGTTTGGTGTCCTTGCACATCCACATAGACCTCCAGATGCTGGTGTTGCTGGCCTACATCCACGTGGCTGTCGCACCACGTCCGCCACATGCTCTAGCATGGACATTCCACGGTAGAGGAGTCCCACCATCTCACCATACCATCTAGCCATGACCTGTATAAATTCACGGAGGGCAACTGCAAGGTCATGGATGTTGTCACTTACAGATGAGAGAGCAGCCCTCTGCAGCCTCAGACTCTGCTGTACCATTCCATATGTGCCTGTGCCTCCATGACAGCCTAAAACATGTGTCTGGTGGTACCTGATGTGGCACTTCCACCAGGGGCATGATGACCAGCAGCCCTCCCATGAGCACCCCTGTACATCTGCCTATGTGGTACCCTGCCGGACATCTGGCTATGGCTGCTGTGTCCAGACACAGCAGCCATAGATACCACACTGTCCTATGCACTGCCACCAACCGCCAACTGTCCCTCTGCTATGGCCACTGGTGATTGGGTATCTATAGGCACTGTGACTGTGTGCTAGGACGTGGTGGATAACAGGGGGGTGTCAACTGATGGTGCAGTTTTGGCCTCTCACAGCTCCGCCTATTCTTCAACACACCTATCATCATTGTCAGTGTCTGTATGGACACCAACATCTGACTGCCTGCAGGAGGGACCCTGACCCACCTCGTCACCTGTGAGGGGGAAACAAGAAATGCACTTTAAGACCTGTACATCATTACATCATTGCTTAACAATACACACACACACACACACACACACACACACACACACAAACACACACTGATATTTCTTCATAAACCTGTCCTTGACTTTACAGACTGTCCCAGCTTTATTAACTTGCATTCCTCATCCGGCATCACACTTGAAAACTTACACTCATTAATACCAATCATTAACATATCATTCTTCTAATTGCCTAGACAAGTGATCACAAAACATGAGCTGTTACTCCATTACCTCTTTGACATGTTTGGAGTGAGTTTTACAAGGACTCACTGCTGTCATCCAGTGTTCACCCTGAGTTTGTCCAGACATCGTGATCATGGCCCCACTATGTTAGAGGCTACTACAGTCACTCAATAATGTCACACGCTGGAGTGTCATATGTAACTATTGTTCAGTAGATGCAAGATCTGTTGCTCTATGAACCCATTATGTGAACAACAGTAATAATTGGATACACTCGCTGTTGTTGTCTACTAATTCCCCAGTGCACCTGTAGTGCTGCATAGGTGGGTATTCTTTCATCTTTCCACTGATTGCACTTATAACAGTATACCTGGTGCTTTGATACACTCCCAATGCATGTTCCATGCTAAAGACCTTATTATACTATCAGCTGCCCTGAGATTACATATCAGACAAGTACTCTTGGTGTCTCATGTGTCAGTCCATGTCCATGTACTGCACAATTTCAAAGGGAAGTCCAGAGGTATGAACAACCCCACAATCACACATGTGCATACATGGACACACACACACAAACACACACACACATACACACACACATCCTATATACATCAACCCTCCTCCACTCCACATGATTGCACTTTCAGACAGAATAACCCCCACCCCCCCACACACACACTTACAGGTGAAGTTGCATGAAGATGTTACACACAGTCTTCCCATCACCCATCTGTCAACGTGCATAACATATGGTACTCAACAGCATGCAGTGCAGCTATAATCAATCCATGCTAGCAGCAGTATACATGTGTGTGATGCATGGGCTGTGTTAGTAGGTGATGCCCCTTCCCCTGGAAGTGCTCAATACCTTGACAGCTGCTTCCACTATATTGTAGCTGGGGTGTGTGCACACATATGCTTACAGTGTTTGTGAAGGTATGTATTCCTCATATTTGCTGTCCTAACATACAGTTCCATATTACACACTCATTGCTCATGTTAGGAACACATTGCAGGTGGTAAGGTTTGTGGACTGTAGTATTGTGATATGCTGTGGTGTAGATCTGTAACAATTGCCATTGTAATACTGGTATACACAGTGTTTTAACACTGTATAAGGGTGATGTTTCACACATGTCCCAACTGTAGGCCATTTGTCCCACCATTATGTTCATCTCTGTGCACGCATTTTGCAATGACAGGATGTTAGTTATGTTGCAGGTGTCTGACATTCCCCACAAATACACCATCATGGTGACCCCTGTGATGCAGTGAAGTTAACAGCAACAATATGTGAACATGTATGGCATGCATTATGGGTAGGTGTGTTAAATGTGTGCATGATATATACCATGGCCATAACATGACTGGTGTATTGGCAAACCTGAACAAACACCATACTCACCAGCTACAGGCTGCTGCCATGGAGGTATACCAGAGGGACCTATATAGGTGTGTGAGAGATGTGATGTCAGTAGCCACACCTGTGGCTTTGGTACAGGGTGGGAGCAGCATTTCAGTTCATCAACAGTACAAGCCCACAATACTACGGATTATGCACATCTGTTCATCACTACAATGCAGCAACAGACTACATATTTTGTATGTCACATATGCATGACTAAACTCTACAGATGCAGATGGATGTGCAACAGTGGTCTGCTGATGTGCCCTGGGGCCTTACCTGCATGCTCCTCATCCATTGTGTGGGTATCACCCACCTCCACAATGCTAACTGATGGAACATGCCTTTGCTGGTGGGCAGGGGCACTGAGACCTGTGAGGAGATCCTCAACATGTGATAAGGGGGCTTGGATGGCATGATCCCTCCTGTTGTAAGCTGATTCCCCCCGATGGCAGCAGCATGATGACGGTCATTGAGAAGTAGGTCAGTGATACGATGCTGGACCTGCTCATAACTGCAGTTCTGCAGTCTGACATCGTTTACCTTGTGGACAAGATCATTCCACAGGACAGTCCACTCCTGCTAGCCATGGGCTGTTATGCTGAACAACACCTGGTAGTGCTGCACCAGGTATGATATGATGACATCTGTTTCCTCCACCATGTAACTGGGGAGCCTTTCCCTGGACATCTTGCCTGAAAGACATAACAATGGAAACAGGTCTGAGGACCTCATACAGCAAGGATGTCATAGTTCTTAATACACATCTCAGCCCCCCCCATATCTGCAACAACAATCTGATCACACAACGCAATAGGTATTTCTACAGAATAACTACCATTGGGACATATATCATATTGTACAACACTTTGTGCTATGTGTTTATAGTCATGTTCCCTGTGGGGACATTATCATTGGTGGCCTGTTACAGACAATGTCACCTGCATGCCATTGTAAGTGTCACTATGGTTCCATATATGCATATGGTCTGATTGCTATGTGATTGCTGCACATCTGTCATTTTGTGTTATAGGGGATATCTGCATGCTGTTGGACATGATCTGGGAATGTGTGGACTATTACTACCCACATATGTTCTTTAACAGTGACACAATAGCATGTTTGGAGAACGATTGCCAGTAGAACCACCTCTCCCACCTCATCTGGCCATGTTACCAGGCCACATCACATGTATGACCTACCCTGAGACCTCTGCATCTACTGGACCTGCACTACCTTCAGGTGGAACAACCTCAGGGGATGGTGTCCCCCCCTGGGAGGACACACAGACATGATCCTGTCACCCAAGGTCAGGTCCAGGGTTTGATGCATCGGGAGCTCCACAGACACTTGGGGGATGTGCTACAGCACCTTGAGGCAATCAGTCTACACTCACAGGGTTCGCATGCCCCTTCTGCTTAGCCTCCATCCCAGGCACCTTCAGGGCCATGAAGCTGATGTTGTGACTGGCCATGGCTGGGGGCCTTGGTCCCATTGTTTCATTATGGGGACTTATGGGGCTTCCACATCACAGACAACACTCATCATCCAGTCTGTTTACCCACCAAGTGTCATCTACTGCCCAGTAGGCTGTCTTCTCTATCTGCCAACCCAAACCACCTCCATATATATATATATATATATATATATATATATACCTACTATCCTTCACCAATTTCCCAATCCCATCTTTGCAAACAAGGGTAATGTGTTCCCAACATGGGGTTCATACCAGACATAACCGTTCATTATGCACACACTTACTGCTGTATATATATATATATATATATATATATATATATATATATATATATATATATATGTGTGTGTGTGTGTGTGCATTGATATGTGTGATGTTCCCTCACACATATCATACAGCACTGTCATGCAAAATTAGGGGACATGTATTTATATACATATGTGTGTGTGTGTGTGTGTTTGTATATATGTAGACATACACATAGATATATATTTCTATATATGTGTAGATATATATTATGAGTAGTATATGTATATGTATATATATATATATATATATATATATATATATATATATATATATATATATATATATATATATATATATATATATACACATATGGATGTCTGTATATCTGTAGACATACATGTGTGTATATGTATATAAACACACACACACACACACACACACACACACACACACACACACACACACACACACACACACACACACATATATATATATATATATATATATATATATATATACACATATATATGTCGAAAACCAGAAGGTGGTGTGAGTAAAACTGTCCTCCAATAAAAATATAAAATATAACAACAACCAAAGGTGGCACCAGACCACGGCGAACAAAAACATAAAAGCATTTATAGCATAAAAGGTGAGCACTTTCGCAGCAAAGCTGCTTCATCAGACAATTCAACAGAAATGCATCAACTCTTTTAAAATAACACACAACCAATGAAAAAGTACATTCAGTTAAGGACAATTTCTTAAAGAAACAACATTTCCTACATAACTTGTATTTCTAAAACCTGCTGCAAACTTCACATATATAAATATAAATAAAAATATATATAAAGTGACACAGCAAATAATCATTTGGGTAGGAGTCTGTCCAGCAACTTGGGATGTATAGATACTTTCTCATTCAAGCCACTGTCATTATTGGCATGCAGCCTTATAATCCATTCAAGTTCCCTTCCTTCAACTCTATTCTTAACTGCACCTCCATGTATTCCCATCGTAACTACCTCAATGACCATGAACTTGAAGGCATGTTTTTCACCCTTCTCCATAATATGTTTAGAGAGGGCATTAGAAGTAACCTTCCTGGTGATATCATACAAATGGTATCTGATTCGGTCACGTAATCTATGTGTCGTCATACCCACATAAAATGCATAACATCCCTCACAGTGGCATAAATACACTAAATTAGTAGTCTCACAGTTTGCTACCAGTTTAAACATAAATTCTTTGTTCATGTCAGGATGATAAAATCTACCTTTATGTTCTAAATATTGACAATAATTACAAGTATTTCAAGGAAAAGGACCTATTCCATCTCCTCTATCCTGTGTATAAAATTGTCGATCCTGTCTAGGGCCACATAAAAGTCTCTTCAGGGATTTCTTATTTTTAAAAACATAATGCGGTGTAGCCCCTACCAATTCTCTAACATTTTCATCTGCACATAGAGCATTCCAATTTTTTCTGTATATATTCTGTATATATTTAACATCATTCGAATATGCAATTGGGATTTAGGTCTCCCTGAATCCTCTCTCATATTGTGTGTGGAAGATAATGCTGTTTTCACTTCAGCTTGCAAATAACCTCTGTCGGAAACTCTGTTCTAACCTTTCCAGCTCTTTTTCAAATTTATCATTATTAACAATCAGCCTTTATACTCTTATGGCCTGTCCCCTTACCACATTACCAAAAATATGTCGTGGATGCATACTGCTTCTTTCAACATATGTATATATAGAAAAGAATGCTACAAGAACACATATGTCAATATTTAGATCATAAAGGTAGATTTTATCATCCTGACATGAACAAAGAATTTATGTTTAAACTGGTAGCAAACTGTGAGACTACTAATTTAGTGTATTTATGCCATTGTGAGGGATGTTATGCATTTTATGTGGGTATGATGACACGTAGATTACGTGACCGAATCAGAGACCATTTGTATGATATCACCAGGAAGGTTACTACTAATGCCCTCTCTAAACATATTATGGAGAAGGGTGAAAAACATGCCTTCAAGTTCATGGTCATTGAGGTAGTTATGAGGGGAATATGTGGAGGTGCAGTTAAGACTAGAGTTGAAGGAAGGGAACTTGAATGGATTATAAGGCTGCGTGCCAATAATGGCAGTGGCTTGAATGAGAAAGTATCTATACATCCCAAGTTGCTGGACAGACTCCTACCCAAATTATTATTTGCTGCTTCTATATGTGTCACTTTATATATATTTTTATTTATATTTATATATGTGAAGTTTACAGCAGGCTTTAGAAATACAAGTTATGTAGGAAATGTTGTTCCTTTAAGAAATTGTCCTTAATTGAACATACATTTTTATTGGTTGTGTGTTATTTTAAAAGGGTTGATGCATTTCTGTTGAATTGTCTGATGAAGCAGCTTTGCTGCGAAAGCGCTCACTTGTTATGCAATAAATACTTTTATGTTTTTATTTGCCGAGGTCCGGTGCCTCCTTTGGTTGTTGTGATATATATATACATATATATATATATATATATATATATATATATATATATATATATATATATATATATATATATATATGTATATATATAAGGTGCATTCAGACATCATGTCCACACTCTCTAACTCACTTTCCTGCACAGCTACTCTGTTCTGCCTTGCTACAACACAGACAGGTGTCACATGTGGACACAGCCTAACCTTTGGGGGTGTTTATGGGTACAGATTGCAGGTAAGCCTATTACACACCTATGGCATTTGTGCATGCTACATTACACGTTCACATGACTGTCCTGCAAGTGGTTTACTCTGGAACCCATCTGTCTATCCTGACAGCTTTACTTCCACCACTAGCAGTTGCCCACACTAATATCCATGACATGCGGTAACAAACACACACTATTATGACTTACATATTTGTCATTCGGTGCTGATCTGCACAGCTGACAGGTATGTCCCACTGCCCACAGGGAAAGACACTATTGTCCATAGCAGTTGTTCAGCAGGACATCATTACAAGAACAAATCCTGATGGCACATATAAATCATTCCACATCATCTATCCCATTATTATAGACCAAGTACTACATCCAGTTGCATGCATTTATATTTCACATACCTGTTGTAGGATGGTTGTCTCTTCTGGATACCAATTGCTGTAGTCCTTGTTGTTACTTTTTTTTTTTTTTTGTTTCTCTCTCTCTCTCTTTCTCCAGTGCAGGGATTGAGCTGCTTTGAATAGATTGCAGCATGGCTTTTATAGGTGATGCACATGATCAGGTGATGGCCTCAGCACAAGTCAGTGGCCAGTACTTGCTACCTGCATGCAGCCTGCTGTGTAGTAGTTCCAATTAGCACTGTCATGGTACCCCACTACTATAAATTACTGACTCAGGTGGGCGTTGTCCCTTAACCTTTCCATTATGGAGGACATCCTTCCTGTGTGTGGGTGGCAGTGTTACAGACAGCAGCTAGCAATACCTCTTACAACAGGACTTGCAGATACAGGCCAACTACATATTTGTACAAGGTTCCAGACCTACAGACAGTGTGAGTAGTACTGTTATATGCATTGTATACTGCTGGTTTTACAGGGTTTGTGTGTACATACTAGTTTAGTATGGCATGCTGTCTGTCTACATAGCTCTCAACTGTGGGCCTATCTACATGATGGCCAGATGATTGACTGTTAGG
>NC_056729.1:1892303261-1892348261 GCF_019279795.1 Protopterus annectens
AGGCTTCCGCCTTATACTGTGTGCCCTGGTACTGGCTCTGCAGCAGCCTAGCATCATATTTTTTTATATGGAGCCCAACCATGACCTTGGACTCCTGGCTGCCCCAACGTTGTGCCCGAAAGCGTACTCCCTCACCAACACCTGTCATTTCGGTCTGCTAAGAGCTATCCCAAGTGGTTATGGCTGCGGGTTAAATAAGGCCGTTTTCCCGCACTTTTTCCTGATTGGCCGGTTATGGAAATGCTGAACTGTGCTTAGCTCCACGCAAATCCACATAGTACTGCTTAAAATAGATCAGAATAGCTTAATTAAGGTCAGCTTTGCTTATAACAGCTGAGCATTGCTTAGATCCATTACTTTTGTAATTAAAATTATTAATTTTCTTTACATTTCTATTTTACATATTCCCACCCCTACCATGCTATATGTGGGCCGTATGATTGCCATCTGTCAATCAAATTAATTAAATGTTAATTAAATATATTTGCTAAGGGTGGATTCAAACACAGCATGTTCTACATGCTAAACCATTGCAGTATCACTATGCTACAGCAACTTGATGATGTATTCTTGCACATTAGCACTTGACTTTCATTTTCAGGATTTCAGCCAGGCTAAGCATAGCGGCGCACCATGCAATTGAACTGCGCACTGCTTAAACTAATTTTACACAATAAAAAAAAAATATTTTATTTTTCTGATTTTGCTTTTGCCCTACTGCTCCCATGCATGTAGGGCAAGAGGACAGACTGTGGGGAAGTGTCTGCAAACATTGAAATGCTTCAGCTTATATTTCAGTGTCTGTGAACACTTTTCAGTACATAATATTAGAGCTAGGCTCTAATATTATGTTCTAAATGTGCTGTACAACACCTTTTGGGTACAGGGGGCATGTATATTGTGAGACACACCCCCTGCACTCATCCAGGGCTCCATGTTCATTTAAGTGCAGAGGCAGCACCCCTTCATACATATGCATGGTGTGCTGATGTGCTGCACTTAAACAGTCGTTTCCAACATTGCTGAATCCTGGGGAGAGTCATTCAACCCAGGACTAGTGCATGCATCAAAACTCAACTGCCAAATGAGTTCCTAGTACTCAAGTTTTGTTTCCCAGTCCCCTCCCCATTCAAAGGGTTTAACTTGTTCAATCACCCAAAATTTATATTTTGCTTCAAAGCATACATTGGTATGTCTGAATAAAGCACTGGTTTCCTTTCTCTTATTAATATCATGAACGTGTTCATATATTCTTTGCCTTAGACATTGTTCGGTTTTCCTAATATAGCATGCATAAGATGAAGTGCAAAATGCTATGTGCACCACACTCTTAAAATAACAATTATGATAACCATCTGTAGGAACAAATCTATTCAGACTGGGTAAATACAGATCTGTGGTATTAGCTAACATAAAGCACAGGGAACAACTTCCACACTTGAATGTTCCCTTCTTACCCCATGTCTCTGTGTAATTATGGTGGACAACATTCTCAAATAAGTTTTTTACAATTGGCACCTCTCCTAAAACTAACGTTTAGGGGATTATTGAACACCATGAGACTATTGGGCATAATAGGAAACATGTTCCAATATTTGGAAATAATTTGTCTTATCTGAGTTGAAGTGGTTAAACCTGGTGACAAAATAAATGTCAGTATGCCTTACAATATAGAGTAAACCCCCTTGAATGTTACAGCCAGCTCTCACTGGCTTATTATTAATGTTGGATTCATGAGCTATGGCACATCTTATTACAAAAGGTTTCTCATTCAGGAAGAAAGAGGTCATAATCCCTCTCTACTCATCCTTCATAAGACCTATTATAGAATACAATGCCCCATTTGGTATGTACCTCACTAGACACCTATAACTGGAAAGGTCATAAAAATACCTCACTAAGAGGATCCTAGGCCTTAGACACATGCCCTATATGGACAGACTCAAAAACACCAGCTATACTCTGTCTCTTATTGCCTACTTAGAGGTGATCTCTGGCTTGACCAAGCGATGTCTGAACCAGAGCTGCTAGATATGCTGCACCTAAAGAAATCCCAATCCCTCCATGCCACACACTCCAGGGACCTTAGCCTCATTACCACAATAAACAGAACATGCTGGAGGGACAGTTTCCTAACCCAGAGACTTCCCATACTCTAAAAAAACTTCCCATTCACGTCAAGCAGAGCACTTCACTTGTCCTTTTTAAGAGAAATCTTGACAAGTGGGTGGGTAATAGGAAGTTCACCCCAGGGATCACTTCAGTGGCCTTGCTTGACAGAGACACTGGGAACTAACTTTGGGTGGCATGATGCCAGGGAATCTTCTTGGGCTAGGTTTATATAGTCTCGAGGACCGTTACCCTAGTACACACCTATGAACCTATGAGGGGAATATATTTAGTACCCCATCCATTCTAGATCTCAAATTTTAATAGGCTTGATTAAAGATCTAGGGTATTCCCTAAGTATGAATAAGTTCTCAATAAAATCTAGTTCTTCAGTCAAGTCACCTCTGACTGAAGTTGCACGGGCAGCCCAGACCATTTGTCCTTTAACTATGTTCCTCTTCTGAAAATGGGGGTGATTACTCCGAAAATGCAAATATGAATTAGAAAAATGTTCCTTCCTGGATGTGGTGGCTATGGGTGCTTCTTGCACCCTGTTTATGCTAATACCATATTATTATATTGGGACACTCATTATGTATTCAGTTATGATTATTACACATATATTTAGGCTTACTATCATTATCTTAATGATATGTTTATAGTATGGCAGGGTCCAGTGGAGAGCTACTATTGTTAAGCACCCCCAAGCACTTTTAAGATTGGGTCTAGTGCTAGGAACTAGTATTCCTTCATTTCTGCCTGCTGTATGTAGCTCTCAACTTTTCCTGAGTGTGTCTCATATTTTTCTCTATCCCTAATATTATTTTTTCTGATAAATCATTGAAGATTACATCTGCCAAACATAAGACTTTCTTCCTTCATATTGTTCAAAAAATGCATATTGAAATAAAGCCTGCTGTTTTATCACTTTTTTAAGTGAATAACAGCAATAATTAAAAACTATTCTGATTTTGATCCTTTGACCAGCCCCATTATTATTTGATTTTCCCAGAATTCTTAAGCAAAGAAGCTGAGATGTATGCTGCTGTCTGCATAATAGTGTTACCAGCTTTGTAAGGCAAATCTCTAACCAAACTGTATAGGTTAATTTGAGCACAAAAGGGGGAGACTGGCTAGGTTTAAAATGACCCACAACGGAAGTACTTACCTATGAACTTATGAAAGCCAGTAAAGCAAACAGTTTGCATTCTTACATTGTTTTTTTACATGGAGCAGAATTATAATTAAGTCTGACAGTCATAACATTTATTTTGTCTTCTCAACAATGATGCTAAGATTCAAGGTTAATTTCTTGGCATATGTCTCTAACTCATAATAAACTGGATGTGATGAGAGATCTGATCATAATCTATATTATGTATTTAAGATACAGATTCCAAGAAATTAAGACTCATGGTTTTCATATCAGGAGCATATAGTAAGGGTTATAATTGGAGACTCAGCCATAATTCTTTGCAGTGCATAGAGTTTTACATTCTCTCTGTAGTACAATTTAAAGAAAGAAAGAAATGCATAGATGTACAAATGATCGTACTTTCAAATGTTTTGAAAGAGGGTAAAACACCTTAGTCCTGTCAGACAGTCAGCAGGCAGAAGCAAAGTCTCCATCTTAGTAACAAACTGCTTTAAAAGCTGGTAGGCACTTTGCTGTACTGCACTTTTTGTTTATAAGCTTGTCAGGGCATAGTATCTAACAGAGCACAGTATCTAACAGAGCATACAAAGCATAGTATCTAACAGAATGTAGTGACTAACAGAACATAGTATCTAGCCGGTTAAAACTGGTTTACCTTCAGCTGCTGTTCTTTACTTGTCTTCCCTTTCTGCTATAATTTTCCAACATGAGACCAGATCTTAAGCGCACATAGGGGTACTTAACAAAAGTGTGCTATGAACCATTTTGTTGTCAAAAAAGTACTTAACAAGCTTGTCTTTTTCCTCTATTTTTTTACCATAATCATGGTGTTCTGTGCATTACATAGAGGATTATGATTTGGTCACTGATCATAACCTGCTTATTATGTGTTCAAGACATGAATCAAGAACTCCACCCTGAGAGCAAAGCTCAAAACGTGAATCTCAGCATTCATGTTGAGAATGTTGTACCCCTGCCATGTACAACCTGTTAAAATCAAAAAATAAATAAATAAAAAGCAGAAAGTGTTTTGCCAGCTTTTAAAACCAAGAAAGACTCGGTGAGCTGTATCAGAAAGACACGTTTTTTTATTTTACAAAGAAAGTCAGGTGCAGATTACTGGCAGAGACAGCAGGCAGAAATAAAGCTGCTTTTAGTTGTACTGCTGTTGTTTCCTGGTCAGTATTCTCAAATTTAACTGCATAGCAAAATGCCTGGTGTTAACAAGTGGATTAAGGGATGCTCAACATTTGTTAAGATCTGGTCTCATGCTATAGAAGTACTTAACATGTTTGTCTTTTTCTGGAAATCAGAGTGTAATCTCTGTGCACAGCATAGCAACTGCTGCACTCACCACAAACAGTATTTTTGAAGGAGAAGTGCCTCTAACACTTTTTTACTTATATGTAGTAATTCCATAATCATACATTGATGGGAAGGGAGAAAATCCCAGCTATTGAGTGCAGTGGTCTAGAACAAACAGTGATTCTGTACTATGTTCATAGCACCCTATTCAACCACAGCTTAAGTACAGGTTTCATTCCAGCAGAGTGGAGAACTGCCATTGGCATCCCCTTGCAAAAAGGTGGTGCCACTACCGACCCTGAAAACTATTGCCCCATTAGCTTGACAAGTTTGATCTGTAAAACCATGGAGCATATTATTATGGATCTCATAAACAAGGAAGTAGGAAATCTCCAAGCACTTAACCCCACCCATTTGGATTCGTCAAGGGCAGATCTTGCTGTTGAACTTGGCTGACTTCTTTGATACTGTCATTAAGGCCCTGGATGAGGGAAAGTCAGTACATACAGCTTACCTTGACTTGGCCATGGCCTTTTTGATACAATCCCCCACTCAGGCATCATCAAAAAGCTAACACAACTTGGTGTAAATCCTTATCTAATCAGGTGGTGGGCCAACTGGCTCACCGACAGGACCCACAAGGTCAAAATAGGTGCCACCACCTCTGGTAGCAGAACTGTCACTAGTGGAGTTCCTCAGGAATCTGTCCTGGGACCCCTACTGTTTCACATCTACTTCTCTGAAGTCCAGGCAAAGACAAAATGCTTCTGCCTGACTAAGTTTGTGGATGACTGTAAGTTGGGTGCCGTCAATGACACCACAAAAGATGATAACATACTGCAAGGAGGTCTCACAGCAACAAATCACTGGTGCCAAATTCATGACCTTAAGTTAAATGCAAAAAAATGTATCATCATACCATTTGGCAAAAACATGGCCTCTACTGATTACCACAGCAATGGCAACCCCCTAAGCACACAACCTGTGGTGAAAGACCTGGGTACTCACCTTGACAACAATCTCACATTCGACCATCATGTAAGAGCAGTGGTCAGAATAGCCTTTTACTTGGTTCATTTCATAAGTAAAGGGATTGTATCCAGAAAAAAAGGAGGTTATTACCTCGCTATACTCCTCCTGCATTAGACCAATAATTGAGTATAACGCCTCATTTGGTATGTACATCTCCAAATATCTGCACCAATTGGAAAGGCCACAGAAATATATCACAAAGAGAATCCATGGCTTCAAACACCTGTCCTATGTGGACAGGCTCAAATCACTATCACTCTACTTGGTATCATACAGATTGCTCAGAGGTGATCTGTGTGTCGCCTACAAGGCAATCACAGACACAGCCCTATTAGAGATGCTCCATATCCATAAGTCTAACTCCTGGTGCCTTACCTGCTCAAAAGTCCTGAATCAAATATACATCAACAAAACCTGCTGGAGAGAGAAGTTTGTCTCCCAGAGGCTGCCCTGTCTCTGGAATAGACTTTCCATACACGTCAAACAGAGTACCTCGCTGACACTCTTCAAGCTTAACCTTGATTAGTGGATGGGAAACCATAAAACTGTTGCAGAGGTTTCACCTGTTTCCATCACTGACAGGGGTGACATGTGCTGACTGAGGTTTCTTTTTTGGGGATAAACTCTTGGCTAGGAATGTAAGGGCCCCAGGGCCATTAGCCTAGTAACCTCCTATGATCTTATGAACAACCTACATTACAGTAGATAAGGTTTGATGAAGAGTGGCACTGAGAAAAGTGATTGGGATGTTAGAACCTGAGAAAATTATCTTTGATGAATGGCAGGCAATGTGATTTTCATTATGTCCATGACATAATTTTTGTATCCTGTCTATAATTGTCTTTCCTTGTCATGCCTTCATAAATCTTATGACAGAAAAAATAATAATGTAAGTAATGTGTGGTACAAGTGATTCAATTTATAAGTTTTTTGAAGGCATACTATTTAAGAAACTAAAAAAATTCAGTACCACCCTATGCATACTTTCATATGTGATGGCTCCAACATTTTTTGAAATCAGCTGACATTGGAGTTCATGCAGGTGGACTATCAGACATAAATATGAATGCAGTAAGATAATGTTTAATTTGGGTCTACTAGAGTTGCTCACATGCTAGAAGCTTGCAACACATCTGCTCACTGCCACTTACTCAGAAAAGCAACTGCTCAAACTTCCAGTAGCCTGATCCACTGTAACCACTTAGGCCTCCCATCACCTACTCCTGTGTATAGTTTTACCAGAGCCCTATCTCTAAACTTAAAACTCCCACTCTGTTCCTAACCCTAGTCCTTGCTCTCTGACCCTAAAACTCCCTTCTTGCTTCCTAACCCTAATTCCCCCAAGTGCTCTATAACCCTTAAATTCCCTTCTCACCCCTTAACCTAAAATGCCCCTCCTACTCCCTAACACTAAAACTCCCCATCTACTCCCTAAACCTAACTCTCACACTGCCTCAACCTAAAACTCTCCTCAAAATCCCCAAACCTATAACCTCTCTCACACTCCTTAAACCTAAAACTCCTCTCCCACACCCTAAACCTAAAACTCCCCTCCCACTCCTTAACCCTAAAGCTCCCCTCCCAGTCCCCTCCCATTTCCTAACTCTAAAACACCCCTCTCACTCCTTAACCTAATCTGTCTTACAACTCCTTAAAAGCTAATATGGACTGTATGGAAGAGCAGACCTGCTTTCCTAAGTGATTTTATTGTTAAATAAGAGGTTTTTTTTCATGGAACAGCTTTGCTGTCATTTTTTCATGTAAAAGTGCATTTAAAAAGCTTTCTATACTGCTGCAGTTCACCAAATGTGGTCATGAGAGTTTTGCAACTGTAAAAGTGAAGCTAAAAACTGTTTTCTGCTCAAAGCTTATTTAAGTCATTTTTAAGCCTTAGAACAAGTCTCAAGTTGTTTCTCACTCACATAAGCTCTACAATGATGTTTTAGACTTGCTGCAGCTTCAGGAAGAACTCTGACTTTTTAACTTCATGTGAAACAGGAATAATTCCCCAGGATCACCAAGGCAGAGAAGAAGACTAAATTAAACAAGGTGAATTTTAAATACAAAGTTCTATTGTTTTTTTGTTTTGTTTTTTTTAGCAAGGAATGCTGTAAATGTATGTTTAACAGTATGAAAATGTATGTTTGAATCTACTTGTACTGCACTGACTTCCCTATGCTTTTTGTCTTGTCATTTAAAATTTGGTACTTCACATATGCAACTTGTTCTTTTAGAAGCTTCACATAAATAATAAGGTATATAATTGTAAAAATAGTAAATTATTAAAGGAGCTGTTAAAGTATACACAATAATTAGTGCATACAATAAAAATGAAACTGAGCTTCAGAGTAATATTTTCACGTATATACTGAAACCATACTGTGACAGGTAAGTTATATAATAAACAATATTATACTATTTTATACTTACATATAAGAGTGTGAAATATTGAAAATGTAGTTTTTAATTGTTATTAATAATGCAATACTAAATATATTTACTGAGTCTAAAAATAATAATGAAATAGATGTATTGGTAAGCTGATGCAGTCATATACTTGATATAAAGAGTCAAGACTATATAAAAAAGTTCTGTATTTGTCTCCTATCATAAATAGTCAGAAACATTTGTTTTCATTCATTCTGATACTCTGTTTAGTTAGAGTTGATGCTTTTTATTTAGGTTATGTGCTTAAATAGCTACGTGTATACATATTTTGATTTATAATACACTAGTGTTTAGTTTGACTTACACAAAAATTAAAATACATCACTGAGTGTGATAAACAGTAGATTGGGCATATTTGAAGTATATAAATAATATTCCATGTGTATCTAAATACATTTTATGTGTATTGACTATAAAAAGGTTGATAGACTGTGTAACTGTGACAATAAAGACAACCCTGGAACATATAACAATTGTCGGAATGTATAGAACACCAAAGTCAAGTGGAGATGACCTAGAGTAATTGATACATTTCTTGCATGAGGGACGAATAATATTAGCTGTGGACTTTACTAGAAACAGACTGGAATAATATTGATTATACCATGACCCCCCATTAATATTCCAAAACGTGCACGCTGATTGGTCAGCGTGCACGTTGTAAATCGACTTATACTAATGGAAAAAGGTCCGGTCACCCGGACTTTTTTCATTAGTATAAGTCTTTTTTTAAAACACTGTCTCACTATGTTAAAGGAGTTTAATATAGTGAGACAGGTTTAAAAAAAGCAACGGAGATCTCCGTTGCTTTTTTTAAAGCTGTCTCGCTATGTTAAACTCCTTTAACATAGCGACACAGTGTGTAAAAAGCAACGGAGATCTTGCTTTCTCCATTGCTTTTTTAAATGTCTCGCTATGTTAAATGGGTTTAACATAGAGACAGCTAAAATAAGCAACGGATATCTCTGTTGCTTATTTTAAAGCTGTCTCGCTATGTTAAACCCATTTAACATAGCAAAACAGTTTGTAAAAAGCAACGGTGATCTTGCTTTCTCCGTTGCTTTTGCCCACAGCTCTGATGTACTGCGTAGGCATACGCATGCGCAGTACATCAGAATTGCCGCGGAATACCAGACAGCTGTGGAAGGGCAGCAAGGAGGCATTATACAATGCCATTATTTACGAAAATTAATTATTTTTTTTCTTAAATAATGTCATTGTATAATAGCAATAACCCACTTCTGGGTGTGGGTAATGCTGGATTTACCCACGGTTGGCTTTGTTTGGTCCCTCGGGCTTCGCTCTCATGACCAAACCATGCCAACCATAGGTAAATCCAGCATTACCCAGAGCCAGGCGTGGGTTATTGCTATATTCAACAATGTTAGTAAAGAAACTATTCACAACGTATATTAAGGAACAATTGCTTCAGATTGTAAAAAAAAAAAAAAAAAAAAAAACAGGGAAACATACTAGACATTGTTTGTGTTCCTAAAGAAATTACTGTTACTTCAAGTCAAGTTTTACCACCACTGCCATGCAGTGACCATGGGGTTATAAAGGGTAATTTGTTTCTAGATAATTCTGCCACACTGAAATCTAAGCAAGTAGACAATGGGTTAATTACAAATTATATGGAAGCAAAACACACTATGTAAAACAATCTGGAGTTCAGTGTTCAGTGGAAAAACTGCAGTTGGAATATGGAAAGTTTTGAAACAGAAATTATTTAGTGCAAAAAATAAAAAAAAAATGTTTAACATCTGGATCTAGGCATACAATATCAGGGGGATATATTTTCATTAGAATAAGATATCTGATTAAGGTGAGATCCAAAAAATATAAGAAATGGATAAGAGGTTGAACTACAACTTTGAAAACTGAAATAAACAAACTGGACAAACAGATTAAGCATAGAGTGAGACAAGATCAATAACAATTTGAAGAAAATTTATATAAAGATATTGAACATAACAAGAAACCTATTTACAGATACACAAGATGTGGAAGGAGTAAAGACACAGAAATTGATAAACTGTGTGCAGATTCTAAAATTTATTCTCAGACACAACAGATTATAGATATATTTACAAAATCTTATGCAAAACACTTTGGCTCCACAAAAGGGGTGATAAGTTGTCCTAGTGACATCTAGGTAACCCCAGATACTGGAATCAAATTAGATTATATTGGAAAAGAACTGCGCAAACTGGATCCAAACAAAGCACAGGGAGGAAACAGAATTAGTAACGATGACCTGAGAACACTTCAGCAAGAACTTATGGTGAAATTCACTACGTCATATAAATATGAGGAGATTCCTCAAGACTGGATATATGTGCTTATTAAACCCGTCTTCACTGGAAAGGAGAGTAGGACCAACCCCCTTAAGTCTACTTTCATGTTACGGAAAAATAATGGAGAAGATAATATTATATAACTTATTGTCAGAACTGGATAGGTTTGGATTTGAAACCATATATCAGCATGCATATGTTGAAAACATATCTATTGCTACATATAACATGATGTTCTCTAACATTATATTCTTCTTCTTCTTTTGGCTTTTCCCGGTTAGGGTTCGCCACAGCACATCACCATCCGCTCATGATTGGCAGTGGAGTTTTTACAGTGTTGAGTTGCCAGCCCAGTGCCCAACCTTCCACAGAAGGCACACACACTCACACCTAGGGCCAATTTACTGTGTCCAATCCACCTACAGCATGTCTTTGGGATGTGGGAGAAAACTGGAGCACCCGGAGGAAACCCACGCAACCACAGGGAAGACATGCAGACTCCGCACAGAAGGCACCCCAGCCGAGGACTGAACCGGAGAACCTCTTGTGTGAGGCAGCAATGCTTACTGCTGCACCATCATGGCCGCCCGTTCTCTAACAATATAACAGCTATGAATGAAAAAATTCTGCTGTGATGTAATTTATATAGGTTTGACTTCAGCATTTTACAGGACTGTACATAAAGCACTGATCAATAAATTAGTACAGCTAGGTATTAATGTACTCTTGATAAGATGGATAGCTGCATGGCTTAGAAATAGGACATGACAAGTACCATACAGTAAATGGACAGGTGAAATCCTTGGTTACAGTCAGAGTGACTGACAGGGCTCTGTCCCAGACCTTTACTTGTTTAGATTGTCCCCAGGATTTACTAATCTTCCGTGTAAGACTAGATTAGTCTTACACGGAAACTCCAGTCTAACAGTATGACGGCAGCGCACCATGCATATTAATGAGGGCACGCTGCCTCAACTCTAAAGCTTACACGGAGCATGGACGAGTGTAGGGGGCATGTCGGACTGCCAAGCAGTCCAAAAATCCACACCCCTGCACTGAAAAAACCCAAGAAATGTCGAGTTACATGAACGAATCCGCTCACATGTGTACATTGCAACACTACACTCCCATATGTTAAACCTCATACAAATTTAAAAATTAAAAGAAATTTAATTTTTTTTTGTTTTATTTCTGATATAGCTGCCCGTATTTGCGCGTGTATGTGCGGGTTTGCCCATTGCTTAGCTACAGTTAGCAGCCTAGACACCGAAGAGGATAATAAGAAAAATATATGCAAGTTAAGCAAAATCACGATAGCGTAGTGTTTAGAGCCTTCGCACAAAGAGGAATCATTCCCGGTTCGAATCCCACTACTGCACGTTCCATTTTCTGTTGAAAATCTGTATACAAAAACATTTCCTGACATTTATCATATATACGTTTTGTAAAAAGCTTTCAAATGGTATATGTAGTAGTGAACAAATTATATATATATATATATATATATATATATATATATATATATATGAAGATGAAATGGTTATGCATTCTGAGGCATGAGTAACTTATTTTAAGCAATATAAAGCACTGCTACACACATTTTAGCAGTATTTAGCATATTTAAAACCAATTGCTCATAGCTGAGCATCGCGTTAACAAGTGTAATGTCTTTGCGCATAGCTGCGTACCATGCCAACCAGAGCACCTACAATGTATTTGCGCGTAGCTGTGCACCGCGCTAACCAGAGCAATGTTGGGCAACGTCGAGCAATGTCAAGCAACGTTGAGCAACATTGGGCAAAGTCGGGCAAAGTTGAGCAAAGTCAGCTAAACATGGCCACACCTCCTTTACTGTACCTTAACCATTCAGGTCTGGCCAGTAGAAAATAAAAAGTAGTGACAGGGCTCAAACTCAGGATACTTTGCACTGTAGTCACAGTACTGAACCACTAAGCCATGACAGCATTTCATAACCATGCACTTTCAACAGACACATATCTATCAAAGGAATATTAAACATTGCCAACATCAGCTAAGCAGGTGTGCCTACAGCTGAGTTTTTTCAAAACTGGCCAATCACAAATAAGTGCTGGAAATGAGGCATATTTAAAATCCACAGGTGGGAATACTTGCCATAACTGGTTGTAGCTCCCTTCTGCAGTCAGCATGGCCGGTGTTGGAGAAGGCACTCGATTTTGAGTGCAATGCTGGGGCATTGAGGAGTCCAAAGTAATGGTTTAGCTCCTTGCCCACAATCATGAGGAAAGACTCCTGCGGGGCCAGTACCTGGGCACCTAGTATAAAACAGAGGCCTGAAACAGTCTTGCTCGTGATCTCACCAGTGCCACTGGCATTCCTTGGACTGGTGAGCAGGCAGTCACCATTATTCTGACCTGAAGTGACGTAAGGAGGATCAACTGGACCAGTGGATCCAGAAGTCTCTTGCGATGCCTAATGACCCAGTACTGAGTAAGTAGCCATTGTATTAAGTAGTTAAGAATTGCTATGCTTGTCTATACTATGGATATGTATGTCTCAGTATCACTGCATTTACTTTACAGTTGCAGGTGTCCGGGCTATGAATCAGCAAGCCCATGAAGATAGGTTGCAAAGGCTGCATCATCAGGCAGGTTAGTAATTATTCTGCATGTACTGTTATATAAAACAAATGAGAGAGCCTTCAAAAAGTGTTTTAACCCAATAAATAAAGGTGTAATAATCCTTTAATAAATGTATAAATCCTGGAGTGCGTCTGTGTAATTTTCTTTGATATGTTGTTGTATTGTTGCATTTTGCAAATAGTACTGTTGTATTAAGCAGTGTTAAGCCACACTTGGGTAGGCCCACATAACGTGGATGAAGGGAGTGTCAGTAGCTTTTATGCATATTTACAGCCCTCAACTGTTGGTTCATGCCCAGCATGTAGAGGTTAATCTGGCACATGAGTAGCTTGGTATTGTGTTCCCCAGAAATGTCAGTGTGCTGCCAGAAATTTAGGGAGCTGTTAACATATAACTGATACTTTCACCTGAACATATCTAGATAATTATATGAAAGTAGAGCTGTCAGTGTACCATCTTAGCAGGAGTGTGTGTGAGCAACTCTCAAAATATGTAGAAGTAACATCTGCATCTTGGACAGTTTGTATGTAAGATACAGCTCATGTATATAATGATCTAGCAACATTCAATTGCACAATATAAGGACATTGAGTAGTGTAATAGTACATGTAAGGGACATATAACTGCAGTTAATAGGAATGTAGTGAAAATTAGAAGGATATATAAGTTGTTAATTGAGCTATCCTTTTCCACCCTACTGTATGTGCATAAAAATGCAATTCCACACCTCAATCGGTATGTCTATTCTCAAACCATTTGTTGGGACATATGTCCTATTGGTTTTTTTAAATATTTGCATTTATTTCTATGCATGTGCCCTGTTAAAATACCGCAATATTGGTGGCCTGTTGCCATCAATTCAACCTGCATGCTGTTGTAATGTCCACTATTGTTCTATATATGCATGTGTTATGCTTGCTTTTCAACTGTTGACAATCTGGTGTGTTGGGTTAATGGGAATACTTCTGCATGCTGTTATAACTAATTGGGAATGCTGTTGACTGTTACTAACCCATATCTTTATTAAACCCTCCAAAACATAGTTTGTATGGGAAGGCCGGTCCCAGCGGACCCACCTGTCCCACGTCAGCTGGCCATGGCACCTGGCACCAGCAGATCTGGTGCCCAGCCTGGGATCTCCTCCTCTGTTGGCCCTGTGCCACCTTTGGGTTGAAGCTCTGCAGGGGATGGGGCTCAACCCCCCCGTGCAAGCATGGGTGGAGGAGGGCCACCTATCACCCTTCGAACGGTCCGGGCTGTGGTGCGTAGACAGATAGAACATTCTGTTGCAAAATCTCTACGCCAGCTTGAGGCACAAGTGGTGCAACTCCCGGGTCAGCCTGCCCCTCCTACACAGCCCCCAGCACAGCCACCCTCTGGGCTGTGAAGGTGCAGTGGTGACTGCCCATGGGTGGAGACCTTAGTCCCACTGTTTCCATCTGTGGGCTCATGGGCTTGTGATTTCCAAACATCCCTCCCCGTCAAAGGTGTTCACCCACCAGATGTGTCATACACCACCCCTGTATGCATCTTGTTTGTCTTGTCTGTTTACCTCCCCAACCTACCTCCCCAAATATACCTACTTCCCCTACCCCACATTCCACTCAAACCTGAAAAAAAAAGGGCAATCTGCTCCCCAAAAAAAATTACGCCCTATACATAGCTGCCCATTTTGCACACATGCCCCCTGGACACATAAAATGTAATTTAATTGGCATTACAACATACTTTGTTGTCCTCACCCCTCACTCAGGGGTTGAAGGTTTCATAACTACCTCCAAATGTATTCCATATGCACAGTTGCTGCTGTTAAAGAAATGAGCAGCTATGGACCTTCCCTACACCCATCCTGCACATCCCAAGCTATTTTCCATACTGTCTTTCCCTCTTTGTGCCCCTTTTTAACCATTTTCCTATCTCCCAATTTTTCTTTTCTTTCATAGAAATGAGCGCAGGGGTTAGCGGGAATAAGCACTATTAAGCAGTAGTTAGCGGGTTTGAGTGAGTGTGCGCTTGTTTGCACTTAGCTAAGCATTGTGAAAGCCTGTGCAAAGCCACTTACAACTGCTTAAAAGTGCCTTAGTCACTCTGCATGTGAAGGTCCTTGTTCTGCTCAGGAGCAAAGTAAAACACCTTTGTTAGTCTCAAACCCCAGACCTTGTACACACTACACAACATGAAGTACCACTAAGCAACAGTAGATATACAACAAGTTGGTGCTGAAATAAATATATCATGCATCAGAATGAGTGAATGTAAAGGAAAAATAGGAATGCCATACCACACAACTTGTTCTGTGGATCTTTACCAACAGTTGTTGTAGGATTACATTACATGACTGTGATAAAAGAAGCAGCCATTTTAGCAGGAAATAATGTTACACCATCACTTTACAACCCCACACAGTATCACAGCAGGATAAACACTGGCATATCTGTTTAGGGCAGAGGCCATACCTTCCAACTGTCCCTAATTTTCAGGGATGTCCCTGATTTTGACACAAATTTTAGCTCTGTCCCTCTGAATCCCTCCTAAAACTACTGACTTTGGCCAGAAAGGTGGTGAATTACACTCAACTGAATAATGACAATAATTAAGAGTTAGACACTTCTTTTACTTCAGAAAAGGTGTATTCATTCATATGCTCTGATTCTCTCAGTGTTTCAACTTAATGACACTAACATTTTAAAGGTGTCCCTGACTTTTTCTTTACTTTTCCCTGAGTCTGTTCAAATATGTACCTGAGTGTTTGAGAGGTCTGGCAGAGGCAGAAACGCAGAGTCATATTAACCTTTCTGCTGTTACACAATGTGTGAATAGCTTTGGAAGGAGTTTCATAAGCATACCCTTATGTAGGAATACAACACTGAAATACAAATGGATGTAGCCATGTACTGGTAGAAACCAACTGTAACAATGCCATTGCTCTATTGCTGAAAAGACCTGTGTGGAGCACAAACAAAAAATAACAGGCTATTCTCTGGCTACCATGTGGATAGGTCCAGAGTTGGGAGTTACGCAGACAGACTACTTGCCTTGATAAACTTATATGTACACAGCAACCCTGTAAGTCCAGCAAGATAAAATCCACACAATAATAATTACACTCTCTGTACTTCTGCACCCCTAGCCAAATGTAGAAAACACCTGTGTGTGCAGGGTCTACCAAGGATGTAGGTAAGCATACTCACAGTACTGAAATGTGTCCAGTTTTTCTGAGCAGCTTGTGCTAATGTCAACACTAAAAAAGCACAAACTGTTTAGAACTGAGTAAATGAATATTCCCAGTATAGCAGTTCACAAACAATTCTTGTGCCAAAGGAATACTTCTCAATAACTAGCTCTGTATGGCAGTTAATTGTAAAATTTGAAAAGAAAGTACTTCTTTCCATGTATCTTGGAGTAGCATTTTGAGGGGTGAGTACATTTCTACACTGACAAGTGGGTACTGGAAGTAGCAACACTAGGTCTGCGTACAAAATGTAAATCTCTGGCTACACCCCTGGCTTCTGATATAAGAACTATACCAACCTTCTGTCTTAAACAATGATGTCCACAGCAAACAAGGATGATCTCCATCTTGTAAAACTGAAAGGGCCACGCCTACCTGAGTTAGCAATTCATAGTACTAGGTTGCTATGACAGTGATTACTGCAATTACTACACAGCAGGCTGCATGCAATTAGCAAGTGGTTGCCACTAATTGGTGCAGATGTCATCACATGCACATGTGCAAATACCTACAAAAGCAGGCTGCAATCTCTGCCAACAAATTCAATCACTCTATTGCAGAGACTGACAGAGAGAGACAGAGAGAGAGAGAGAGAGACAGAGACAGAGAAAAGGAAAAAGAAAAATAAATATTACCAAATCATACAAAGGAAAGGTATGTGACACATATGTATTTACTGGTATGTAGTAGATGTTATTAAAGAATAGTCTACATAATGTGAACCATTCATATGTGGCAGCAGTATTTATTTATGCATAGATGTTCTGCTTAACTACTGCTATGGACAATACAGTGTGTACCTGTGGGCAGTGGGACATACCTGTGAAATGTGTAGCTCAGCATTAAATGTCAAATATCTGATCCATGTTATCTGTGTTCTGTATAGTAGTGTGGCCAATGGCTGTTGGGGGGATTAGCGCTGACATTATATAAACATGGGTGTGACAGAAAAACACATGCATGATAGTCATATTAAAGTGTAACTTAGCAGTGGCAACTGCTGTAGCAGTCTAGTATGCTTATCTAGCATTTGTAGCCATATATACCCCCCCTAATGTTAGTGTGTGTTCATATGTGATACCTGTTTGTGTTGCAGCAAGGCCCAACAGTTCAGCTATGAGGTCCAGGGACTTACAACAGTGTGGACCTTGCGTGTGTATGCCACACACATAAGGGCAAATATATATGTGTCATATATATTCACATCTGTATATGTGCATAGAGCAGGGGACATATTGCAACTGTTTGTGAAAGGTGGAGATATATATGTTGGTGAAGGTTAGCATGCACATATTTGTATGCAGGTTTTAGTATGTGACAAACAAGACAACATACAGTGCTGGTGTATAACATGTGGTGGTTAAACACTGTGGGTGGTTTGTTCAGTTTGCAATTTTGAAGCCAGTGAGGCCAGCGAGGCCTGCTAAAGCTACCTGGGCTGGAACACCTTCAATGCATTTATCCCAAGACTGTGAGATTTTATTACATTACTGTACACCTCACATCCTTTGTATAATTGATATTCTCACTATGAAAGGTGAAATGTATATGTGCCTACATATATATGTATATGTACACCAATGGATGTGTGTCTGTGTGTGTATATATATATATATATATATATATATATATATATATATATAGTTATATATACTCATACACACCTACATCTACGTGTTGCAATAGATTATCTGTACTGTTAACTGACTGTGATGGTCAATGTGTTTGTGAATACGTCAAAGATATGTATCTGTGGGATAGCTTAGTGGGAAACTGTTTATGTCATGGCATTATGGGTCCTTGCTTTGATTCTAGCAAAAGCTGTGTATTCTGTTGCTAGGCAGAAAAAGTGCTATTGCATACAGTGTGATTAAGTCCCTTGGTTTTAACTAGGGTGTGTCATTGGAGGCGAAAACACTACATCTATGATTATTGATTGGTACTGATGTTGAATCCAAATCCTGTGTGTACTGTAGTGCTACTTGAAGCTCTGGGCCTGTACAGCAAAGTATTGTGTATGAACACATTGCTTGTATCCACTGTTTTGTGTGGTCCTTGTATTTATCACAGATTACATTTCTCAAGATTAAGGTTGTGTAAGTATTGACACACAGTACTGTATAGTACACACTGAAAGTTTATCTGGGTTGTCATACCTTTGTGCCCTGTAATTATGTCTGATGTGTGTATGGGTATGTCTGTAACATTTCCTTTGACATATGTGTGGTAAAACATATAACTGCATATCTAGCAACAGTCATAGTGTACTACAGCAGTATGCAACCTATATTCCCAATTCTGCACATATTTTGGACACGGGTTTGCCATTAACAAGTTGTGTGGTATAATAGTAATACATTTACTGGACCTTACACTCATTGTGATGGATGATATATTTCTTTACACATCAGCTTCATGTATATCTGCTGTGGCTAGGTGGTGCATCGTGTTGCATACAGTGTGCCAGGTACTCTTGTATAGTCTTATATAGTGATTTTATTTTGTTGCTGTGCAGAACATGGTTCATTATATTGAGAGTGAGCTAGGCACTTCCAAGCAGTTGTGGGGTGACAACAACAACAGCAGCATTTATACACCATGATGGAGGTTGGAGTCACCAAGCAAGCACACATGGAGCATGCAGATAGCATGGCATATCTGTAGACTACTGTTACCTGTATTGGTAGATCATGCATATGTGAGATGTGGAGTGTGTCGTTAAAAGATGTGGAGCCTGTTGTTGTGCCATACTGATCATTTGGAACATAATTTGTAGCCCTGTGAATGTAAACTGTTGTTGTACTGTAAGATTGCAACCACACAGTAGCAATGCCAAAGTTGTGGTCACTGACAAACTGTCTCATCTTTATGTAGGTCCCTCTGGGGTGGCATCAAGGCAGTGGACAGATGCTGGTGAGTGTGTTCTACATTTATTATTGTAAATAAAAAGTGCATGTCATAGTTAAGGTGTAGGCCATGTACACATGTAACACACCTACCCATAATGCATGCTGTGCATGTTTGGTGTAAGACCACGCACATCTCACTAATGTGATTAGCTGCCTCAAACACATGCAATACCCAGACCATCTCAAATAAATGTGGCTAGACTGTAGTGACCATTGGATAGGCACAGTTGATACTCAACATGTACATAACATACACATCTATGTCATACACAGAGCATTTTAACATGCTACACATAAACGATTCCCAAACCCTCTTTAAAGACACACTCCAGTGTCCAAAGTCTCATCCACACATTACACATAATATACCTGAGGGGTAGAGGCCTATCATGGGGCATTTAAACACTCTGCTACACACTACACATTCATGTCAGGGAATGCTCCTTATTGGCCTCCTTACAAACTCATGTAGCAGCTGGTTGTGAAATGGTGAATGTAGCCAAGGTAGTTCAGTTCCAGTACAGCAAGAGTAGTGCTGGTTTGGGAAACATTTGTAGCCTTGAGTGACCACATGATGCTTCATGATGATGGCCTATGGTACTATACCCCATCCAGTTATTGTAACCAGAGTACTACACATAGCTTTCATTGCTAAACACCTTGCTATACACCTTAATGTTGCATGTATGCACACATATGCACCTCTAAACAATATGCATACCAAGCACCATTTGCACAACTGACACATATATGTCTTGTGATGCTATTGAGTGGCTAGGTCATATAACACACATTGGGTATATGTAGTGTTTAAATATGTAGTTGTGTTTTAGCATGCCATGTCATGGATGACACTGGCATGTCCACAATATGATCTACACTCACCATAAGTACCGTACATTGGATATGTGGCCGAATGGTATTCCATCAATTATTCATGCACCGCTGATGATGTTGTGCGAATACTCATCATGCATGTGCTAAAAATGTGTCTACAATTATTTGCTAAAGACACAGAGGCTGTAATCAGCATTGGATACCTATCTGACACAGAGATACACATCCAGCCATGGTATATACACCTGTTTGTTATAGTGCACAGTACATTACAGAGTTATGAATATCTGCACAGCAATGTTGTGTCCATGTATGCATTGTGAGGTAAAGCAGATGAAAAACGCTGCTCGTCCGGTCACAATCAAGAGGAACGATATTAATTGAATTATTTTTATATGAATTTTGATTCTTCTAGCTTATGCAGTTGGTTATGCTGTGTTCGCTTAGTTTTGCAAGCATAAGGTGATGGTGTATGCTAACAGTATTTTTCCACTGTTTAAAAACAATGTTGTCACTTTAAAAACTTGAAATGGTTTTTGGCGCGGTTTTTCAAACCGCTGATTTACATAGTATAAATGTATTACATCTTACACTGTTTTGGTGTTCTGAAGAAGACTGGCTATTGGTCCAGTCGAAAGCGCTTAACCACTGTATGTACTTCTGTGGATTTTATCTTTTTGCCGTGTGGATTTCACTGAATAAACAGTTTTCTTAGAGAAGGTTTGCCTTTGGTACTATTGTTCCTCTTGATTGTGACCGGACGAGCAGCGTTTTTCATCTGCTTTACCTTGCAGCGTTTTTTCGACCTCCGTGGATTTGGTTTGAATTTTGGTTTGTGTTCCATGTATGCATTGTGTTCCAGCGGGAGGCCCATCACCTAATAACAAAACACAGGTATCAAAGCCATGTATACTGCTAGTGACAAGGACTGTCTACACTTGCACTACATGCTGTTGAGCAACACATGTCCTGCATGATGACATGTGATATGACTGCTTTGCTTGTGATACTGTACCCCACCATCACCTGCTATTGTGTATGTTCTGAGATTGCTGATGTTGTGTGTCTGCTTTAGGGAGGAGTGTATTTTTGTGGGTGTGCATGTGTGCATGTGGGCGTGTGCACATGTGTGCATGTGTGCATGTGTGCATGTGTGCATGTGCGCATGTGTGAATGTGCGCATGTGGTCTGACATCATGTTCAGGTCTTAAAGTGTGATTCCTGTTTTCCTCTCACAGGTGCCGAGGTGGGGCTGGTTCAGTACAGCAGGGAACCTGATGTCACTCAGACAGACAGTGATCATGAGGATAGGTGTGTTGAGGCACAGGCAGGTTTGTCAGGGTCTGTTGTTGGGCCACCAGTTGACAGTACACAAGTCTCCACCCCATCCATGCACACAGTCATACTGCCTGTACATCCATCATCACCATTGCCCTTAGCTGAGAGACAGTGTACAGTTGGCACTGGCCAGGACAGTGTGGTATCTATGGCATATGTGTCAGGACACAGCAGCCATAGCCAGATGTCTAGAATGGTACCACATAGGCAGATGCCCATGGATTCTCATCAGAGCACTGCTCATCATCATGCCCCTGGCAGACGTGCCACACCTCTTTCTACCACATGCATGCTCCAGGCTGTCATGGAGGCACAGATACGATGGAGCGGTACACCAGACAGGCACTAAGGGCACAGACGGCTCATAACACCTCTGTAAATGACAGTATCCATGTCCTAGCAGGTGCTATAAGTAATTACACTGAGGTCATTGATAGACGTTGGGGTGAGACATTGGATGTAATGTCCATGTGTCAGGACAGTGCAGGAAAGTTGAGACATCGGGGTGGATGTATACCAGCAACATCAGCAGCTGGAGGTTGCCGTGGACGTCCAGCAAGTCACAGCCACTCCCGTAGTGCCAGTACCAGCCCCAGCAATGTTGGGAGGGCTGTCCATAGACCATCCTAGAAGACCACGTGTACGTGGCTCTGGCCAGTCCCAGCAGGGACCTGGATCCAGTGGACATATGTCAACCTCTTCGGATAGTACCCAGTCTGGATTAGTACCTGATACTGTCTGTAGCACCCCTGCCAAGCACAGGTTCCGTATCCATGGCCAGAGACGGTGATCTGTAAAGCCTACCAGGTACAGTTTGTAGCTGTCTCACAAATCCCCATATATGGCAGCCACATGGTGGAACTGTGTGCATGCAGACACATGCACATAAACCAGAAACCTAGGGCAAACACATACCCACACACATTACATCAACATTGGCCCATAACAGTACTCATGGCCCTCACACACACACTCACACACACACGTCGATTGTATGGCTCAGTGTAGGCATCTGGCAAACCAACAACACACCCTGTGCATATGATGAAACCTGTGCCACCTCTTGTCATCTGTAACATTGATGCAGGAACAGGCTATCATAGTGCTGATGCACAAGTTGACTTTAATAAAGTATAGCAATGGTTGGATGTGTAGCATGTTGTCAGCAGTAAAGTGTAATGATATATTTGAAGGTGTAGCTGAGCAGGCATGATGCATTAAAGCTGTAATTAGCAATGTTGTATTGTTTCCACCAGTGTTTATTTCAATTGTGTTTTGTGTGCCCATGTGCCACTTGGCTGATGTGTGTAGTTGTGTCAGCATGTGTTATACAGTGGACAGTAAGTGTGGGGTGTGTGCAGCACAGGTCTGCAGGTGTACATTTGTGAACATGGTGGAGGTGCACTGTCTGCATGTATGTGCATATTGGGCACATGGGCAGGGTGACATGCCCTGTATTGGCCAGTGTTAACACTCCATACTTTCTATTGGTGGCAAGTATGCATTGTACTACACACATTTTGGAACTTAAGAACACATGTGTGTGTGTATGACATGGGTTGACACTGTGCTGTGGGTGATGCTGTTGTTGCTATCTGTCATTGGTTTGCATTACTAAGGTTAACACTGTCCCAGCTGCATAATCCTTTATTAATGCACACTGTTCACCTACAGGGTTGCATGGACTGTGCTATCACAAACAAGAAATTCTTACTCATACAGTAAAAGTGCATTAGTCTCATGGACCCCTGCCATAAAATAAATATATAATAGAAGGTGTGAAGTTGTACCATAAAAGATTTACATACCAAGAAGGGATAACCTCTCTGGTCAGTATCAATGGGAAAATACAATCCCTCAATAAACATACAAGGCAAGCTTCAAAATACAAGGCAAGGATTCCAAAGACAACACTAAAGCTTTCTTCAGTGTTGTTCATAATCTACAGGGGAAATCTCAGATCGGGTCACAGTTAATGTAAATGGTCACAAAGTACACTTATCTGACTGACATTACCAATTCCTTGTCAGACAGTTTAGATGTGGATTTCACCACCCTGTCATTACACAAGGGCCACATTTCCAGACCTGAAGAATGTAAAACCTGATGATTCACAGACACTCTAATTAAAACATCTCTTTAACAAAGTGCACACCTCAGTGGCAATGGTACTGGACAGTGTCCCTGGCTGTGTCATACACAAGCTGACATATGAAGTCACCACTCACCTAAATGCTCTGTTCAGATACAGCCTCTATACAGGTTACATACTTGTGGAATGACACACGGTAATGGTGTTCACAGTCCACAAGGTTTGAGCTACAACATCTTCTTCTTCTTCTCCTTTCAGATGCTCAAATTAGGGGTCACCACAGTACATCATTTCTTCCTGCCTTCTGCATCTTGTGCTATCACACCATCCACCTGCATGTCCTCTCTCACCACAGCCATAAACCTCATATTAGGCATTCCTCTTTTCCTGTTACCTAGTGGCTTCATCCTTAGCATCTATTTCACAATATACTCTGCATCCCCCCTCAGCACATCTACAAACCAACTTAATCCTGCCTATCTGGCATGGTCTACTAACCTTCAAACCTGGCCTGACCCTCTAATATACTTATTCTTACACCTGTCCACCGTCGTCACACCCAGTGCAAATGTTAACATAAACTGATTAAGGATAGAACTACAACAAGTCCTGGAAACTCACCCTATAAGCCAGACCAATGTTATCTGGAAGGCTATGGAGCACAGCACTATGGAACTCATTAACAGAGACATTATGAATCTGCAAACACTGCACCATACCCACTTAGGTTCTCTAAAGGCCAGATCATGGCTCCTACAACTAGTAGACTTCAAGCCAGTCAACAAGGCTATAGGTGAGGGAGGGGAGGTCAACACAGCCAAGCTATAGCTCACCAGCAATTCATACCCATCCCACATACTGGTATTATACATAACCTCAACAGACTGACCATAAACAATTGTTAGATGATGGCTTGACAACTGATGCACAGATGTAGGACACACAGTAACATTTGCAGCCTCCATGTACTATTCTATGCCAGTAACAAGTGGTATTCACCTGCACTCAGTCCTGGGACCACTCCTGTTTGGCATATAGCTTTCTTAGGCATAAGCAAACATAGTAGGGATATGTCTGCCCATGTTTGATGACAATGCATACTGTGGGCTGTACTTTATTCTCCAGATGATACACACATCCTTCCAAGGGGTATCATACGGACAGACACCGCGTGTCAAACTTATGCTGTAAAGCTATAAGCCAAAGAAAGCATAGTTATCCACTTTTACAAAACAAAGTATCCCCAGAGTATCACATAGGTAGTAGCTCCCAAAATGTGGAACAGGTACTAATGTATACATAGAGCCCTGTGTTAAGTCATCTCTCCTTTGATAATCACATTACCAAAGGGTTTTGGAAATCCCTCTGTGGAGCATATAAGCAATAAAGGGTTTGCATGCAGATCCACATAGGTTGTTGCACACCTATAATGATTAGTCATCTTTGCCAGACTTTGCTTACTTTGGAACAGGTTTCAAATATACCTCAAACATAAACCCTCACTCACACTCTTCAATAGAAACCGTGATGAGTGGATGTGAAACGGAAGACGTAGCCCAGGGATCACTGCAGTGGCTAAGAGTGTCACAAGCATGCAGAAGTGACCTAAGGTCTGGAAAGTGCCAGCACACTCTGGAAAAGATAACAGATGTGTTCATGGAGAAAGCAGAGTACTCACCTATGAAATACTTGAGGTCACATGTATGTATATGGATTTTCCCCAGAGCTACCTTACATGTGTAATGCACATACAGTTGTCATTGTGATATGTCATACACTAGAACAATCAAAACCAGCTCCACATTGGCCAACAGTGTCACACACCTTGAGTACACACACACAGTCAGCAAGTGCGAGATTCAAACTCTTTCCTAACTACATTATAACACTACAGTAGTACACATTTACACGACTCGCTATACACATTATTGGAGCTTCACTTTTCCACAGGTATATTTGTAGGATGGTGACATCATCGGACTTGACAAAGATGAGTATACCACTTTTAAGGTGTTTGAGTAGTCTCCAAAAAGGTTGCTTTTCCCCACAGAGACACACATGCAAACAGCTGTAAAATGCAGGATTCAAACCCCTATCTAACTACATTATGATACTACAGCAATACACATTTACACGTCGCGCTATACACATAATTGGGATTTACCTTTCCACAGGTATATTTGTAGGATGGTGACATCATCAGACTTGACAAAGATGAGTATACCATTTGTAAGGTGTTTGACTAGTCTCCAAAACAGTTGCTCCTCCCCAGAGGAGCACAACCACACTCACAGTTGGCAAGTGCAGGATTCAAATCCCTACTTAACTACATTATGATACTACAACAGCATGTATTTATATGACGTGCTACATACATTACTGGGATTTCACCTTCCCACAGGTATATTTGTAGGGTGGTGACATCATCAGACTTGACAAAGATGAGTATACCACTTTTAAGGTGTTTGAGTAGTCTCCAAAAAGGTTGCTCTTCCCCAAGGAGACACACACACTCACAGGTAGCAAGTGCAGGATTCAAACCCCTACCTAAATACATTAAAATACTACAGCAATATGCATTTACATGCCACACTATACACATTACTGGGATCTCACCTTTCCACATGTATATTTGTAGGATGGTGATATCATCGGACTTGACAAATATGAGTATACCACATTTAAGGTGTTTTAGTCTCCAAAAAGGTTGCTCCTCCCCATGGACACACACACACACACACACACACACACATACACACACACACACACACACACACCCCCCCACCCCACACACACACACAGTCGGCAAGTGTGGTGTTCTTAATCCAAACTAAGTACGTCTTTACTCTTCAGAAAGCAATATGGAGTTACAGAGTGCAATGCAGACATTACTTGCTGACAGTTTGCACAAAGGTTTTTTTCACATTTGCTAACCTCAGCAGGCTTATCATACTAGGTGTATTGTGAGTGTATTGTATGCATAGGCCATGACCATATCATATATGGATTGATGCACCACATGCTGGCACACACAGGGTCAAACCTTGAGTACCATCTTACCTTCACCTACATGATACTGCAATATAACAGAAAGATGATAAACTTCAACAATTGGCTGAGCTTCTGGTGTCATTCAAAGGGGATCCAGTCTCTGTCTGCCTGTGATGACATGAAAGACAAGCCTTGTTGCTTCATTACAGATGGTTTGCACCTGTCTCCCCTATGCTTCTGAATACTGGCCAAGGCTCTTGCTGTCCCCATATTACCTTTTTTAGGCAAGGCTCAAAGGTTCATAGGTTCATAGGTAGGTACTAGGCTATCAGCCCTGTGGCCTATACAAGCCCAGCCAAAAAGGTACCCTGGCTTTTGCCACCCAAGAAATTTATTTTCCTGTGCCACCCTTGAGTAGAGACACAGAAGTGATCCTCAGGGTGAATTTCCTATTTCCCATCCAATCATCAAGATTTTTCTTGAAGAGTGCTGCTGAGGAGCTTTGTTTGATATAGACAGGTAGTTTATTCTGGAGTATGTGAAGTCTGTGGGACAGGAATCTATCAGTCCAGCATGTTCTGTTTATTGTGGTGACAAGGTTTAGGTCCATAGAGCGTGTATGTTCATAGGTAGGTACTAGGCTATCTGCCCAAGAGCATTTATAAGCCTAGTCAGAATGTGTTGGCTTTCTCCTCCCTTTTAAATTAGTTTCCTAGGCCTCTGTCTAGCAGGGCCACTGAAGTGATCCCAGGGGTAAATTTACAATTTTCCATCCACTCGTCAAGATTCCTCTTGAAGAGAGTCTGCAAGGGGCTCTGCCTAACATCAACTGGGATTCTAATCCAGAGCGAGGGAAGTCTCTGGGACAGGAATCTATCTCTCCAGCATGTCCTGTTTATTGCTTTGCTGAAGTTTAATTCACTGGAGTGTGTGGCTCTAAGGGATTTGTTTTTCTTGAGGTGGAGCATGTCCATTAATTCCGGGTTGGACATGGCCTTATACGTCAGACATAGATCACCTCTGAGCAGGCAGTAAGCAACCGAGTGGAGCTGGAGTTTCTTTAGTCGAGCTGCATAGGGCATCTCTTTGAGGCCCATGATCCTCTTGGTGAGGTACTTCTGTGGTCTTACCAGCTGTTGCATGTGCCAATTAAGGTACATACCAAATGGGGCATTGTACTCTATTATGGGCCTAATGAGTGATGAGTAGAGGGGCACAATGACCTCTCTTGATCTAGAGGTGAACCCTTTCATGATTAGGTGGGCTACATAGAACTAATATCTAACTACTTTGCCAATGTAATTATCAAAGGAGAGGTTACTATCTACCTGGGTCCCCAGGTCCCTAATTACATTTTCTGTACCTAGTGGATTACCACCTATGTGGTAATTCATGGGCACTTTGTTTTTTCCAAAGGGGATGACTATACATTTTTTGGCATTCAGCTTGAGGCCATGGTTTTGACACCAGGTATCTGTCTCTGTAAGACCCTTCTGGAGGCTGTCTGTGTCAGCCAGAGAGTTGATTATGGCCCCCAGTTTACAGTCATCTGCAATCTTGGTCAGCCATAGTCCTCCCATGCTTGGCTGTACCTCAGAGAAGTATTTACTGAGCAGGATGGGTCCCAGGACTGAGACCTGTGGGATGCCACTTGTGACTGGTTTAGAGTCGGACATGGCACCTGCAACTCTGACCATGTGTGTTCTATCCGTGAGCCAGTTGGCCACCCATCTCATGACATAGGGGTTAATGTTCAAACTGGTAAGCTTGTCTATGATGCCAGAGTGGGGAATGGTGTCGAAGGCCTTAGTGAGGTCCAGGTAGGCTGTGTGGACTACCTTCTTTTCATCTATGGCCTTGGTAACTGTTTCAAAGAAGTCAACTAGGTTTAGGAGGCAGGATCTGCTTTAACAAAGGCAAATTGGGTAGGGTCCAGTGTCTGGAGGTTCCCAATGTCTCTGTTTATGAGTTCCATGATAATTCGCTCCATGGCTTTGCAGACCAGGCTGGTCAGGCTTATAGGGCGATAGTTCCCAGGTTCTGTTGTGGCACCACCTTTGTGGAGCAGGATGACTGTTGCTGTATGCCATTCTTTGGGTACATAGCCTGTGGTAAGGCTGAGTCTGAACAATGAATTTAGGTGAGGGTTTAGTTCCTTTTGGAGCTCATATAAGACGCAGCCTGGGAAACCATCCAGTCCCATTGATGCTGTGTTCTTAGCTTTGGTGAGGGTTGTTTTTACCTGCATGACCGTGATGTCTGAGGCTCTGCATTCTTCTGGGATGGACACAGGCTCTTTTGGGGATGTGGGGTGAAGTTTGCACTACACTTGTCCGCCAGGATATTGGCAATGTCAGTTGGTTCAGTGTATTTTTTGACATTTTGCAGTAGCTCAAAGCATATCTGAGAGTTGCCACCTAAATGTTTGATATAGCTAAAGAAGGCTTTGTGGTTATCTTTGGATTCCTTGGCAATTTTTCTTTAGAAACTGGCCTTGGATGATTTTATGAGCTATCGTAGTTTCTTGCTAATAATGATCAGTGATGCCTTTCCTTTTTGGAATTTTGCTCTATCATGTAGTAGTTTCCTCCTTCTGTTGTATAGTTTATTTATGGCCAAGGACCACTAGACTGGTTTGCTCTTTTTGAAGGAGTGAGTCTTGGTTTTACTCGGGATGGCTCAATCCATGCATCCCTGTAGATGCTCATATAATGCACTTGTAAAGGATTCTGCGGATTAGATAGTATTATCCTGTAGCAAGGGGGCTTTGAAACTTTCCACTTCAGTCTTGAGAAGTATGAAGTTTGCTTTTGAAAAGTTTTTTTACAGTGGTTTCCTTGACTGGGGGTGAGGTCGGGAATGTGGATGTCCAGTGTAATTACTTTATGATCTGATCTTACCAGTGATAGGTTTACCTCTGGTGTGGAACACTGATCCCTCATGTTGGTGATGATCAGGTCCAGTATGTTGTCACCTCTAGTGGGTGTGTTGACCAGCTGTTCCAGGGCGTTTGAGTTTATAAACTCTAGGAAGCACTGGGTAAAGGAGTTTGCACTTAAGTAATTCTACCAGTCAATGTTTGGGTAGTTGAAATCTCCTAATATCATGGTGTTTGGTAGGACCTTTATATTTTCCAGTGTTCTCAGGAATGCTGAGTGAGAGTCCTGAGACAAGGTAGGTGATCTGTAGCATGCTACGATCTGATAAGCAGCTTTGCCTACTGTTAGTTGCACTTGGATGGCCTCTGAGGCCTTGTGCTGTGCCACTAACCTGAAGGTGTGGGTATCCTTTATGAAAATGGATACACCCCCTCCTTTTGTGTTTTGGTCTGGGTTTTTGGGCTGAAGCTTGGAGAGATTGGGATTTCTTTAAGTGGAGCATGTCCAACAGCTCTGTGTTTGACATAGCTTTGTATGTTAGGCAGAGATCACTTCTGAGTAGGCGATATGCGAAAGAGTAAAGCTGGAGTGTTTTGAGAAGGTCTGTGTAGGGCATGTATTTGAGGCTGATAATCCTCTTTGCGAGGTATTTCTGCGGGCTTTCCAGTTGTTGTAGATGTCTTGTGAGGTACATACCAAAAGGGGTGCTGTACTCTATAATGGATCTAATGAGTGATGAGTAGAGGGGAATAATGACCTCTTTTTTCTGCATGAGAAACCTTTTGTGATGAGGTGTGCCAGGTAGAAGGATTTCCTGACTACTATGGCGATGTGATTATCAAAGGATAGTCTACTGACCACCTGTGTCCCAAGGTCTCTTATCACACTTTCAGTGTTAAGTAACATACCGCCTATGTTGTAGTTCATGGGTACAGAGTTTTTCTCAAAGGGGATGACAATGCACTTTTTGGCATTGAGCTTGAGGCCATGGCTTTGACACCAGACATCTGTCTCAGTGAGGCCTTTTTATAGTATGTTCACATTGTTAGTAGTTTTGATTATGGCTCCTAGTTTGCAGTCATCTGGGAACTTCATTAGCCAAAGACCTTCTGTGTTAGCCTGTACTTCAGGGAAGTAGATACCAAACAGGACAGGACACAGGATTGAACCCTGTGGTACTCCACTTGTCACTGGTCTGAAGTCGGACTTGGAGTCTGCTACTTTCACAGTGATGGTTCTGTCAGTGAGCCAGTTAGCAACACATCTTGTGACATAGGGATTTATACCTAGTTTAATGGGTTTATCTATAATTCCAGAGTGGGGGATGGTGTTGAAAGCCTTGGCAAGATCTAGATAGGCTGTGTGAACCACCTTACCCTTGTCTATGGCTTTGGTGACTGCTTCAAAGAAGTCTATCAGGTTTAGGAGACATGATCTGCCTTTTACAAACCCAAAATGGTTGAGGTCCAGAGTTTGGAGATTACCAATGTCTTTGTTTATAAGTTCCATGATGATACGTTCCATGGCTTTGCAGACCAGGCTCATCAGGCTAATGGGGCAGCAGTTCCCGGGGTCCATGGTGGCTCCCCCCTTGTGTAGTGGGATAACCATCACTGTGCACCATTCAGCAGGCACAAAGCCTGAGGTGAGGCTATGACTGAACATGGTACTTAGGTGTGGTGCCAGTTCATTCTGTAGTTCATGTAGAACGCAGCCTGGGATGTTATCGGTCCCATGGATGCTGTGTTCCTGGCTTTGGAGAGTGGTTTTTACCTGTGCAGCCATGATTACAGCAACTTTGCATTCTTCCGGTATGAAGATGGGCTCTTTCATGGGTGAGAGGGGGGTAAAGTTAGCACTGATCCTATCTGCCAGGATGTTGCCAATATCAGTTGGGTCTGTATATTTAGTGCCATTGTGCTGTAACTCAGAGCAGATCTGAGTGTTGCCATTGTGATTCTTGACATAGCTAGAGAATGCTTTGTGGTTGTGTTTAGAATCAGTGGCAATTTTGTTTTCGTAACTAGCTTTGGAGGATTTTATTAGGGATCGCAGCTTCTTACTGTGGCTGATCAGGGAGCTCCTCCACTCATGGGTTTTACCCTCTTTTGCAACAGTTTCTTCCTTCTGGTGTGCAGTTTGTTTATGGCAGGTGACCACCAGATTGGCTTCCTTTTCTTGGAGGATAGCATTTTGGTTCTGTTTGGGATAGCATGATCCATGCACTCATGTAAGTGCTTATAAAGTATAATTGTGTAGGATTCAATAGTCGTAACTGTATTGTCCATCTAAATGGATGTCCTGAAGTTCATCACTTCTGTCTTAGAATCATGAAGTTGTCTTTGGAGATATTTTTAACATGGTTTCCTTAATGGGGGGTGGAGGCAGAATGTGGATATATAGGGTAATTAGCTTATGGTCAGATCAGACCAATGAGGCATTGACTTCAGGTGTAGAGCACCGGTCACTCAGGACAAACCAAAACCTGTAACCAGCACAAATAACCACAAAGTGAGCTAAATGCTATCATTGCCAGAAGTCTCAGCCTCCAGATGCACACACTTGAGGCACATCACAGTATGGAGAATATTGATATCTGTGCAGTAACAGAAACCTAGTTCAAGGCTCCAGAGAGCACACCAGCACTACCAGGATACTACTCATTCCATACCTTCCAGCATCAGAACCTGGATCATAGCACATAGGGTGGGGATGTATCCATATGCATCAAAGATATCTACACCTCTCTCTACATGCTCTCTACAGGATATATACCCATAGAATGTTGCACAGCAATGTTCTTCCCACTCCACAGGGGTGGAGCCACAAAAGACCCTTGGCATTCACGTTCTATGAACCTGACAAGTCTGATCTGCAAGGCAATGGAGCCAATCATAATGGAAGTCAACAATAAAGACATTGGGAACCTTCACACAGTTGAGCACATCCAGTGTTGGCTTCGTCAAATGCAGATCACACCTCCTAAACTGGTTGGATTTCTTTGAGACAGTTACCCAGGCTACAGATGATTGAAATGAGCTCCACACAGCCTACCTATACCTCGCTAAGGCCTTTGACACCATTCCCCAGTCAAGTATCATAGATGAACTCACCAACCTGGGCATGAATCCATACATCACAAGATGGATTGCAAACTGGCTCACAGATAGATCCCACAAATTAAGAGTTGCTGGCTACATGTCAGACTCTACACCGGGAACAACTGGTGTCCCCTAGGGTTCAGTCCTGGGGTACCTCCTGTTTGGTATAGACTTCTCAAAAGTACATGCCAACACAGGAGGGTTGTGGTTGACTACATTTGCTGGGAACTGTAAAGTGTTTGCCATAATAGATTCCCCAGATGACACAAATATTCTCCAGCAGGGACTCTATGAGACAGATGTGTGGTGCCAGAATCATGGCCTCAAGCTCAATGTGGAATAATGCAAAGTAATCCCCTTTGGTGAAAACAATGTACCCACAAACTACCACATAGTTGTTACCCCTTTAAAACTGACAAGGTAATAAGGGATCTGGGGACACAAGTAGATAGTCATCTTTCATTTGACAACCATGTTGCCAAAGTGATTGGGAAATCATATGTGGTTCACCTAATGAAGCGCACGATTTATGTGCGTGAAAGCGCTTGTTCTTTTATTAATTAAACAGAATTTGATTGATTTTAATATCGTGGTGGTTCCAGTGTTTTTCAGCTTCTGCTGGTTCACCTAATCAACAAAGGGTTTGCATCAGGATGAAAAGAGGTAGTGGTGGACCTCTACTCTTAAGTCATCAGAGCCATCATTGAGTACAATGCACCATTTTGGATCTACTCGACTAAGCATATCCAGCAGATGTAGAGACCACAGAGGTACCTCACCAAGAGGATTACTGGCCTCAAACAGTTGTGTTATGCAACACAACTGGTAAAACTAAATCTGTTCTCCGTTGCGTACGACCTACTCAGAGGCACACTCTGCCTAATATACAGAGCCATGTCCAATACATAACTGTTGAACATGTTCTTTATATGGATAACAAAATTGAGTCACACTACACACTCCAGGGATATGAACCTCATCACAACAATGAATACAACATGCTGGTGGGATAGATTACCACCCCAGACAGTTGCCTTACTGTGGAACAGAGTCCCAATGTACATCAGACAGAGCCCCTCGCTGACACTCTTTAATAGGAATCTTGATGAGTGGATGGGTAACAGACAATTCACCCCTGGCATCACATCAGCAGACCCACTAGAAAGGGGCTTAGGGTACTAACTATTAGAACTAGGGCTTGAGAGACTACCCAATGGGGTGGTGAAAGCTGCACAACTTGCCTAGGCTAATATATGCCTTCATGAAGATAGTCTACTACATACCTATGAACCTACTTGACAGGTACATGTCTACAAATAGTAGATGTGTACTTCATTGTACAGTCATGTTGTACAGCAGGCTCATGGACCACATACACTGTAATGCTTACAGATACTGGTGGCTGTTATGTACAGTGGGTGAGATGTGCACCTCTTGTCTTTTGTGCCACTGGGATGTGTGCTGGGTGGGACAGTCCTGGATGGCTCCCTGTCATGGTCACCCTCTTACACACATCTCTGCCCATCCATCTTTGGCTTATTATACTGTCTTCCCCCTACATATATATATAGGTACATAGGTAGGTAACAGGCTATCTGTCTGAAGGCATATATTAGTATGGCCGGAGTGTGCAGCTATCACCACACATGGGGTTAGTTCCCTAGGCCTCTGTGTAGTAGAGCTGAGGAAGTGATACATGGTGGGACAGTTCAGTTTCACATACACTCATCAAGGCTCCTCTGGAAGAGTATCAGTTAGGGACTCAGCTTAATGTAGGTTGGGAGCCTGTTCCAAAGCAAGGGAAGTCTGTGAGTTACTAATATATCCCTCCAACATGTTATATTTATTGTTGTGATGATGATATCCCTAGAGCATGTGGCACAGTGAGCTTGGGTTTACTTCAGATAGCGCATGTACATCAGTTCTGCATTGGACATGGACCTGTCAGTTGGGCAGAGATTGCCTGAGTAGACAGTATGCAACAGAGTACAGATTGAGTTAAATTCAGTCTTGTTGCATGGGGCAACTGTTTGAGGCCAGTAATCCTCTTGTTGAAGTACTTCAGTGGTCTTTCCAGCTGCTGAAGGTGCCTAGTCAGATTCATTGCAAGTGTGCCGTGATACTCTCTGATGGGTGTGATGACTGATGAGTAGAGGGAACCTCCTTTGACCTACATACAAAGACCTTGGAAATTTGTGGGAACACAGCATGATTTTCTAACCACTTTGTGAATGTGTTTATGGAAGTAGAGATGACTATGCACATGTGTCCATAGATCCCTAGGCACCTATGTGGTATTTGTATGACTGTAGCTCGAGGCCATAATTTTGACACCACATCTGTCTGACTGAGACCCTTTTTAAGGATGTCTCTGCTGTCCCAAACATTGATTATGACAACCTTTTTGCAGTCATCCACAAACTTTGCTAAACATAGCCCTCATGTGTTTGACTGTATTTCTGAAAAGTATACACCAGACAGGAGGGGTCCCAGGACTGAGCCATGGGGGACAGCAGTTGTTACCAGCTTGAACAAGAGACCACAATTCTTACCTTGTGGGCTCTGTCTGTGCCCCAGTTGGCAATCCATCAGATGACATACATGTTTATGCACAGGTTGTTGATTTTGTGGATACGACATGTGTGTGGGATGTTGGAAAAGGGCTTTTCAAGGTCTATGTAGGCCATGTGGAGCTCTTTTAATTGATGTATGTCCTGGGTGACTGCTTTGAAAACTGTCTAGCAAGTTTAGGAACCATGATCTGCCCCTGACCAAACCAAAATGGGTAGGGTTGGGTGTTTGTAGGCTCCCAATAGCTCTGTTTATGAGTTCCATAATGATGAACTCCATGGCCTTGCAGATCAGGCTTATTTGGCTTGTAAGACTATAGTTCCCATGGTCTGTTGTGCACCAACACTTGTGGAGTGTGCCAAATGTTGCTGTAACCCATTCAACAGTTTCATATCTTGTACAAAGGGTGAGTCTCAACAGACTGTTCAGGTGCAGGGTCTGTTTGTTTTGGAGTTCACATATGACACAGCCAGGGAAACCATGTCATCCCATAGACGCCATGTTTTTAGGTTTGGATAGAGTTGTTTAACCAATGTATATGTGTTTAGGTTTGGATAGAGTTGTTTAACCAATGTATATGTGATTTCTGGGTTTTCACAATCTCCAGGTATGGTAATGGGCCCGTTTGTCAGTGAGAGGGGGGTAAATATGTATGAACCTCTCTGACAAGATGTTGGCAATGTCAGTCATGTACATGTATTCATTTACACTTTGCACTGGCTCAGAACATATGTGAGTTTACATTGATATTTATGACATAGCGAAAGAAAGCTTCATGGTTCTCTATGGACTCTTTGGCAATATTTTTGCCAGAACATGGCTTGGATAATGTTAGGAGTGCTCATTGTTTCTTGATACTGATCGGAGATTTATTGATCTTCTTTCCAGTTTCACTTTCTTTGAACAACTTAAGTACTTGTAGTACATAGTTTGATTATGACAGGGATCCAATATATTATATGGGTCTGTTTTCATATCACTGTGTGCGCAAGGCAGGATTGATAAATAGTTACAAGTGGCTGGAGTAAGAACTGCAACAGCCAGATATGTGTAGCCCACTGCTGTACTCAGATGTGGCCTAAGTGTGTGAGCATTCCCAGTATGACCTTTCAGTATGTTGCTGACTGAAATTTGCTAAATTTGTTTAAGTGTGTGAGCATGCCCACTATGGGCATATATACTATATGTGTGTGAAAAATCAAGTTGGTTTTTACTTCAGGGCTCACCTTTGTGTTGTACATCGATAGGAAGCACGCTGTGCCTGCAGGGCTTCCATGAGTCAATTTGCATAGACTTATCAAAATTTCTACATACGGGGGGGGAGCAGCTATTATTTGTACATTTCTACCCGGGGGGTGCACACCTGATTGTTACTGTGAGTGTACATAGGATGAGGGGTACACCTGACACTTATACACATTTGCTAGGCCTGCACTGCTATGTCAGGTACTCCATTTTAGTCTGTACTGTTGCCTATCATACTGGCTTGAGGCATACCACTGTACTACAGACTTTAACTTCCAATTACACGCATATTAGTTTGTGACTTCATAGCCTACCCAACCCACATCACACTGCCTGGCCTGCTGTTATCTGTCTGCATAGGCCTGGGGGGAGGTTACTCATATGCCTCTTCAGAGGGCATGATACAGCATTTGTTTGTCTTTGCATTTGTCTACAATTGTCCTGCTGGCTGTGGCTGTTAGGTATGTGAGCCCCCCAACTGGTATGTGTGAGTGACTTAAGTTGTGTTTGCGCCAGTGAAATGCTGTCATGGCTTAGTGGTTCAGTACTGTGACTATAGTGCAGAATATCCTGAGTTTGAGCCCTGTCACTGCTTTTTATTTTCCTGCTGGGCAGACCTGACTGGTTAAGGAACAGTAAAGCAGGTGTGGGAGTGTTTTACCGACTTTGCTCGACTTTGCCCAACTTTGCCCGATGTTGGGCTGGTTAGTGCGGTGTGCAGCTATGCACAATTGTATTTAAATATGCTCAATACTGGTAGAATTTTCTTAGCAGTGCTTTATATTGCTTAAAATAGGGACTCATGCCTCAGGTGGTGCTGCAGGCCTGCCTATGTTGGATGCCTATATTACACTCCCTATACATGTTTGAAAACAGGTAGTGTCAAGTTCGGCATCCCTTTTACTGTATGTGCGAGTCAGACAGTGGTGTAATTTCCAGGGTTCCTACTGAGTCAGTGTATGTGTTATGCGTTGCCTCTTTGCCAAGGCCAGGACATACTCGGCATGCCTCCTTCTGCCTACTGGGGCAGGCTCAGGTTGTTCCTCCTCCGAGTCACAATGTGCCTGTGCAGGCCTTGGCAATGGTGGGGGGCTGTTTGGCCCTGCCCCATGTTGTTCCTGCTGCAGTTGTTTCCGCAGGATCATATTGTGCAGCATGGCACATACCATGACAATTTGGGTACATGTAGTTGGTGAGTACTGCAAGGCTCCACCAGATGTGTCCAGGCACCGGAACCATGACTTGAGCATCCCAAACACATGCTCAATTATGTTTCTTGTTTGTGCATGTGCCTCATTATGGAGTTCTTGTTCGGGTGTGTGTGCATTTCTGATGGGTGTCATCAGCCAAGGCTCCAGTGCGTATCCAGCATCCCCCACTAGGTGACCATCAGGGATGTCCTCATTGGCAAATCTCTGGTACAGCTGCGTCAGATGCCAGATGTGGGAATCGTGATAACTTCCAGGGCAGCCAGCACACACATTCATTATTATGCCCTGGGCATCGCACATGACCTGGCAGTTGATGGAGGGGAAGCCCTTCCGGTTGATATAGACCCTACCCCACTCACCAGGTGGTGCTTTGATGTGTATGTGCGTGCAGTCTATTGCACCCACTACCTCAGGGTATTCGGTTATTTGATACAAAGGCTTTTGGTCACCAAGACACATAAGCTCAAAAGGGATTTGAATGATTTTAAGACCGGGAATGTATTTTCTTGGGCTAGGGAGAGGTCTAATACTGACTGTCTACAATGAGGGGCTGTGATGAGATCCATGGCCATTAGTACTACTGAAGCGATGTATGTGATTGGTCAAGTGAGTTTGACGCCACCCACTTTGTCAGAGGCAGCAGTGAAGAATAATGACAAAGCGTTTGAACAAACTGCCAGTGCCTTACCTGATAACATGGCTGACTTTAGTGAATCTAAAAGTGATAAACATACTACAACAGTACCGCAAGTATCGGATGATTCGGTAGTTAGGCAGAAAGAACCTAAATCTTTGCAGCAACTTTTCAATGCAACTAGCCATGATGCTACATCGTCAGCAAGTAATATGGGGCATTTTTTACTCAACAACTCACTTTCTATAAGGGGTCATTCAAGAAGTCGTACCAGGAACGGGAAGATGCAGAGATTACACAGCATGGATGAGCAATACAGGAATGGGAAGAGACCCAAACAGGTTTAGTTTTCAACATTTCTTCATATGTATTGACTGACTTGCAGTTATCATTGGTCAGTAAAGGACTGAGCTTTGTTCCAGTTCAAAAAGCTGATTTAGTTGATGTCCTGAAAGACCTAAGATTGTTTGGCAGAACTTTGACTTTAAGAGCAATGTTTGACAATGATATGTCTGTTCAATGCATCTTTAAGAAGCCTAGTCTGTATATTCCACCTAATAATCCTGTTATAGACACGTTTGTGGAGATTTGTGATAAACAAATAAGGGAAGCCTTTGCTAATAATACTAAACCCCAGTTTTTTTAATATGTCCTATTCTGAATATTAGGCATTGCAAGAGTTGAAAGAGTTACCTTTAGCGGAGATTTGACCCACAGATAAAGGTGGAGGTATAGTTGTTTTGGATAAGGATTTGTATGTTAAGCAGATGTCATTACTGCTTGAAGATAATGACACATACAAATGTATGCCCATGAACATGGTGAAAGGGATTATTGATAAGGTAGCCTTTTTGCCACTCGATTTATTGATCACTGGTATGAGATCAGAGTCTTATCTTTAAATATTTTTTGGTTGAACACCCTGTGATACCCATAGTATATGCGTTACCCAAAATACATAAAGATTTGGCTACCCTGCCCATGCGCCCTATAGTATCCAGTAAAGGATTAGTCACTGAACCTCTCTCCATTTACATTGAGAAAATTTTGCATCCTGTATTGGATGGTTGTCAAACTGTCCTGAAAGATATGAAGACCTTTTTGAACATACTTGGTTCTAAATAGAGAGATATAGAACCTGGATGCTACTTTGTGACTCTAGATATTGAGTTGTTATTTACTGTCATCCCTAATGATTGGGGTTTAGAGAATGTGAGAGAGCTACTTTATGATAAGGGTATGGAAAATGGTAAAGTGCGCTTAATCTGTACATTGCTTAACATCATACTTGACAATAATGTTTTTATCTTTGGGAATACATGCTATATACAGATGGTTGGTATGGCTACGGGCACGGCTTGTGCCAATAGCTATGCCAACCTTTCCCTAGTAAAATGGGAGATGGAGCATATACTCTCTAATGAACTGTTTAATCGATCTATTTCCTGATATGCCAGATTTGTTGATGACATGTTTATGTTATGGCAGGGAACTGAACAAGCCTTGACAGATTTTATTGAACATTTAAATGGGACAACAAATTTCCTGAAATTTACATATAAGTATTCTTCTTATGAGATTGATTTCCTTGATGTCAAGGTTAGTCGGCATCAATTAAACTCTATCAGGACTAGTCTTTATAGGAAGCCAGTGAGAAAGAATAACCTGCTGCATAATAATAGTATGCATCCTAATCATACTAAATGGAATATTATAAAAGGACAGGTTTTTAGGATAATGCACTTACATAATGATGAGTCATTTGCATCATGCTTTAGACTATCTCAAGATTGAACTAATAGAGAGAGGGTACAAAAATAATGATATAGATAGATGTATTTGTGAAGCTTGGGAGTCCAGGCATGACAGATGTAAATGTATTATGATAAGAGTGGAGTTCCATCATCAGTTGATGTGATGAGACGTAATTTAAGACACAGTACTGATAGTGACTTACGGATGTCCTTGACATTTGCCAGTAACATAAATATAGTATGTGATGTCATCTACAAAAATTGGGACATTTTGTCTACTGTCGAAGGGCTTAAAGGGGTGATTGGTGATAGACCACATTCTACTTTTTATAATAATAGGTCATTGAAGATCCATTTATGTTATAGAGCTGTTGACTTTAGTAGGTCCCCTAGATCAGACAGGATAGGTACCTATGCATGTAGAAATTGCATGGCTTGTAGATACATACATACATACAGGGGGACCCTTTATACAGCCACTTTTAGGATTCAAGATAGATCCCATCTTTTACGCTGACTGTAAGACCAGTAACGTTATTTATTTCACCTTTTGTGTGAGATGTTTCTCTTTTTATATAGGGAAGACGAACCATCTATTAAAATATAGGATACTAGAACATTATAGGGATATCAGGAACGTGAAGGAAAGTAGTGCACTAGCTATGCATAATAAGAAAGAAGGTGTGGACCATATTTTTAAGTTTATAGTATTGGAGATTATAGCTACTAAGAAAAAAGGAGTGATTTGAAGAATATTACAGAGGCAGCTGAGCAAAAATGGATATTGTTGTTCCATGCGGATAAGTCTCCAGGCTTAAACAGCATGTTTTTTCTTAAACCCTTTTTAAAGGCAAAGCCTCTTAAGCATTGAATTTGCTGCCTCTTATAAGTTTTGGTATACTGTGCTCCTCTAAGTAGCATGTGCTTTTATTGAATGATGTCATTTTAATTTGATTCATTGTATTATTTAAATGTAGAATTGGTTTGATTATCTGAAGTGTGAAGAAGCTGTGCATCTGTGAAAGCACTTACTTTATTAAACGTTTTTGTTTTTAGCCATGTTACTACCAGTGTTGGTATTTTTTAACAGAACCTCTGACAGCAGTTTACCTCATCAAGTTCTCACCTTCTTCTGATTTCTCACATTTTCTGCTATTACATCTATCTTATCTATACTCAGTTGTATTCCATGTCTCTTCAGTTTTTCACTCCATTCCCCTATTCTTTGCTTAAGGTCTTACTTACAGTGGGCCTGTAATTCTGTATTGTCTGCATAAAGCAACTTTGTTAATCTTCTCCCTCTGACCTCTTAGCTAACATAGTCCATCAGAAGTGTGAACAGCAGTGGACTCAGAGCTGAACCCAGATGCATACCCATTCTTACTGGGAGCCCCTCTGTGAGACTGAACACTGTTTATCCTTGAGACATTGGGTACTTGTACATAACCTACACTGATTCTACCAATGCATGTGGGCCTTTGAACCACAGCAGGTCTGTCAAAATCAGCTTTCTTGGGAACTTGTCATAGAGATAATTAAAGAGTCCAGCTGGACATTCTGAGACTTAGAATGTCCAGCCGGACTCTTATTTTATCTCTAGTTTCTTCTCAAGTATCTGTCTCAGTGCAAATGTTGGGTCAACTGTTCTGCATTCTGATTTGAATCCTAACTGCTCATGTTCCATCTTATTTTCTACTACTCCGCATGTTCATTTCTCAATAGCCCTCTGCAGAACTTTCATGCACAGTGATAGGAGTTTGATACTTCTATACTACCCACATTTGTGAATGTTTTGCTTATTCCCCAGTTATATAAGATACACTTTTTTCTCCATACTGCTATGAGTTTCCTCAGCAGCCATTTCTCACCATCTCTCTTTTATATCTGCTGTGACCTCATCTGAACCTATTACTTTCCCTGACTTCATTTTTAGTGCTATTCTTATTTCTTCCATGATGGGCTCCTCCTCTTCTTTTATTGCACACTATGTGTGGGGCAGTACAGCTTCTGTGAAGTTTTCATCATTTAGAAGCTGCTGGAAGTACTTCTTCCACCTGCCTGTGATGTCCTGTGGACTGGTGAGTATGTTATTGCTGGTTTCCCTTATGAAGGGTGGCTAATTATCTTATTTATCTTTCTGTCTTTGCCTTGTAACCTGATAGAGTTTGTTTTTGCCACATACTGAGTCACTTTTCAGATGCTGGTAGAGTGCCTCTGAGTCCTTGTTCTTTGCTGTTGCAGCTTCTCTCTTAGTCTGTTTGTTAGACAACTATTATTCCTTCCTGGTCCAGTTCATCTTTTCTATCTCCCACTTTTTTGCACACATTTCTTTTGATGACTTCCTGGACTTCTGCATTCCTCCACCAACTTTCCTTATGTACCTTATTTCCATACCCTGCTCAGCTTCATCTGAGTTCTGTAGTCCTCACATATGATATTTTGAGGTGCTGCCATTCTTCTTCAACTCCACCTATTTCTTCTCCTTCTTGAGGTGCTAGATCCCAAAGTAATTCCTTGAACTTTTATGCTTTCTCTCCAGTCAAAATCAAGGTCTTCAGCCTGGTATCTGTTGATTTTATAGCTTTCTTTTATGACTGCTTGCAGCTGATTGTGGCAAACAGTGGTTTATACTGTGGGCTGACTGGTTCATTGGTGATGGCTTTGCAATCACTGATTTTACTCCACTGCTCTTTCATTATTAGGAGAAAGTCTGCCTAATTTGCATGTTGGCCACTCATGCATTTGAAACTATATGCTGGCCACTATCAAACCATTTTCCAGACAGAAGTGTAGAATGGCCTCTACTTCATTATTCCTGTTGACCCACCCATGTGGACAAGGCAGTCATATCCTGTTCTGTCTGTCCTGATATGTGCATTATTAACGCCAATTCATGTTGTCCTGCTTTACCTAATAGGTCCTGCAACTGCTGTATGAATGCATTCTTTTACTTACTATCTCAGCCTTGCTGTGGGTCATAGGTTGACATTATAAATACTGCCCTTTCCTTACACTGGAATCTGACTGCCATGAGTCTGTCACTAATTCTGCTCACAGATGCACATCCCTAACTGCCTTATGAAGCCTCTTCTCTACCACAATTCCCATACCATTTCTAACTTGTCCTCCACCTGAGTAGTAGACTCCGGATGCCAAGCCAAGTGGCTTTGCTGCACTGCCCTTACCTCTTATCTCCTGGATAAATATGATGTCTAGTCTCATCCTTAGCATCATGTCATCCACTTCCATGCTCATAGGTTCATAGGTTCATAGGTATGTACTAGGCTATTGGCCCTAGAACCCATATAAGCCTAGCCAAAAAGGTACCCTGGCTTTTGCCACCCAAGAAAATTATTTTCCTGTGCCCCTGTCAAGCAGAGCCACAGAAGTGATCCCCGGGGTGAATTTCCTATTTCCCATCCAATCATCAAGATTTTTCTTGAAGAGTGCTAATGTGGAGCTCTGTTTGACATGGATAGGTAGTCTGTTCCAGAGTATGGAAAGTCTCTGGGACAGGAATCTATCCCTCCAACATGTTCTGTTTATTGTGGTGACAAGGTTTAGGACCCTAGAGTGTGTAGCTCAGACGGATTGGGATTTCTTTAAGTGGAGCATGTCCAACAGCTCTGGGTTTGACATAGCTTTGTATGTTAGGCAGAGATCGCCTCTGAGTAAACGATATGCGACGGAGTAAAGCTGGAGTTTTTTGAGACGGTCTGTGTAGGGCATCTGTTTGAGGCCAGTAATCCTCTTTGTGAGGTATTTCTGTGGCCTTTCCAGTTGTTGTAGATGTCTTGTGAGGTACATACCAAAAGGGGCATTGGGTCTATAATGGGTCTAATGAGTGATGAGTAGAGGAGAACAATGACCTCTTTTTTTCTGGATGAGAAATCTTCTGTTGAAGGATTTCCTGACCACTGTGGTGATGTGATTATCAAAGGATAGACTACTATCCACCTTTGTCCCAATTTAATGCCCACTTTATATAAATGCTCCATTCTGTTAATGAATCTACAATGAGTGTACCAATGCTTAGTTTATGTTTTCAGGTCAATTGGTTTTATATCTAGCTTTCACTCAACATAGTTATCCCAGGTAACCCCACATGGACAACTGGACAACAGTCAGCCAGTAGCTTATTGAGCTAGGTCTCCTGGGCTTCATGGCAGGTGCACACTGGCCAGTAGCACACATACAACCCTCCTGCCATTAGCACTGGTCCCTAGCATAGGTTGGAGTAAGGCAGGTCCTCAATCCACTTATCAGCGACAAGTACCCATACCCATTTGACGACATTAGTCAGCATGACAGAGTCACTTAGAGAAGTATTTTACATGATTAAGTGGCCATCCCCGCATGGGCAGTTGTAAAAGGCTTTAATTTTTTGAGATATTTTTGATGGTATCTGTTTGGAATGGTTTGGTAGAAGAAAGGTTGACGGAGGTTATCTGATAGAGTAGGGGGTCTTAACAGACTGATTAGTCACCCAGTTGGTTAATGATTGTATTATATAAAGTGGGCATTAAATTGGTCGGCTATGGTATCATCTTGTTTTTTTTTGTGTCTTGTTTTGGATGCATGGCTTGTCCTGGATTTAACAGTTTATTGACTGAGACCCAATTCAGTTTTGAGTTATTAGTGTGTATTTTTTGACTGTTGAATAGTAGATTTCCTTATTTTTGCTGATATATTGTTTTGTTAGGTTTCTTAGTTGTTTACATGGTAGAAATGTACGAGCTGTTCTATTTTTGGCCGAGACCTTCCATGCTTTGTGTTTTTATTTCATGAGTTATTTAGCTGCTAGAGATAGCCATCGGGAGGGTTGTATTTGACTCTCATTTTACTATGGAGGAGGCAACTGTGTTTAAAACACCTCAGAAGATTTTGTTGAACTCAGAGACAGAAGTATATATGGTGAGAGTCTTTTGTTACTCCCAGTTAAGAAGATATAGTGCATTAATAAAAGGGTCTTTAAGAAAAGTAGTGAGTTTTCTTACAAGGCTTCAGTGATGTGTTTTGGGGCCGATACTTTGGAACATCTGGCTGTGCCTTTGTTATATCTACTTGGTATAGTTATAAGTTGGTTGAACTTGTACAGAGGCATATTACTGGTTGAATGGTTTGCCAGTATATATTAACATCACCCAAAATTATGGTTTCATGAGGGACTTTTTAGGAGATCTAACAGAAAATAAATCCTAATGTACTCTTTCCAGATTTTTTGTACTTAACTCAGAT
>NC_056729.1:1892350761-1892530761 GCF_019279795.1 Protopterus annectens
CAGCTTATTGAAGTTTTAAAATGTCCATATTTATATGGTTAATACCATATGATCGACATTTTAAACTTTGAAAATGAGAAAACATCACAGGCAGTGTTTTTGAAGAGTAACAAGCCCCCCCCCCCCAGCTGCATGCCTTCACACCATCTCCTAATTATGTACATGAACTCAGTGATTGCACTACAAGTGGGGAAAGGTACCATTGGTACCAACAGTTCAGTGTTTTAAAATGGCAATTGTATGGTCTCCGCCATATGAATTTCAACATTGTAAAACTTCAATAATAATCAAAAAAAGATTCTGATAGAAAGTGAAAGACATTTTCAATTTAACTTTATATTTAACCTCATCTATTAAAAATGTAGGTCTACTTGGGTACATGGATAACATTCAGACTTTAAATCAGAAGTTACCCTACAGAAGAATGAGTCCACTTCTTTAATTTGGTTAAAGGTTTTTCTCATTCATGACTGTAAGGCTGGCTGATCAGGATAAAATGCAAACAAGTTGAACAGTAAGATGAACAGAACAAAGCACAAAATATTAAGCACATACCAAAGCCATGGATGAGGCAAGGCATCAGAGAATAGCCTGAGATTAAATTTGTTCCATAACTTATTGTGTCTGGATTTCCATTTGAACTGTTCTTCAAATAGCAATAGAATCTAAAAAACAAAGTTATATATTTTTTTGTAAATGTTTTCTGAACCACATATTAAGTGCCTGCTTAATTAACTTTATTAACTAGACATTCCAAACACAGTAGACAAAACTTTTTCAGATTTGAATTTAAACCTACCACTCACAAGAGGAGAATGGCTATAAAATGGGTAGCAGAAAAAATATAAAAGCAAGAAGGCAAGAAAGTTGGGTTTAACCAGCTTCATTTTTTTTGTAATTAGGATATAAAAATGAAAACTGTGGGTTTTTTGGAGTAAGACAAGTAGTATAATGTTTGACATTCACTCAGTTTTCGGCGAAAGCTGATGCAAACCAGAAAAAAGCATTTGCATTTAAAAAGGTCCAAAAATGCAGCTGTAAATGAAAGGGTGGAAGACTTTCACTGCCCAGTGCACTGGACTTCAGCTCTCATCCTGCACTGTCTTTAGTAGATTAATCAAAGCTCTATCATTCCCATAGTAAGCTAAAACCAATAGACTTCTGAGCCAGTTAGTGAAAAAGGTTCAGTGAATCAGCACTTGCTGAGAATTGAGATATAATCACAAACTCAAACAAACACACACACACACACACACACACACACACACACACACACACACACACACACACACACACACACATGCGCTCACATGAACACATACAGTCGCAAGTGCATATCTGCACACACACAAACACATGCGCACACACACACACCTGCACACACATACACACATTATAGGAGATGGCTAGATATAGTACTGGCTCAGTAGTAGGAGGACTGCTGCAAGATATCATAATCCATTCCAGAAAAGCAGTTTGAGATTTTAATAGTCAATGATACAATTGAATGGACAATCAAATTTAAAATTAACAATATATTATTGCTTACCCCACCAACGTCTTCTCTCTCAACTCCAAATCATCCATTCTATCCTATACCAGCCATCCTACTGCCCAGAACTATCCCCACTCATCTCCCATTATTCTCCCTCCAGAACTCACCAAAGCTCTAACCAAGACCTACTACAAATCTACAAACTCAAGTCTAAATTTGGATGCAACAGGTACAGCTATCACCCCACTGTTGCCTTGAATAGGCTCCCACTAGAAATCAGGACACTTACACATCCTAAACAATTTAAGACAGCCACCAAAGAGCATTTTAAAAGTCACTGGTCCTGCCACTGCACTTTCCCTCCTTAACACCCCCTACTTCTCATACCTTAATCTACTTTCTGTCTTTAACTCACTCTTCTCACTAGCTTTCTCTAATCTTCCTTGACTACTCTTTCTACTGTCTGAGGTTCATGGATTAGTACTAGGCTAACTGCCCTTGCAAGCCATTTTAAGCCTAGCTAATTTTCCCTTGTGAGACTCAAACCCTGTACCTTGTGTTTGTAAGACAAACACCTTAACCATTAGGCCACCCTCCCAATCCTTCTAAAATCTATTAAGGAAATTGCCTCAGAGAAACATTCTATAGTAATTGTCTTGCCTTCATGCAACTACATTATGATAAAACTTGGGGTTTTGTAACCACTTACCCCAAAAACTGTATTCATCTTAATGCATATCATTTATTTTTATACATCTTGAAAGAGCTTTGCTATACTCCTGATTATTGACACTGTATAACATTGTATTGCTACTTAATGCCTTGTAATAAACCTGTAACATTGCTGTTTAGTACTAATTTATAATGAAAAGTGTATAATATGTTGGAGCTTTTCTCCCCGGGCCTGCACTGAAAAAGGTTTCCGGCTCAATCGGACAAACCTGGTAATCAAATGTAAAATAAATAAATTACTTGTTTGTACAATTAGAAATGGAATTAAGCCAATTAAACTGGCATTAATTTTATAGCAATGTTAAAAACAATCAGATATTAAAAAGAATGCATAGTGAAATGTAAACAGTGCACACTGCAATATTAATAATTCAACAAGTAACATTATGTAGCATATCAAGAGTAGAATAAAAAGTAAAAATGATGTTGTCCTTCAGTGTTTTATTAATGCTGCCCTTTAGTGTTTTATAGGCAGGCATAATACACCTCAGGCTTAATGAGGATCTTCCCTGAGCTACTCAGTTTAATTTTACAGACTCCCAGACTTAATAGTCACACCATGTGGACTCAGTATTTGTAATCTCTTTAACGCTTGTTTTTTTTCTTTTCTTGATCTTGCTTAATTAAAATAAGTAGAGTAGTATTATTTTTTCCTTTTATTACAATTTTTCTTTTAAAATGCATTATTGAAGCGATACATGCCCACCCCAGACCATATCTGCATGCTGTGCTCCTCCCTCAGGGGGAAATGTAATTGTACATACCTAGCTCTGATTGGTTCCCCCCCACCCCATAATGGACCTGTCAATCAATTAAGTCACTAAATGCCTGGGCAATATCCTGACTTACTGATAGGGCTGTAATGTCTACAATGTTCATATATCTTGCCAAGTGTGCTGTCTCTTCTAATATCCCTACTAGTAAATGTAGTACTGTGTAGGTGTGGAAACTTTATAAATGTAATTCATTTCCATAACCCAATTTCTGGCTGAAAATCATCTTGGGGCAGTCCACCTACACAGCCAAGAAACAAACAAATAAATAAATCTAAATACATAAACAATAAATAAATAAAAATGAATAGAGTAGCTTTAATTACTTCAGTATATACCAGCTAAGCCAAACACAGCCTGACTTCTCCATTGCTACTTAAGTGGCACAATGTTGTTGTCTGTGGTTTATATTTCAGATTTTAAAACAAGTAATGAATGATATGCTAGTAGTAACACCTAGATAAATTTGGAGAGCTCTGATCATGTCTAGTCTGATATCCAATGTATCACACTTGCATTACTAACCCCTGACAAATGTGAACATACACAATGGCACTGTAATTTGTTGCTATTGTACACAAGAGACAATGCTTTTGTACAAATTATTGTGGTTTCACATCAGTTTAATCCCTCATCCCTCTCTTATTTGTAGCAGGACCATTAGAGCTGGCTTGGTAATTAATTTCTATATCAACTGCACATGTTCAGCTTGGTATTGCTATTGTTTCCTATTATTGGGTTTCCTACATGGGTCTAAATCAGTTACCATGGATCAGTTTTTCAGAAATTTCTTAGTAAATACTTATGCTACTGTTGTTCATGCACAAGCATACTGATCTGCAGTCCTTAAAATATGAAATTCTGTTTTCAGGAAATGAAATTCATGAATTATACTCATGACTTTTATGTGCAATTTCTGGTGTTTACCATGATTTCATTATGATTTTTCATGCAGCTCTATATATATAAATTTAAAGCTGATTTTGTGCATAGAACACACAGGATAATAAGTTGGCAGTTATTATAAGTAAAAACGAAAAAGCCAAGGGAACACGCCACAAACGGAAAGTCCTGCACAAATGCAACGCGAATGCTGTAAAAATCCAAAAGTCAGTGGAAATAGAGCAACGATAACTTTGTAGTATAACGTAAGAACTTTTATTTTAAACAAGCACTTTCGGAAGGCTTCGTATCCTTCCTTCCTCAGACAAAAACAGAACACTAAGCTACAACAACCTCCCTATTAAATAGGGTAACAATTATTCCATTAACAATTTCCCAATTAAGGTTGATGACATACCGATCTTCTAAAAATTACTTAAAAAATGTTTAAAAACGGCTTGTTTTAATGCACAATCACTAGTAACCTTTCAAAAGCGTAAATCCTACACTATCTACACTAAAAACCTACAACCCTATCATGGACCTATCAACACAAAATGTGTCTGGATTAAACAATGAATATTAAAAACCAAGTGATAATAAAAATAAAAATCTATGTGTGTTAATTCTGTAAACTCGGGTCAATTGGAAATATGCTGAACAAATTTCAATATTTCCAATTGACCCGAGTTTACAGAATTAACACACATAGATTTTTATTTTTATTATCACTTGGTCTTTAATATTCATTGTTTAATCCAGACACATTTTGTGTTGATAGGTCCATGATAGGGTTGTAGGTTTTTAGTGTAGATAGTGTAGGATTTATGCTTTTGAAAGGTTACTAGTGATTGTGCATTAAAACAAGCCGTTTTTAAACATTTTTTAAGTAATTTTTAGAAGATCGGTATGTCATCAACCTTTGGGAAATTGAATGGAATAATTGTTACCCTATTTAATAGGAGGTTGTTGTAACAGTGTTCTGTTTTGTCTGAGGAAGGAAGGATACTGGCGAAAGTGCTTGTTTAAAATAAAAGTTCTTACGTATACTACAAAGTTATCATTGCTCTATTTCACTGACTTTGATTTTACAGCATTGCATTTGTGCAGGACTTTCCGTTGTGGCTTTTTCGTTTTTACTAGTTGGTTTGGTTTTTTAGTTTCACGGTTTGTTATGGCCAGCAAGGGAAACGCTACTTCGCAAAGTTTACTCTTCTCCCAAGATGGAGGTAATTTGGGCAACGACACAGGCGGTTATCTGGATGACGTGGAGGCGGAAGCCGATGGCAACCTTACAACTCTAATTCAGATGCTGTTGGGTCGAATGGATACGTTCACTCAACGCATGGACAAATTGGATAATGCTCTTAATACAAGAACAAATGACCATCAGGTTAATGATACTGGAGAGGTTACGGCACGTTCTGATATGGTTCAAGCTGGGGTCTGTATGCAAACCAGAAGTCACCAGCTAGCAGGAGGTCTACGAAACACCGCAACAGATGCTGTTAGTCCTACTTCTATGGCCTCAAGCGGCATTCCAGCTGGACAAGGACACACTTTAACACCAGGGAACACTGCTATGCAAGGTACTGTACCATCCCTTAACGATTCCGTACCTACGGTATCGTCATATTTAAACAGAAAAAACTTTTTTTCTTTTTCTGACAATAAGGGAGGGGGGGCAAGTAACATGGAAAATACTGATGACCTGAATTTTAATAACATTGCCACGCTCATTGGAGAGTTCGATTATAAACTGTTTAGATGTAAAAAGTTACAGTTGGAGATCTCTTATTTGGATGAATGTTTGGATAAGAAGATCGTGCCTAAGGGGCTTAGGCAATGGCGGTTTCCGGTGGGCTTAGAGGAAGGCTCACAGTTTCATAAACAGCTTTTAGCATTGTTCGATCGGCATAGCTTTGAATACATTGGCATGCTGATCGATTATTATACACAACAGGTCAATGTTTATAAAAACGATTTAGCTGTTTTGGAGGAAGAGATTAAAAACAATCACGATTTTTTACGTTACAAGTATGATTACTCTCGCATCTTCTCTAGTATTGAAGCCACTACCAACAAATTGTGCGACAATAAGAAAAAGAAAATAATGAGGGATGTGAAACAGTATGCGGATAATAAAGCGTATCCTAAGCCACCACAAATAGGACAGCCCAAAAATAAAGCTGGGGTGTCTTTTCCTAAGCTAAATAATAAAACTACTAATAACAGAAACCATGACATGTACCAGTTAGATACCTTTTTGGAGGAAGGTCATAACAGCAACGACCCCCTCTTTGAGGGGGAGGGGGAGGCTGATTTGGATAATGATCAAGAGCAAGAACATCAACCCAACGTTATGAGTAATAACAACGGACAACAGCAGAGTGGTATCAGCAATGGGGCTGGACAACCATGGGCAGAACATAATCAGGGTTTTGGACAGGGCCAGAACCATCGACAGAGGAATTTGAGGTCGAACAGCAACCAAATGATATTAAGGAACAAACAGAATCAGAGGAAGAAATAATGAAGGGAACAAGTCAGCCATCTATTGTTTGCAGCACGGAGGGGGATTTTAAGATTTTTAATTATACCACCCTCAATATTACTACCGGCATGGCTGACTTTTTCTCTAAAGGACTGTCCTTTGTCCCTGATACCCATATGGACTTGGTTAAAACAATCGTAGATCTGAAACTGTTTGTCCGTAAATTAAACTTGTTGGCTGTATTAGGCAAGAATTCTTCACTTATTAAACCCTTTAGAATAGCTAGTCTATTTAATCCACCCCTAGTCAGCAACCTTAAAATTTTTGAGAAATCTTGTGAATTGGACCTAAGATTTCTGGCTGCTAGTAAAGTTAATAAAAGTAAACGCAGTCTTAACATAACAACTGAACAACGCGACTTTATTAAATTATTGCAGGATTGCAACATTCGGGTCATGAAACCCGATAAGGGTAGTGGGCTTATTTTTATGAATCAAGCTGATTACATCAATAAACTATCTACCCATTTGGAAACTGGTCCCTATGAGAAAACTAGCATAAATGAAGTCAATACAGCATATAATAAGATTAGAACTACGGTAGAAGATTTGTTCCTAGAAGATTTAATAGATATTGACATTTACACATATTTGAGCATTGCAGCACCAAGAATGCCATCTTTTTTTTTGGTGCTCCAAAAATCCATAAATCTATTAAGGACCCCCCCTTCAGACCCATTGTTGACGGCAGAGGATCCATTTTGGTGGCTTGCGCCAAGTATGTAGATGGTTTTTTAAAACCATATATTGAAAAAGAAACTCAGATATGCAGGGACTCATGGGGTTTCCTTGAGAACATTAACGAGATACCTTTTGACCCTAACCTAATATTCATGACCGTGGATGTCAAAGACCTATACAAGGTCATCCCACAACAACTGGGACTAGACTGGGTCAGGGAGTTTCTTGAGTCAAGAAGAGTGGAACAAAACACTATTTACACAATTGAGACTCTATTGGAATTAGTGTTAAAATATAATTTTTTCACTTTTAACAACGTGATCTACAAGCAATCCTCTGGTGTTGCCATGGGATCACCCTGTGGGGGGGCTTTTGCTAATTGTGTTATGGCACAATGGGAAAACACATTACTGTTTAACAACATCCTATTTAAGGAACACGTCGCCTGGTACACTAGGTACCAGGACGACATGTTCCTTTTATGGAAAGGACACCCGGAAATGGTAATTCCATTTATAGAGGATATCAAAACATTGACTGACTTTCTAGATTTCACATATGAGGTGAACGACACGGAGATTAGTTTCTTAGACATAAAATCAAGTAAAGACATCGAGGCTTTTAGATTCATCAGCAAGATTCATAGAAAACCCACCTACTCCAATGGTTTTCTTCACTTTAGTAGTTGCCACCCTCACCATCAAAAAAGAGCAGTAGTGAAAGGGCAGATGGTGAGGGCGGCACGTATGATTACTAAAGATGAGGACTTTCAGGAGGAGTGTAGCAACCTGAGCAGCATGTTTTTAAATAGAGGATACCCCGATTCATTGATCTTGGAGATTAAATCCGAGGTGGGGTTTAAAAGAGTATCCGGACATTTTAAACCCATCTTAAGCAGACAAGACTGGCCCGTAGTAGTCAATCAAGAGATGGCTGTGATGGATGATAGAAGTACTAACGTATCTGATATGGGAGTTAGGTTCTTATGTACGTTCTCTGTGGACCACCATTTTATAAGAAAAATCTTACAGAAGAATTGGGCAAATATTATGGAAGATACACACCTACAACAATTGTTAGGCACTTCACCTAATATTACTTTTAGAAAAGGATTTAACCTAAAGGCCTTGCTAGAAAGGAACAACATCACTCCCTTCCAAAGGCTAAAAGGGATGACTAGGTGTGGGTTTTGCAATCAATGCAAATTTATACAAGAAGGGAGTCATGTGGTAATAAATAGAGAGAAATACAAATTGATCGGAAACTTTAGTTGCATTTCTAAAGCAGTGGTTTATGTGGCAAGCTGTAGGCACTGCTCGGCTTTCTATATAGGAAAGATCGAGCGGGCATTGCATAAGAGAATTTATGAACACTTGTATGCAATTTCTAGGAACGATATTAATAACGCGCTAGCTTGCCACATTATGGAACATAAAGACCACGTTTTTAACTTCGCTGTCTTGAAGCAAATTAAGGTGGATGCTAATTTAGGCCCATGGCAGATCTTATTAGAAAAAGAAGAACTGCTATGGCAATTAAGGACGGCTGCACACACATACCCGGGTCTAAACGAATCTATTTCTCTGACCTGTATATTAAAACTTTTAGCCTTAAGGAGATAGTACATTATGTCTCAAATTATAGGTGGTGTACAGTATATATAACATTTTTATAGACATATTTATTTATGGGTACAATAATGTAATTCAATGCAACCTAGTTTTATTTTTGATTTGTATTTATATACAAGTTTTTAGGGGTGAACACTATAATATGTAGGGCATTGATTATTGAACTACTATTTATTATATTTATATTTATTATATTTATTATTATTATTATTATTATTATTATTATTATTATTATTATTATTATTATCGGTTCCTATCCACTAGATTTTTAGCAATAGTTAATAACAAATAATTAATTTTATTTTGAATTGATAGTTTTATATACAAATATTTTTTATAAGTATACAAAAAACACTCTGGTGTATATAAGAGACTTTGTACAACTTAAATTACCATTATTATGACCTTTATTTTTATCTAGGTATTTGCACTGGATATATTTAGCTAATAACACCATTCTTGTCCCATTTAATATATTTATTGTCTTACGAGAATCCTTAGATGACAAGGTTTGTTTGATCTCAGGGACCTGAAATAGGGATCGGGACAAGTTAGACAAATTAACCGTTCACGATGATTGCAGCGACACCATCAGTCTCATTTGTTCAGCATATTTCCAATTGACCCGAGTTTACAGAATTAACACACATAGATTTTTATTTTTATTATCACTTGGTCTTTAATATTCATTGTTTAATCCAGACACATTTTGTGTTGATAGGTCCATGATAGGGTTGTAGGTTTTTAGTGTAGATAGTGTAGGATTTACGCTTTTGAAAGGTTACTAGTGATTGTGCATTAAAACAAGCCATTTTTAAACATTTTTTAAGTAATTTTTAGAAGATCGGAATGTCATCAACCTTAATTGGGAAATTGTTAATGGAATAATTGTTACCCTATTTAATAGGGAGGTTGTTGTAGCTTAGTGTTCTGTTTTTGTCTGAGGAAGGAAGGATACGAAGCCTTCCGAAAGTGCTTGTTTAAAATAAAAGTTCTTACGTTATACTACAAAGTTATCGTTGCTCTATTTCCACTGACTTTTGGATTTTTACAGCATTCGCATTGCATTTGTGCAGGACTTTCCATTTGTGGCGTGTTCCCTTGGCTTTTTCGTTTTTACTAGTTGGTTTGGTTTTTTAGTTTCACGAGTTATTATAAGTAATAAATATGAGAAGAAATACGCGTTGCGGTGAATGAGTTTGCTGGTGTAAAATGCCAGAGTCTATGAAAATCCCTGTTTTTACAATACTCATATCCTGGGATTCATTAACAAGCATGTATACTTTCACACTAAGCCTCATAAGCATCTTAGAGTGATTAGCAGCAGCTCTCATTGAATATGCATGCTGCTAAGCAAGCCTGCACTTTTATCAGCACCTTTGTATGGCGACCAGAATTGTTAGCAGCCAAAAAAAAGTACACTGGAGCTCCAGCCCACAACATCAACAAAAGTTGTTGGGCAGGATTCACGAAGGCTTGCACGGAGTGTAAGAGATGTGCAACACTCCATGCAAGCCTCGCGATCCAGGAACAGCTCTAAACTCCGTGTAAGAGACCAGCTAAAACGTCTCTTACACGGACTGGGCGTGGACATGCTAAATACCTCACTTGCAGCCGAAAGGTATGCAAATGAGGTATATTAGCGATCCACGAAGCAGAAACCAATCCGTGTAAGAGACGTTTTAGCTGCAGAAATGTACTCAGTTGACAACTGAGTACGTTTCTGCAAATTCCACAACGGAGCCATGTCAGCTCCAAAAAAAGGGTGCATATGACTCAGGCAGCATGCCAATGGCCAAATATGTGGCCATTGGCAATATAACCCGATGCCAAAATATTAAAAATATAATTTTTTTTCGGCGATCGCCGATGTTTAAACCCAGCGCAGCCCCGCAAATGGGCTGCGCTGTATAAAACATGAAAATGAAGGTTATAAACCCACAAATGTGGGTTTCATGCAATACATGGAATGACAATGCAGGGACCAGCAGACCAAAACAACATGGCCACCGTGTAGTGGTTGCTAAGGGGGGAAGCTGAGTCTAAGACATGTAACTAAGCATTAGTAGGCAATCTCATGTAAATGAGGGTTAGGATACTGAATCTCACAGTCACATAGCAAATGAGCACAGTCTGAGTAGTGTAAGAGATACATAAGGGGGAGGAATAGAGTAGGAGATAGGTGACATCACAGGGGGGAATGGTAGAAAGAAATGCAGTTCATTGGAGGCCAGTGTAACATGACAGATGACAGACACAGATCATGGAAAGGTGTGCCACTAGATAAGTCATGGAAAGTCAAGAAATGGAAGGTGTACACTGTTACTTACACCAAAGTTTCTTGCTGGGCGTGCATGTGCACATGTGCGCGCCATGAAGTGTGAGTAGGGCAGTGTGCATGCGTGTAAGGCAGACTGAGCATGTGGGAGCGTGTTGGGAGATGTTTAACACTGTTTGCGCGGGTGTGCGCATGTGTAGGGCAGGCTGAGTATTTTGGAGGCTGTTGGCAGACGTGTAACAGTGTTTGCGTGGGTGTACACGCGTTTTAACCCAAATAAGTAGATTCTGAACCGTGTAAGCATGTGTGCGCGTGTGTAAGCCACTGTGAGCATGTTTCTGATAGTATGCACGTTGCTCCCCCCTGAGGAAACAGAGAAGAAAAAGGAAGTAACAGAATTAATAGGAAGCTAGCAGGGATAACTGCTGAAGCTAGCAGGTGAAAACAATTAGAAGCAGGCAATTACACAGGCAGAATAGTAGCCCAGCCCAGCACTTAAAACTCTGCAAACAGTAGTGCAGGATGTTTCCCTTAAGAGACACTGCAAGACAGGAGTAAGCTAATAGAAGTGAAAACTGAAAAAGCTGAACTCAGAGCAGAAATGTTAGGGGCTGCCATAGCTGTCATAATGAGACATAGGCGACTTGCTGAGGGTGGTGACAATGCAGATGGTGCCAGACAACCCACAGTGAGGAGACGAAGAAGAGTGTACAGGCCCAGGGTCACCTACCACGGTTTACATGAGCAGGAGATAGTAGAGCACTATAGAGTGGACAGAGAGCTCCTGCAGCAAATTGTTGAGCTGTGCAGGCCACGCCTCACACACAGAACCAACAGAGGGGAACCCATCCCAGTGGAAACCAAGGTATATGTTGGCCTAAGAATACTAGCAACAGGTACCTTCCAGAGACCAACTGGCGATATGATGGGGATATCACAGGCATCAGCCTCCAGGGTACTGCACCAGTTCCTGGATGCCATGTCAACACATGTCGGTGATCATGTATATTTCCCCAATGCCCATGAGATATTGGCCAGCAATATGCGTCTCTTCCAGCAAATAGCGGAATACCCTGAGGTAGTAGGTGCAATAGACTGCACGCACATACGCATCAAAGCAACACCTGGTGAGTGGGGTAGGGCCTACATTAACCGTAAGGGCTTCCCCTCCATCAACTGCCAGGTCATGTGTGATGCCCAGGGCATAATAATGAATGTGTGTGCTGGCTGCCCTGGGAGTTACCACGATTCCCACATCTGGCATTTGACGCAGCTGTACCAGACATTTGCCAATGGGGACATCCCACATGGACACCTAGTGGGGGATGCAGGTTATGCACTGGAGCCGTGGCTGATGACACCAATCAGAAATGCACACACACCTGAACAGGAACGCCATAATGAGGCACACGCACAAACACGTAATGTAATAGAGCATGTGTTTGGGCTGCTCAAGTCACGGTTCCGGTGTCTGGACACATCTGGTGGAGCCTTGCAGTACACACCAACTACATGTACCCAAATTGTCATGGTATGTGCTATGCTACATAATATGATCTTGCGAAAACAGCTGCAGCAGGACCAGCATAGGGCTGGGCCAAACAGCACCCCACCATTGCCAAGGCCATCACAGGCAGACCGTGACTCGGAGGAGGAACAACCTGAGCCTGCCCCAGTAGGGAGAAGGAGGCGTACCCAGTATGCCCTGGCCTTGGCAAAGAGGCAATGCATAGCACATACACTGGCTCAGTAGGAACCCTGGGAATGATACCCCCCCTGACTCACTCAAATAATAACATGGATGCCTAAAATGACATGACCTGCTCACAAACATGTACAGGGAAGTGTAATATGCGCATCCGACAGAGGCAGCCCTGCAGCACCACCTGAGGCATGAATGCCATGTGTTAAGTAATGTAACACCATGTACTATATGCACACATGAGCACCCGGACTAACATCCACCCTCACCAAGCATGAAGCCACAAAATGACGATACGATGGGGTGATCAAGTGCAATAACTGGCTGAGGTAATGCAGTTAGTCAAAGGGGAGCCAATGTGTTTCAGGCTGGGAAGACATGCGGAGCATGACATGATGCACCACCTGCTAGGGGTGGCGTGCACCTATCTTGCCATGCCCCATGGATACTGGCAAAGGCTGTCAGTACCCACAGCATGCCCTGAATAGGTAAGTCTCAAAACACAAACCCACCTTCATAGGTTCTACAAGGGATAGGAACCTAGATGTAATGCTACCCAATGACAGATGTATAAACAGCAAGATGTGTGCAGTGTAAACGCACACAGTATGGAGAATGTAGATACCAGTCCTGTAATAGAGAACTGGGTCAAGGCTCACATCAGCACCCTAACACTACCAGGTCACACCTCATACTGTGCTGTACAGTTGCAAAACATGGAACAAGCTACAAAAGGAGGGTGACTAGCAAGAAATGGCAAGGATAACCACACCCCCATGTTGGTACCACAACAAGAAGCAGCATGGATTAGCCATGGTCAAATACCAATGGCTAAAACGGCCTCCCAGTATATAGCCTGCTGCAGACTACTGTCCTAATACCAGGAACTGCACCTGGCCTATGTCGGAATACATGAATATATCAAGCCCCCCAAACCACATTATATTGCTTGACTGAAAATACCCAGACATACACCGGGAGCATTATACTAGCACCAAAACAGTAGGAGAAAATTACCCAGATTCCATAAACCAAAATGCCCAGGAACAATGTACCACTCCCACAAGAGGGGTAAGCATACTGGATGTGATAATCAGCAACATGTGTACTGGATGGCAAGATGAGAAGTGTACCCCTAACTGGTAAGACCAGACCATAGAGTAATCACGCTGGATATACACATCCTGACCCCAGTCCCTGGCCAGAATACCACAGTGAAAAACATGTGTAAAGCATAGGTTGCAGCCCTCAAAACCGATGTTGAATCCAGAAAAGGCCCTGTGCAAGTGCAGAATATGGGACACACCACAGAACATGTTATACAGGCATTCCATGAACACAGCCAGAAATGCTTGGAGTATGCAATCACAAATAACAACAACACACAATGCCATACACGCAGGCATCTGGCATGCTGGACTCCAGCCATTACCAAACCATGCAAGAGAATGAGGAAGCTACCACATGATAGAGCAAACATAAAACGGGAAGTAATCACTGACCAGTAGTATGGCAATAACATATGTCCACACATACAATCCACTAAGTCCAGCCACAACAAGTAGAATCTGTGAATCCAGAGGCAATGTGACACCAGTCCCAAGTACACAGACAACCACAACACCCCCAATAAATACAAATATATGTGATAGATGCATCCATGTATCCAAACCAGAGGTTGAGCTCCACCAACTCAGTACTGTCAAAACTAGTCAGGAGGAGAAGGTAACCACATACACCACAAACCCAGTCCCACATAGACCTACCACAACTGTAAACCAAACACATAAACACAGACAAATATTCCCGGAGGCCTTACTTACAAACACACCACACCAACAGAAGCCTCCAAAGCAGATCACAAGCAACCACAACCTTCAAACATAGCACATGCAACGAATAGTACGCAAAGCTGGTGTGCCAAACAGTCACAGGCCAGAAGGAGAAACAACATGCCTGATACAGTCATAATAGGTGTCTGTATATGCAGACACACTGCTGTCCCACTCACCAGACTGAACAAGGGAAAGGGTAGAGTAAGCTGCCTCTAGGCTGCCACAAAATGCCACATAACACAAGTACGCAGGTCACCCCGAAGCAAGCAGAAATATGATGCACTCAATGTCCATGCTGGTGTGAATTATCTGAGATGTACCTCCCTGGTCAACATCAAAAGAGACATGGATGGTCACTCTGAGTATGTACCCCAGGGTGGTATGACACTGGCTGTGTGCAGCATCCAACCCTCACCAAGAATGATGCCACAGTACAAACACAGAATGCTCATGTTTAACAGCTGGCACAGTTACAGCTGTCAGTCCAGGAGGGTCTAATGTCTGTCTGCTTGAGATGTCAAGCATGACAAGCCATGCTGCTGTTCCAGGGATGGCTTGCAGCTGTTACCCGTGTGCGTCTGGATACTGGATAAGGCCTTTGCTGCCTCCATAGAGCCGTATGTAGGCAAGGCCAAAAAGACTACCCACCACCCTAGAAAACATAAGTGGTAGGAAAAATAAGGGTAATGCTGACCAATGCCAGATGTGTAAACTGCAATATGCATGTCCCTGAGGCACTTCCCATTATGGAGAACATCGATGTCTGTGCAGTGACAGAAGCCTGCTGCAAGCCTAGTGATAGCAAACCAGCACTACTAGGTTAAACCACATATCATGTGTTATGGCCCCAACACCTGCACCAAAACATCAAAGGAGGGGGAGTATCCATATGCAGCACAGACACCCATATTGCCAGGTAACTGACAATGCACAAAGCAGCGGAGACCACCCATGTGCACATAACTGTAGTCAAAACTGCTGTACAGTCTGTAGCATGCGACAGACAACACTCTCACACACAAGAACTCCACCCAGACATCCGAAGACACTGGACAGTATGAATGCCCCACCAAATACCAGACAAGGTACACACAAATTACCGCATAGGTGTCAAACCATTATGTATGCAAGGAGTAATCAGGGACCTAGGGACACAGGTCGACATTAATCTGTCATGTGACACCCACAATGCCAATGTGGCTATGAAGATTGTCAATATTGGACACCGTATCAGGAAAGGATTCACATCAACATCAACAGAGGTCACTGTGCCGCTGTACTGTTCCCTTATCAGACCCATAATCTAGTACAATGACTCATATGGGATGTACCGTACGTGACACCTGCAGCAGTTCGGAAGACCTCATAGTTACCCCACCAACAGGATAAAGGGTGTGAAATATATGTCATATGCTGCCTGGCTGTAGACACCCCAGCTGACTGCAGTCACACACTGCCTACACAGAGGCATTGTATGTCTGTTGTACAAGGCCATGTCCAACACAGGAGTAATGGACATGCTCCACCAAAGAAAATCAAAGCCATTGGAGCTGTGAGAGTCACAGATGTCAGCCTCAACACATAATGAAATAAGATGTGCTGGAGGGACAGATACATAACCCAGAGGCTCCCCACACCCAGAAATAGGATCCCAATCCATGGTAGGCAGAGCCCCTCACTGACACCCCTCAACAGGAATATTGCCAAGTGGATGGATGACCGTACATGTATACTGGGGGTCCTCACTGTGTCACGACCAGACAGAGGCACAGTGAAGAACTTCATAAATGGCCATAATTGAACATAGCAAGGGGTGGCGAAAGACACACACACTCTGGCTAGGCTTACTAATGGCCTAGGGTGTATAGCCTAGTATGAACCCATGAACCTATGAAGATACAAAACGTACAGGACACTATGGATAATCACAAGGGTTACCCAACTGATGGTAGGAACCATGTCGGGCATCCACAGATATGCTCCGAATCACACAGATATTACAAACAACATACCAAACACACACACATATTGCTAACATACAACCTGTCAGGTGCAGTGCAATCACCCCCCCCGAGTGCAAAATACCTATCCCAGCAGACTGATGGTCCCCTGACATTGCAGATGCTGAGGTAACAGCCATCATCTGCAAAGCAGAACACACAGCAGCAAAGGTATGTGATGGTGTCCTGTGCTGAGGCCAACATGGACTCCAAGAATAATGGAATGCCAAATCACACTACTGCCAATGTCAGCCTTACCACAGGATATGTACCCAAAGAGCAGTGTACAACAACAGTGGTCCATCACAACAAAGGTGTTGCCTGAATGGATACTCCAAACTACCACCCCAGGATCCTGACAAGCTTGTTCTGCACAGCTATGGAAAGGATCAGTATGTACCACAGACAGAAGGCTATTGTGGACCTACTGATACTGGACCCTACACAGTGTGGCTGTCGTAACTGCAGAACCTGCCCCTAAACATGTCTGACCCATTTGAAGCAGTCATTAAGGTCATTGATGAGGGCAATGTGGTCCACACAGCGTAGCTGGACCGTGCACATGCTTCTAGACAATACCATACGAGTTCAGTATGGATATGTTCACCAGCTTAAATATATACCCCTATGTCAGTAGAGGGGTTGCAAACCAGACCAAGGACAGAACTGACATGATCAGACATGCCGCATCCATGTCAGACTACAAAGCGGATATGAGTGGCATCCCACAAGGCCTGGTCTTGGCCCCCCCCCCGTTCTGTATATATGTCCCATAGGTATAGGCCAACATGGAAGGACTGTGACTGAACATGTATGCAGAGGAGTACAAACAGCCCACCATATCCGACCCTCAGCTGACACAAGCAACCCACAAAAGGGCCACCTACAAACAGACAACTGTAGCCATAGCCATGTCAGCAAGCTAATTGCAGAACTGTGTATAGACAACCACCATGGATATACAGTAAGTGCCCACAAATTACCACACAGGTGTTAACCCATGAGGTACCTAACATGTAATGTGAGACCTGGGTACAAAAGGTGATAAATATCCTGCACTGGACAAACATGTGGCTGTAGTGTTCACAGAAACATGTACCATATACCCACCCAAACATGAAGGTTGGCAGATGTAGATAAGGGGAACTCACTGTGGCTCTGCAGTCATCCTCAATCAGCGTCACAACTGACTACAATAGCCCCTGTGGGATATACCACAGCAGACACATCCATCAACTGTAAAGACCACAACAGTACCCCACCAGGGGTAGCGAAGAGCATGAACAGATGCCATGTGTTGCCTGAGTAAACAAACTGCAGCCCCACACACCACCATCCTTCCCAGCTACAGGAAAGCTGTGCCTGATGTATGAAGCCATGTCCAACCTGGAATGAATGAACATGTTGCACCTTGTACAATCTGAATGGCAGTGAGCTATGCACATGAGAGACCTGAACCCCAGCACTGACATACATAGGACAAGCTGTACAGAATGATCCATAACACAGAAGGCACCCCCACTCTTCAGTAAACTCCTGGTACAGGTCAGCCAGAGAGTCACATATCGACACCCCTCAAGAGGAATCCTGATGAGTGTATGGGAGATGGTAGGCTAACCCTGGGTATCACTGTTATGTCAGAGGTAGACGGAGGCACAGTATACTAACCATGACATATGTCATGGCAAACTCCAGTTACAATGTGTGTCGAAGGACAAACACACCCTGTGACTAGCATCAGAAATGGCCTAGGGAACATCGCTAGTGTTTGCCAATGTCCACCCATGTTGTGGAATACACTAGCAATGTTGGATGAGCCTGGTGTAGGTAGTCCATATCTGAACATATTGCAACATGGTCATATGTGCACAACTGGCCCCTACACAGTCTGTTGTGCTCACTATGAAGATGTCAAGCAGTCATAGGACTAAAGCCCAGGATACTGTCCACCACAGTGAAAGTACTGAACCAGTACACTATACAGTACTACAGTGTTAGGTCATTATGAAAGTATGTTGAGAACTGTCTGCAAAGTATCACATGCAATCCCTGCAGGCACAGTATAATCCCTGTTGTGGCAGACATGAAGCAGTTGGCCAGTTAGTACACAACATGGCACCCAACACACAACCATAAATGTGAGATATTGTTGAAGTTCACACACACCCAAATATGTGGTGGACTTCAGAGTGCAACATATGGAAAGCTCACACTGGGCATGCTCGCACACTTTGATAAATGAGGCATATGTCAGACAACATGCCATGGAAAGGCTGAACTGGGCATGCTAACACACTTAGGCCATATCTCCGTTTAGCAATTGGCCACACATATCTGGTATTTGTACATGTCAGTCCAAAAACCAACCACAACACAGCAATCAGCCCAGTGCACACAGTAAATGACTACAGAGACATAAGTGATATAGTGGATCGCCATCATATGCAAACAACTTCCACAGATACACAAGTTGGTCATAGGAACAGGGAATGCTATGGCAATAAAGACCTGCAAACAGTAGAACAGCACAAAAAATATTGTGCATCCGACAATTGAACATATGGGTGTAGAGGTCAATACTAGGCTTGTTGCCCTAGGGAATGACAGCTCAGCCAGAGTGTGCTTGGCATCTGCATCCCCAGGATAGTAGGCTACTGTGCCACTGTAAAGTAGGTCACAGAAGGCAACGTGTGAGGCTAGTGAGCTGTGCCTCTGTCAAGCAGGGGCACCGTGGAGGTCCCAGGGATTGAATGTGCTAAGCCACAGCCATGTTGTCGGTGTGTGCTGTGAGTGGGTTGCTGAGGATCTCTGACAGTAGGTGTCCGTCAATAACAGACTGAGGGGAGCCCTATCTGCATTCTCTGGACGATTCCACTGTCAACACTGTGTTGTAATGAGTATGTGTGAATGAAGTGCCGTGCCGGAACTGTTCACAGATGTCCTCCCTCTGTGGGCTACAGCTCTGCAATGTATTAGGTCACTCTGTCTGTTGTACGGCGCATATATGGCTGGTGTACAGCTGACAGGTGTCTTGTTGTGGAGCAGTCATGGGTATATGTGGGATAGCATGACCAATGCAAACTGTACACATGCTCATAGAATGCAATTGTCAAGGATTATGCTGAGTGGCCAGTATAGTCCTCCAGCATGGGTCCTCTGAAGTCGTCCACCCCAGTCTACACAAGTGTAGAGTCTGTTTGTGCTAAATACAGTTTGTGTGCAGTGACAACCTTGCCTGGGGTGGAGATGGGATATGGATGTCCAGGGAAAGGTGGGTATGGTCAGATATCAACAATGGTGGTCTACCTCTGGTGTGGAACAGTGAGTACCCACGTTGCAGATGGACAGGTGCAATATGTATTCCCCCATGTGGCTGTGGTGTGTGGTTCTGCCATAGCACATGGACCCACAAATTGTAGTGGCTGTAGGGTAAAGTGGTAGAGGCCTGAGTAGTTCTCACACACAATATGCCTGTACCTGATGTTAACAACTGGAATGGTGTATGTGAACACCTACATATCCTGGCACTGTTCCCAGGGAAGCTAAGTGTGTGTCCTGGATGTGGGTGTGGTGTTCTGGACTGGTTGTGTTGTGTGTTACAGGTCCTGTGGTCCCAAAGCATGGTATAGAACATAACCTGCCAGTGCGATGTGCATATCTGACCCTGATGTAGGTGGCTGCAAATGCATATATATGCTATCCCCCACCTGACAGGTAGTACTACATGTACATACCTCTTTAGAAATAAAGATGTCAGCACCCTATAAATACTACAGGTGCAGAATAAATGCCCAATAATTCACATAGTTCACTCTGCTAATGTGTCTCCCTCAAGTGTCATAATATAGTTCGGTAGGGGTTTGAATCATGCGAATGCTCAGTGTGTGTGGGTGGGTGAGTGGGGTTTGTGTGTGTGAGAGATAAATGTCCCGTTTGGCAACTGGGAAAACACACTACAGGATGCACATTCCCCTTTCTAAACATTGATGATGTCAGCACCCTATAAGTACAGCAGGAGAAGGGAAACCTCCCAGTAATGTGAATAGCGCGCTCCGCTAATGCATCTGTCTCGAGTGTTATAACATAGTTAGGTAGGGGTTTGAATCCTGTACATGCTCAGTGTGTGTGGAGGGGATGAGTGTGTGTTCAAGACTGCTTTAAAGAAGTATCCCTTTTGCCAACTAGGAGAATACACTACAGGATGCACATTCCCCTTTCTAAACACTGATGATGTCAGCACCCTATAAATACAGCAGGAGAAAGGAAACCTCTCAGGAATGCGAATAACACACTCCGCTAATGCGTCCGTCTTGAGTGTCATAACATAATTAAGTAGGGGCTTGAATCTTGTACATGCTCAGTGTGTGTGGAGGGTGTTAGTGTATGCTCAAGACTGTTTGAAAGAAGTATCCCTTTTGCCAACTAGGAGAATACACTACAGGATGCACATTCCCCTATCTAAGCACGGATGATGTCAGCACCATATAAGTACAGCAGGAGAAGGGAAGCCTCCCAGTAATGCGAATAGCGTGCTCTGTTAATGCATCCGTCTCGAGTGTCATAACATAGTTAGGTAGTGGTTTGAATCCTGCAAATGGCAAGTGTGTGTGTTTGAATGAGGGGGATTAGTGTGTGTGCAATTTTGTGTGAGGGAAATGTCCCATTTGGCAACTGGGAGAACACATTACAGGATGCACATTCCCCTTTCTAAACACAGATGATGTCAGCACCCTATAAGTACAGCAGGAGAGGTGAAACCTCCCAGTAATGCGAATAGCACACTCTGTTAATGCGTCTGTCTCGAGTGTCATAACATAGTTAGGTAGTGGCTTGAATCCTGCAAATGGCAAGCGTGTGTGTGTTTGGATGAAGGGGGTTAGTGTGTGTGCAATTTTGTGTGAGGGAAATGTCCCTTTTGGCAACTGGGAGAACACACTACAGGATGCACATTCCCCTTTCTAAACACAGATGATGTCAGTGCCCTATAAGTACAGCAGGCGAAAGGAAGCCTCCCAGTAATGCGAATAGTGCGCTCTGCTAATGAGTCCATCACGAGTGTCATAACATAGTTAAGTAGTGGTTTGAATCCTGCAAGTGTGTTTGGATGAGAGGGGTTAGTGTATGTGCAATTTTGTGTGAGGGAAATGTCCCTTTTGGCAACTGGGAGAACACACTACAGGATGCACATTCCCCTTTCTAAACACAGATGATGTCAGCACCACACAATACAGGAAACAGCCCCAGTACTAAATAGACACACCGTAAAAAAGAAGAACAAATAAACTGGTAGCAAAATACGGTGGTCTAACCACGTAGTATATTTCGTAGCAAAAAATGTTCAAAACAGGCACACTGGCAGCTTCTCCAAAGCTCAAGACACAGTTAACCAAAGTTCACTTGAAAAAAAAGAGAACACACTTGCAGAGTCTCCAAAGCTCAAGGCACAGTTGACCAAAGTTCTCTTGAAAAAAGAACACACTTGCAGCTTCTCCAAAGTTAAAAACGTGTTTAATCCATAAAAGATAGTAAGCGCTTTCGCATAGGTTCACCTACGCTTCCTCAGACATAAAAACTATGTAAAACTCTCCAACTTTTAAACACAAATAGGCGGAAAAATATAACAATTAACTAAACAATCATTCAATCTACCTCATCTGTTAACCAGAATTTAAAGGAAAATGACAACTGCAGCAAAAGACTGCCTCCTAAATGTAAACAAAACACTCGGGCATTACAACTGATGTCAATCCGGCTGCATAGATCTTGCACATAGTCAGCATGCTATTCAAAACATTGTCAGTAAGCAATATGGAAAGAATATTCATACAAAACCACATCTTACACAGTATTAGAATTCTATATATACTGACAAAATAATGACAAAAATCATCGATCATGCTAAACATCAATAGCAATTCCATTTTCATCTTCTACATAAGTGAATTAATCTAGCTATGGATAAATAAATAACAACGCTAAACCACTTTGTTCCTACAAAAAGAAACCTTCTTGATTAAAGCCGCTGGCTATGTCTTATCAAATAGGCATATTGCCATCAGACAGGCTCGTGGTCAAAGATTAAGTTAAAAATGTCGGACAGTTATTAAAAGTGCAAAACTTGCAGTCGCTATCTCTAGCCATGTTCTAAATCACTATCTCGTGCTCCTGCAGTCAATCTGTACAATCCAAAACGTTCTGTAAAATACATTCCTCCTGAATGGTATAGATGCGTATAAATGAAGATACATCATAGAAGCGAATTATGCAAAGGAAACACTTCAATACGCGTACTAACATTATGGCGATGACCCATCCCATCTAAACACAACCCCCACGGTGGTAACATTCCTCCAACCCCTATCTGCATGAACTTCAAAGAGTAAGCTGCCGCAAAACAGTCCCAAGCAGTAAAACCTGTACATATCTGATCTCAAATCAAGCAGCTCTCAATACCGAACTGTGAAATCCTAGAATGTAGACCATACTATCACCTCATGTATCATACCCAGAAGTACACATATATTCTCTATACATATGAGAGAAGTTTTTTGTATATACAACAAAACATATGAATGCAACGCCTGTGTTACAGTCATATGCTCTACTGCCAATGGCAGACACCCAAAGCATTGACTCCATTAATGGTATAATCTCTTTTCCCAAAGGGAACCATTAGATAAAAAATAAAAAATAAAAAATATAAAATAGATATATGGTACCAAAACAACTAAACAGGCATCGCATAAGTACACATTACTAAGTCATATGTCACTTCTGGAAGTAAACCGAACACTTTTTCAACCAAAATGACCAAGCAAAGGCAATTATGTGCAACTCAATAATTCAACTCTAAAACAAATCAAATTTCCCATAGCCATCAAAAACCAGCTATAAAAATGTTTTTACCTGTGGAGATATCTATGAAAAGTACCCAATACGGACTTCACACAAAACACCTTATGGCATCTAAACGGAATACAAATGTAAACCCATTAACAACAGCTATATACACACCTACATATCGGAATGCATAAACCAAACGCTGTGCTATTCTAAAACATCCATATATAGGGCTGCATTCCCTTGACAATCATAGGGCAAGATGGAATGGGTGAGCTGATGTTAACTCTGTCGGAAACTATGTTACAATGGACTCCTTTTGCCAACTAGGAGAATACACTACAGGATGCACATTCCCCTATCTAAGCACGGATGATGTCAGCACCATATAAGTACAGCAGGAGAAGGGAAGCCTCCCCGTAATGCGAATAGTGTGCTCTGTTAATGCATCTGTGTTGAGTGTCATAACGTACTTAGGTAGTGGTTTGAATCCTGCACATGGCAAGTGTGTGTGTTTGAATGAGGGGGATTAGTGTGTGTGCAATTTTGTGTGAGGGAAATGTCCCTTTTGGCAACTGGGAGAACACACTACAGGATGCACATTCCCCTTTCTAAGCACAGATGATGTCAGCAGCCTATAAGTACAGCAGGAGAGGTGAAGCCTCCCAGTAATGCGAATAGCACACTCTGTTAATGCGTCCGTCTCGAGTGTCATAACATAGTTAGGTAGTGGCTTGAATCCTGTAAATAGCAAGTGTGTGTGTGTTTGGATGAAGGGGGTTAGTGTGTGTGCAATTTTGTGTGAGGGAAATGTCCCTTTTGGCAACTGGGAGAACACACTACAGGATGCACATTCCCCTTTCTAAACACAGATGATGTCAGTGCCCTATAAGTACAGCAAGAGAAGGAAAGGCTCCCAGTAATGCGAATAGTGCGCTCTGCTAATGAGTCCATCGCGAGTGTCATAACATAGTTAAGTAGTGGTTTGAATCCTGCAAGTGTGTTTGGATGAGAGGGGTTAGTGTATGTGCAATTTTGTGTGAGGGAAATGTCCCTTTTGGCAATTGGGAGAACATACTACAGGATGCACATTCCCCTTTCTAAACACAGATGATGTCAGCACCCTATAAGTACAGCAGGAGAAGGAAAACATCCCAGTAATGCGAATAGCGCGCTCTGCTAAAGCATCCGTCTCAGGTGTCATAACATAGTTAGGTAGTGGTTTGTATTCTGCAAATGGCAAGAGTGTGTGTGTTTGGATGAGTGGGGTTAGTGTGTGTGCAATTTTGTGTGAGGGAAATGTCCCTTTTGGCAACTGGGAGAACACACTACAGGATGCACATTCCCCTTTCTAAACACAGATGATGTCAGCACCCTATAAGTACAGCAAGAGAAGAAAAGGCTCCCAGTAATGCGAATAGCACACTTCGCTAATGCGTCTCTCCCGAGTGTCGTAATGTAGTTAGGTAGGAGTTTGAAACCTATAAATGGCATGTGTGTGTGTGTTTGGATGTGGGGACTCTGTGTGTGTGCAATTCTGTATGAAAAACATGTGCTTTTTTGAAATCAGGGGATCACACTACATGATGCACATTACCCTCTCCAAACAGTGATGATGACAGCACCCTATACATACAGCTTGAGAAGAGACATCTGCCAGTATTCAGAATAGTGCAACCTGCTACAGCGACACTCTCAAGTGCCCTGACATATTTAGGTAGGGGTTTGAAACCTGCAAGTGTGTGTGTGTTTGGATGTGGGGAGTTTGTGTGTGTGCATTTCCTTATGCAAAACATGTTAATTTTGGCAATCAGGAGATCACACTACCTGATGCACATTACCCTTTCAAAATACTGATGTTGTCAGCACCCTATAAGTACAGCCAGAGAAAAGGAAATATCTAGTAATCTGAATAGTGCGCTTTGCTAATGTGTCTCTCACATGTCTTGACTTAGTTAGGTAGGGGAATGAATCCTACAAATGGCAAGTGTGCGTGTGTGTGTGTGGGGGTAGTAGGGTGTGTGTAAATGTAAGTGTGAGAGAACAGATCCTTTTGGCAAATACTACAATACACCAGATGCTGCATATTCCCCCAGTAAACACAGGGGATGTCACCACACTATCAGCACAGCCAAACAGGGCTAGTTGGCTAGTAATGCCAATAGTGCACTCTGCTACTGGGTCTATTACCATTGTCAGAGTACAGATAGGTATGTTTTGGTAACCCACAACTGCCACGTGTGGTTGTGTCACACAGTATGTCCTTGTGTTGGTCTTTGTACATAACAATGCATGCCATTGCCTAAACCAGCAATGACATTGCACACATGATGTATGTGTGTGACACATACACATAAATACCTGTGACCTGCAGTAGTTAGCATGTCTGACACATGCCTCCAGTGGATAAATGGTATTTGCAATGTATACCAATATGACTGTGTCTTACTGTGCAGGGTCTGCACGTGGTATGTGTCTATACAGTGTGGGTGTATATGGTAAAATACCTACAGCAGGGGATGCACATCTGGTCTGGGCCATATAGTGTACATGTAGTCAATGTACAGGTGATGCATGTTCCCACCTGCTGTGGTAGTGGTAACATGTCATTCCACTGCATTTCAGTGACCACATGCTGTGAACCCTTCAACTAGTGTGTTGTAGCTACAGTATTGCTCATGCACAATGATTGGCTGGATGCAGTCCAGCCATATAAACACAGTTATTGAGACTGTCATATTGCCAGTGTTGTTATGGAGGATAGGTGGTCTTCCTGTGTATGGGAGGGTTGTGTGTGCCAGGCTATGAACCAGATGGCAGTCCGACACACTGTTAGCTGCACATGATTAGGCCCTGATGCTTTGTGCTGTGCCAACAACCTGGAGGTGTGTGTATCTGTAGTACCTTGGGATACCACCCCCCTGTCCATGTGTGTTACAAGTGTAGGGGACGACAGGCATGGTATGGGGCATAACCTGTCAGTGATGGGTAACACCTGTGAGCCATGAATCAGGAATCTGGTACTGCACAGACATTGCAGTTCACCGTGCTGAGGACAGTGTCCGGTGCATGCATCTTCCGATGTACACTGCTGTTGTTGTGTAGCAGCACTGTTAGTGTCCTAACCTGTGTGATACCCACGGAGGTGGCTATGTAAACCATGTCCTGCAGCATAAGGCAGTATGTGTGTACCAAGGAGCTTTGCCATTATACATTGGGCCATGGGTGTCATGTGCAAGATGACCCTTGCACATCATTGTGGCTTCCCTAGCATGTAAGCACACGTTGACAGCCAGCGGATACCCTATGAATGACAGTGGAGACTGAGCATAATGTAGACATACAACACCCTTCCCACATATAGTGGTAGCATACCTGGTGAGGGTATGTTGGCAACCAAGATCAGGCTCATACTGGCCTGTGCCACATGCTGAGAGATCCATTCTATGTTCCCTATCATGTGGTCCAGGGAGGTATGTCTCAGGTCAGCCATACTGGCATGGTCAATGAGTGAGTCATATGTGTCCATGCCTCTGACTGACCTGTATGCATGTGTTCTGTGGTGGACCATAATGCCCCTGAGGCATATCACTGTGACTTTCACCAGATACAGCCTGTTGAGCGGGACCCCAGTGCAGCACCCAAGACAGGTACCTGACACGTCTGTAGCAGGTGTGTTGTGTAGCCCTACAGGCTGTGAGTGTGTGGCACAGGGGATGTGTGTGTAATGTGTGGCATGTGCTCTGTTCCGATGGAACATATGCCTGTGTGCCAGCTGCGGAGGTGTGTGATGCTCAGGCAGGATGCTATTCTGAGTCCCCACGTATGCCCCAGTGTGTTCAGCATGCTGTCAGTGCATGTCAATGTCTGACTTGTATTGTAGTCACTGTAATATATTTTATTTATTTATTTATTTATCCTACATTTGTTGACCAGGATAGTCCGACTGAATGCATGTCCATTTCCAGGGGAGGTCCGGGGAGAAAAGCTACAAGGGTAAGCAGATACAGCATTACATAATACCAGCATTACATATTCCAAACAGATTATTTACAGAGATAACATAAGTAAGCAAGTTAAACATGTTCCACAGGTTAATGTTAGTCCTGAGCACAAGTCAGGATTAAATTAAATTACACAGTAAACTGGTTAACAGATTTTACACATTCGAGTTAGCCAGGCTTGATACATTGACATAGCCAGTTAAGTGACAAATGTTGTTTGAGTCTAGTGTTAAATTGACCTAAGGTGGAAAGTAAGGTAATATCAGCTGGAAGTGAGTTCCAGGATCTACTTACAGAGTTTGCAAAGAGAAAATCACCGGCTGTGTTATTAAATTTGCTAGTTTGAATTAGTAGTTTGTTAGAGGATCGAAGCGGTCTAGGATTGTTATAGGGGTGATAATATTTGAAGTGCAGGAGTATTGTCCGGATTATAGAGGATTTTATAGGCCATAATCAGTTGGTTATACTGTATTAGGCTGGGTATTTCAAGCCAACCAAGCTGATTTAGATTGATGCAATGATGTGTCCTAAAAGGCAGCCCAGTGGCAAACCTGGCAATGTGGTTGTAGCACATTGAGTGTTTGTTAAGGACAGTCTTGTTCATATTCAAGAGTAGAGGGGATGCATACAGAAGGGTTGAAAGAAGGTATGAGCGAGCTATGGCACCTTTAGCTGGAGGGGTTAGGAAGGCTTTTTTTCTGTAAAGTGACCCTAGTTTTTTATTGATGGCTTTGATAATTTGGTTAACATGTAGGTCACATTTGAGATTATTATCTATGATGACACCTAATAGTTTAGTAGATGGGTCAGGTTGAGATTATTGTGCCATCAGTTGATGTTATGGTAAAGGTGAAAGCGGTAGACCTAAGTGTTGGTGAAATAACAGCAGTTTAGTTTATTTGGGATTTAGGATCAAACGATGTTCAGAAAGCCAGTTTTCTATTGTATTAAAGGTGACCATAACTCTACTGGAGATGTGGCTGAGCAGATCAGAGTAGAGTCTTCAGCATATTGGATACAGCTGACTTTTGGGTTGACAGTATAAAGGTCGTTAATGAAGATGGAGAACAGCAAGGGCCCTATTATAGAGCCTTGTGGTACTCTGAGGGTGTTAGGTAGAAGGTTAGAGAGTTTGTTCTGCCAGAGGCCAGCCTGCTGTCGACCATGCAGGTAGGATTGAAACCATTGGAAGGCTCCAGTATCTAGACAGAATGTTTGCAGGGTGTGGATTACAAGTTGGTGATCAACCATATTGTATGCCTTGGAAAGATCCAAAAAGAGGGCTGAGGATATATAATTAGTGTTGCAAGTATGGTTTATGGTGTTAGTAAAGGCTAGGAGGCCTCAAGTAGTGCTGTGATGAGGACAGAAGCCATGCTGAGTGTCTGCCATAAGGCGATTTTGGATTAGGTGGTGCATGAATTGTCTATGAATAAAGTTTCCATAATCTTTGCAAGTGGAGAGAGTATAGCTATTGGCCTATAACTGGAGAATTCAGTACAGCTGCCTCCTTTGTGAAGTGGGATTACATAGGATATTTTCCAGATGGTGGGAAATTTAGATTCTACCATGGTTCATTTGATTAGTTTTGAGACGGGGTAAGCAATAGCATCATCTGATTTTGATAGGTACTCGGCAGGGAGTTGATCAGCAGAAAGTGTAGTGGATTTCACTGTTTCAATCAAGGTACAGAGAAGTGAAGTGGCGACTGGCTGAACGCAAGTAGGTTTCTGGGGGTGCTACTTTCAGGACCAGGGGAGCTAGCAGGTAGATGGCTACCTAGGGCTTGAAATGTCTCAGTAAAGAATTGGTCAAAACTATCAGAAACATCTTCAGGGGTTTTATCAAAAGTAGCAGCAGGGATTGGGGTTGAAGTTTGTCCAGGATGTAGTATATATGACATGCCACCTGACAGGGTATGGCATTACTGGGTTCAGAGAGCCCAGTCCCCAGATTGGCTGTGTGGTGGCATCCCACAAATGTGTTGTACGTTCCTGGCCAAGGGTGATGGCTGACTGCATACATGTGGCAGCTGTGACATTGCCACATGACTCACATAAACCACAACTGGACCATAGAGGTGATTCACAGGTTACCTTTGCACATGCTATCCTAGTAGTGTGATTGCCATGGTGAGTACCAACACATAGGGCCAATGGGGAACAACATACTGAAGGTGTGTATGTGTGGGTGTACCGCTACTGTTTCATAGCACTGGCATATATGACTGCACATGTGGGTAAATGCCAGGTAAGACATGTGCAATGTGTCACAGGCAACGTACATACGTACAGAACAGACAGTGATGTTCTGTCATGTGTAAAGTTGACATACGTATCATATGCTATGCAGATGTCACTAGGAGTCTACAGAAGCACTGTAACTCTGCATTGCAGGTGTAAGCAGTGTTCCAGGGAACCCCAAGTGAACATGCATGCAAACAAAGCTACAGTAAACAGGGCTGGAAGTAGTGCATTGTACAACAAAGAAGGGGTAACAATAACAGTAAGTAACAATGCAAATATGTAGGCACTATCAACATGTACCCAGGAATACACAGCGCAGATGCCCATGGTAGAACTGATATTATGTCATAGTTATTTGTGATTTGGATTACAGTGGTACTGCACACATATCTACATGCGCAAACATCCACATTGCATAGTCGTTGTGGGCAACTTGACACCATTACTGTACATGTCCACCATTGCATATCACTACTTGCGTTAGCTTTCCCCCTGTGCTACCCATGTATGCGGCTATCTGTTGACAACCTTACCACCGGCATGCAATTATGTGCAGCTGTTACACTTTGGTATGTACTATGGGTGCAGATAACAATTCAGGACATTCATACAGTTACTGCAGCAGGCATGCTGGGATATACACATAGTCATAGCAGCACACTGTACTGTTACCAACATGATACTACTAATACACTTCTATGCAGTCACCCTGTGCATCAGCAACGTGTTTACCTGTTCCCGCAATGATGTTGGAGATTGCAGGAGGTGGCACAGTGTCATCCTATGCACAGGGTGTGGATCAGGTATGCCTGAGTCAGCCACTGATACCACCAATTGACATGTGTGTGTATGTGTGTTGGTGAGGGGCAGCAGTACAGGGTGGAGCAGTGTTGGTGCAGTGTGTGCGTGTATGTGGTCGCCCTAGGTGTTAACATTTCGCATGTGTGTATGCATGCACACAGTTCCACCTCATGGCTGCCATATACAGGGGTTTGTGGACAGCCACAGACTGCACCTGGCAGGTCATACAGATCAGTATCTGTGGGCACGGACACGGTACTTGTGCCTGGCAGGGGTGCTACGGACCGTATCCAGTACTAAGCCAGACTGGGTACTGTCATCAGAAGCGGGAGTGTGTTGATTGGACACAGGTCCCTGTTGGGACTGTCCAGAGCCACGTGGACGTGGTCTCCTGGGGCGTTCCGATGACAGCACAGACCCAGCATTGCTGGGGCTGCTGCTGGCACTATGGGGGTGTGCTTGAGCCTGTTGTCGTCCGCGCTGACTGCCAGCTGCTGCTTTTGCTGGCATACAGCCACGTCGATGCTGCAAATGCCCACCATTGCCCTGACTCATGGACATTTGGTTGCGGAACTGCTGTAATATGTCCCCACAACGTCTGTCTATGACATCGGTGAAATTACGGATAGCATCCGCAATGTCACGCATACTGTCTGTCATGGCTGTGCGACATGCTCTCAGCTCCTTCAGACCTTGTCTGGTGTACCTTTCCATACGTGACTGTGCCTGCATGACAGTCCGAAACATAGCTGAGGTTGACAGACCTCTTTGGGCACGTCGGCCAGAGGCAGTACGCCCACGGATGCTCCCACGAGAACCCATGGGCAACTGTCTGTATGGTACCATCGGAGGACCCTGCCCATGGCTGCTGTGTGGGACACGTGCCACAGGTACCACATTACCCTGGTCTATGCCCACTGTATCCTGTCCATCACCTAGGGACAATGGTGACAAAGGATGTACTGGCAGGATGACTGTGCACAATAATGGGGTTGACAGCTGTGTACTGTCAATTGGCTGACCAATGGCGGACCCTGACACACCTTCCTGTACCATTACACAAATATCATCATTACCAGTACCCGTGGCACAAGATTCAGGTTCCCTGCTGCAGGTCACCAGAGCAGCACCAGAACCTGTGGGAGGAAGACAGGAAACACAGTTTACAGTCTCCAGACATTGTTCCCAGTGATGCACTTCTGCACACATGCACACATGCACACATGGACACATGCACACATGCACACATGGACACAGGCAAACATGCACACATGGACACAGGCACACATGCAGACATGCACACATGGACACATGCACACAGGCACACATGCACACATGCACACAGGCACACATGCACACATGCAGACATGCACACGTGGACACATGCACACGTGGACACATGCACACATGCACACGTGGACACATGCACACATGGACACATGCACACATGCACACGTGGTCACATGCACACATGGACACGTGCACACATGCACACATGCACACGTGGTCACGTGTACACATGCACACATGCACACATGCACACGTGGACACAGGCACACATGCACACATGCACACATGCACACATGCACACGTGGACACATGCACACATGCACACGTGGACACAGGCACACCTGCACACATGCACACATGCACACATGGGCACAGGCACACATGCACACCCTGCAGTATACACACAGAGCACTACTTAGTTACACTACTGTTACTAGCATTATCAGGACTATTATAGGTTATGTTAAATACACTCACCAGCATGGATGGACTGCCTTGCTGTAACCCCAGAGGGACCTGCAGAAATGATGAGATTAATGTCAGTGGGCACAACTGTGCCATTGATATTGCATATGATACAGTGTACAGAACAGTCAAGTGTACATATGGCATATTACCTGCACGCTCCATGTCGTGCTGCTGTGTGGAACCAGTCTCCATCATAATGCAGGTGTACTGCTGTTGCTGTTCCGGGGCTGGAGCCACAACACTTAGGAGTAGCCCCTCCAGTCTGGTGAGGGGGGATGTGTGGCCACCCCACCTCCTGTGGCAACCTGTTGCCTGTGGATATCTGATGCACGCTGATGAACACTTCGGATTAAATCACTGCAGTGATATACCTGTTCATATGTCCTGTTATGCGTTCCAATATCATTTACCCTACGGACAAGGTCTTGCCACAGTGCAACCCTCTCCTGCTGATTCTGACTGGTGCAGGAAAACAGGATGTCATACTCCCGCACCAGGCTCTGGTGGATCTCCTCGTCTTCTGCTACAGAGTAGGCGGGATTACGCTGATGCGCCATCTCCCTGGAAGAGAACACAAACAGGATATCAGCAGACTATGTCAGCAATATATGGCACACATACTATACATGATACTCATGTGTAGTGATATACTACTACTCCCATATGTTGCATGTGTGTGTGTCGTGGTGGATACACAGGTACATGGCCAGATATCAGTCCTCAGCCAACACCTGTGCAACAATACCTGCCACATTCCACACAACATAGTAGCATGCCCCATCGGTCAGCACACACTGACAGGTCCAATGCACAACCTCACTCTCGGGGTTCATCCCAAGGTACTGTATGTGGGACGCCATCCACTACTGTGATGTGGACAGAAGTTACTCGGCCTGGATATACATATCCCACCACCACCACCAGCACAGTAGACTACTTTGATATGTATGTGATTAGACAGTTATTCACTTGCTGGGACTGAGATGGTATCCATGCAGCACACTGGGCCAGTGGAAGCCACAACCCACACTGCTGACCCCTTTGCAAATGCTTACCACGGACATGCCACAGATTGCATGGAACTTGCACACACATTTCTAACCCAGACCCTATGCACAAAGGTTAGGCATCCTGTCCGGTGGACCCCAGACAGAGGCAGATTGTATAACAATAGCAGGAGGCTACTGCAGGACAGAGCACATTCACATTAAGGGAAGGCATCTGTGGTCAGCACTGGTACTATGCTACGGTCCATCATAACAACGGCCACGGCCTACTCTGGAAGGGAAATGGCCACAAACACTATGGATGACCACAAGGCCTTCTTCAGTTATGTTACACATATGGACCACATGCCTCAGATATGCTCTGTGTTAATACACACCTACTTAACATTCACCAAACACACGGATATTGGCAACAGTCTTGCAGACAGGTTCGGTGCAAGTACCCCCCCTCCTTCTCCCACACCAGTTGAAATATTTATCACAGCTGTATGTAACCTCCCTATCATCTCACATGTCCAGGTGTGGGCTGCCCTCAGCAGAACAGAACAAACAGCATCACTGTGACCTCATGGTATCCCTGGATGTGTGCTACCTGCACTCCGAGAGGACATACAATCGCATATAACACTGATAATTTATCTTGGCCGTACTACAGGATATGTAACTGGACAGTGGCATACAGTGACAGTAGTCCCACACCACTAAGGAGGCACCTCGACTGACCCTGGGAACTACCACAGCATATGCATAACCGGCCTGGTCTGCTAAGCTATGGACTTATGCAGTATGGGATGCATATGCAGTGATATCGGGTACCTGCAGACACTTGTTCCCAGCCAGTGTGCCTTTGTGATAGGCTGATCCTGCCTTTTGAACTTGGCTGACCTTTCAAAGCAGTCACTACAGCCATTGCTGGGGGCAACGCACAGACAACTGCTGCCAGGATCATGGTCTAAGACTGATTGACATGTAATGTATGGTCATCCCCTTTTGGTGGAACTACGTACACACAACATATCACATGGACATACCTATAGATACAGACCTATGACACATTTGGAGGGTTCACAGTATGCACACTATTAACCTGCTACTTTGCATTACCTGTGTTTGTCGCAGCTGGTTGCGTTACCACTGCTTCTGCTTGCTGCTGCTACTGTCACTGCTGACAGCTTAGAGTCACAGAGACAGTGTATAATTTTTTTTTGTTGTTCTCTCTCTCTCTCTCACTTTTCTCTCTCCCTCTGTCTGCTTCCAGACAGTGCAATGAATGTATTGCATGTGTGGAGTGTTAGTACTGGATGCTTTTGTAGGTATCTGCATAGGTCCATGTGATGGCCTCTGCACCAATTGTAAGCCAGCATTTGCTAATTGCATACAGCCAGTTGTGTACTGATTGCAGTTCTCACTGTGATTTCAGGTCAGTGCTATAAAAGGGTATGTGGGATAGGCGTTGCCCTTTCAGATTGTAAGGGTGGGGACCATGCTGCTATGCTGTGGACAGTATTCTGTGAGTGTAAAGGTTAGTATCTCTCTCATGATTCAGGCTGTGTTGTAGATTCACATTTCTCCATTCCTCTCTCATGTTCCCTGTAGTAAGTGTGTATGCACAATGACTCCTACAACTATATATAGATATATATTTATATATATATATATATATATATATATATATATATATATATATATATATATATATGTGTGTGTACATATACATACATTTATATATGTACTTTAACTGACATTATTACCTACAAGCTACCAACTAGCATGGCTGTTTGTGTTCACACTGGGTTCAGGACTCACAGTGGGATTTTATTTTGCTTTTGAACTGAGTACAGGACCTGTCAATCAAAGTGACTAAGGCACTTTTAAGCAGTTGTAACCGGGATAGCGCTGGTTTGCGTGGAGCTCACGCATGCGCACTGGCGGTTAGCTTCACACCACAAGACACACCAGCACACCACAAGACACCCGCTTACAACCGCTTAACAGTGCTTACTCTGGCGCACACCTGCGCTATTTTCTTTGAACGAAATGAAAATGGGGAGACAGGAAAGTGGTGAAAAAGGGGTCACAAAGAGGGTAAGACAGTAGGGAACCAAGCTTGGGATTTGCAGGAGGGATGTAGGTAAGGCCCATAGCTGCCCATTTCTTCATCAGCAACAGCTGTGCATATGTATGTAATTTGGTGTGACATTTGAAACCTTCCACCCCTGAGAGAGGTGTCAGGACAACAATAATACTTGTTGTACAGCCAATTGTAATTGATAGATTCCATGTCCAGCAGACGTGTGCGGAATGGGCAGCTATGTATGGGGCGTAATTTTTTTGTGGGTACAGAGTGCCCTTTTTTTGCTTTTTTTTTTCAGGTGAGAGTGGTATGTCAGGTGAAGGAAGTCGGTACAGCTGGGGAGGTAGGTTGGGTAGGTAAACAGACAGGACAAACAAGATGCATACAGGGGCAGTGTATGACATGTGTGGGGGGCTTACACAATTGACGGGGATTGAGGTTTGGATATCCAGAGCCCATGAACCCACAGATGGCAACAGTGGAACTGATATCCCCACCCATAGGCAGTTGCCACTGTTTCTTCACTGCCCAGGATGGGGCTGTGCTGGGGGCTGTGTAGGCCGGGCAACAGGCATGCCCGTTAGTTGTGCCACCCATGCCTCAAGCTGGCATAGGGGCTCGAGGACAGAGTCCCGAATCTCCCTACACACCACAGTCCGGACACTACGGAGGGTGAGTGGTGGTTCTCCTCTGGCCACACTTGCAGAGGGGGGCTGAGCCCCATCCCCTGCAGCGCTTCCACCCGCAGGTGGCACAGGGCCACCGGAGGAGGGTCCAGACTCGGCACTAGTGCTAGGTGCACTCGCCAGCTGAGGTGGGAGAGGTGGGTCCACTGGAACCCGCCTTCCCTGTCGTCCTATGTTTTGCATTATGTCATGACAGTTTGGATTAGTGACATATAATACCATTCACAATTAGTTGTAACAGCATGCATTAGTATTCCCATTAACCAAACACCCAGATATTCACACCATTGAACAGCATGCATAACACATGCATAATTTGAACAGCAATACACAGTCCAACAACATGCAGGGTTAATTGATGGCAACAGGCCATCAGGTTTGGATGTATGAACAGGGCAGATGCAGCAACAGACCTGCAAATATATATGACCCAACAGGACAAACATCCAGGGGTGTTAATTGTGATTGGACATACCATTTTCACGTGGAATGGGTTATATGTGGTTATAGGGTGGGGTGAAGAAAATAATATTAACACCTTCAAATACCAATACATATGCTGTACATTTCTAATAGCTACAGATATATACACACTACTGTTCTAACTACAGTTTCCTATATGATAACTATTTCAACTTGGTGATAGGACTGTTACTGCAACATCAATATACATTTTATTGTTCTTCATACACATTCATATCTAGCTTTGTTCAGCTATATCATCCTGCTACATTTGCTTTATATAGCTGTAGACAAGTAAGGATGTTTGGTATATCAGACAATCATCCTATCTGCATATTGCAGACTGAGAGCAACATATCCAGATTTTGGGATACACATTCCAGATGCAGCAACACTTTGAACAGATTTCGCTGTTTGGTTTTGATTCTCACATGCATTTCATTCTGTCTTGACTGCAGTATACTTTATTCAGGGGTTATTACTACTGTATTGCTGGATTCATGACACTTTCTCAAACTCTCTCACTTGCTTTCATTTTACTATTCAGGATGGTACTTACTTCTAGGCTTTATTGACATGTTTTACCTGTAGTTATTACAATCCTTTCCAGCAGTCTCACTTCTGTCATGTTTCAGTATTTCAACAGGGATATATTTCACACGTGATTTCATCATCTTCTGCAGCTATACTTTTCAGCCTGCTGCAGGTTGTGTACTATTTTCTTACAGGTGGGGCATTTTTATTTCAGAATTTATGTCAGACATTTTCATTTTTCGGTTTAACTTACAGGCTGAAACACACTTTTGTAATCAAGCAATACTTGCAGACACTTTCACACTGTTACTTGCACATTTTATTCCTTAGTGACTACACTGTGCTCTTTTGCTGGCTGTCATCATTTTATATTTCTTTACAGTTACTGGTAGTGGATTACTGACCTGCCTGGTGGCGCAACCGCACCAGCCTATCGCCATAGGCTCTGCGGTTCGCAGAACGGACACCTGCAGCTGTAATATAAATGAAGTAATATTGGAATACACATCTCCATAATATCAGCTAGTTTAATTTCTTACATACATAATTAAATGTAACTTACTCAGTAGTGGGGTGTTGGGCATTTGTCGGGCCTCCTGGATCCAAAGGTTCAGTTGGTCCTGCTTGTGTCTCTTCAGGTCCGCATGGTGCTGACAGACCTGCTCACCAGTCCTTGGAATCCCTGTGGCACTGGTGAGATCATGAGCCAACCGGTCCCACGCCTCAGCTCTGTATGCTCCCCAGAGAACCTGGCCCTGCATGAGTTGGGCCTCATGATTGTGGACTCGGAGCCAGACCATGTACCTGGACTCCTCAATGCCCCACCTCTGTGCTCGAAAGCAACTACCCTCTCCTACTCCTGTCATTCTGCCTGCAGTTCAGTTCTACAATCGTTTATGCTGTGTATTCCCACCTATGGGGCTTATATAGTCCGTTTTTCCCGCACATATCTGTGATTGGCCATTTTGGAATTGTATCAACTTCAGTAAACCTGCATTGTCATGCTCCAGTTTGTATTCATTCCTATATATTAGCTATTATTGCATTTCTAGGTACTGCTGTCATGGCTTAGTGGTTTGGTACCTTGACTATGGTGTATAGTATCCTGGGTTTGAACCTGGCCACTGCTTTTTATTTTTCATGACTGTCTAGACATGCTGAGGGGTGTGTCTGTGTAAAGGCAGTTTTGATACGGCTTACTCAACGTTGCCCGTAAGTTAGCTTGTTTGTGCGGTGCGCAGCTCCGCGCAAATGGGGTACGCTGGTTTAAGCCTCATTTGGCTATCGGCACGCATATTACGCTCAGCTGAGCTAGGGGCACTTCAATTCAGTGTGTTAAACCACTGCTCAGCTACAGGCACTCATTTTGCACCAGTTAAACCACTGCTCACGTACTGGCAGATGCACTCACCCTGTTAAACTGTAGCTCAGCTATGGGCACATCTGGCATTTTTTATTCTTTTGTTACCTCACATTTCTTCAATATAAATGGGCTATTTCATTACATTTTACATAAAATGTGGTTTTCTGTGTACATATTTGTCAGGGACTTGTTTCATGCTTATTTTGCTAAAAATAAAAATTGGTGTTGTGGGGGCTCGAACCATGAATGCCTGCTCTTCAGCCAACATCTCTACCGCTATGCTATTGCTTCTTGGCTTATTTTGCATATTTAGTTCTTATATGCTTTCCCACTGACTGCTAACTGTAGCTGCGCTATGGACATGCCCGCGCAAACGAATGCACTCACGGTTAAACTTTTTTACAATTTAAAAAAAATATATAACATGTTTATTTATATGTTTTCTGTTCATAGTCTGTGGGGGCATGTGTTGTGTTGTGTTTATTCACATTTCTGTGGACTCTGTCGTAGGTGTTTACTTTGGGCACTTTTCCTCTACTGGGTGCGTGTCCGCTTACAGGGCTCGGCCTACTGACATGCCCTCTACTGTCTTGCACGGACCGTGTTAGCCTTAGGTGTGATTCAGCATGCTCTCATGAATATGCAAAGCATGCTGACATCACTCCGTTTAACTGCAGCCTCCGTGTATGAGTTATAACTCTTACACAGAGGCTTCGTGAATCCTGCCCGTTGTTTGTTGGAAAGCTTACTGAACAAGCACTCTCAGACAACTAGTACGAATGAATGAACATGCCACTGTAGGATTTTTAATTCAGTTGTGAAATATTTGGGTATTTGAAGGCATTACATCATGTTATTGCTGCAACACATATATGTGCCTAAAATTTGGTTAAAAGAGCAGTGCAGTATGCCTGTTTGTCACACAATACTAACAGATGCAAATATACCCAAACACATGTGATGCATAATTCAGTCACTGTGATAATAGAATCCCAATCATGCACAATGTGTGGTTAATCATACATTTGAAAGCATGCGTTATTAAGTTAACAGCATAACGAGCATTGCCTCATTTCCTCACATCAAGGAGAAGGCTTAGTACTACTGTTTTACGAGGAAAATTTCATCAGTTGTCGTCATAAGTTTTAAATAAAGCATTTTTCCATGAAAAATGATCAGAAGTTGTTATAAGAGGAATCCTCAGAGATGCTGGTACATGGCAGATATGTCTGTGAAAAAATTGTTACCTAAGTGTACATTTACAGACATACTGATCCAACTGAGTCTAAGCATTAATTACTGGTTTTGAAATAACTGCCTAAGATCATAAGTCAGAGAACATTGTCTGAAATGCAAGCACCATATGAGATGATGGTTTACAACTATGACAGTGCACATTTGAATTGATTATATCACCAGTGTTTAAAAGGGAGATGTTTCTACTCAAAAGGAATTACTTTCATGGAACAACACAATAACACTATAGAGCTACACATCCTACATGCATTTGAAGGGTTCCGATCAGCATCTTGAACGCTGACAATATTGAATATGATATTGTCGCCGCGAGAATGCCAAAAGTGCAGAACATTGAATGGGTAAACAGAAATCTCCATAAGGGGAGATTTCCATTTACTTCAAAGTAGTGCAGTCTCAGAGTTGGTATATTTAAGTAGCGGGGGCTGCAGGGGAGCTTGCCCCCCTGCCTACACCCTTTACATTCTTTTTGGTGTTTTTTTTATCGGCATTCAAAAATGTAATAGTTCGATCATTTCAGTTCGATATTTAGTGATTCAAACTATTACATTTTCAAAATGCTGATATAGACCCCCATTTGAAGCCTTTTCTGCACAGCATGAGAGAAATACACAGTTGCAGTAGTCAATGAGTGGTAGATTCATATATCCATCCTATCTAGTTATACAGTATCATTAGCCAGTGCTACAAGAGAAATCATATTACATTGTGACATAGTACAGTTCTTAAAGTATTATCTAATCAGTGTGTTTCCAAAACTGGGTTTTGCCTGGGAATGCAAGAAATTTACAGGGTAGCCCTCTGCCAGTGAAGATATGTCCCCTAAGTGGAAGTGTACATAAAGAGTGTTGCGTCAGAGACAATTGTACTTAAAAGCACATGCAGTCACACTATTCAAGCAATGTTGGATTCAACACACCTACCTATCTTGTTAGACAATCTAGACAGCACAGTATCAACTGCTTGTGCCTCAGGAAAAGACTGCCATTTATAGTGTGAGAATGTACTTCTGAAAGAATGACCTCATGACAATGGTGAAGAGAAGAGGTTGGTGTTAAAAGTGGGATAAAGGAATGTGGGAATCATCTCCCCATTTTAAATGTTTCTCTTGAATGGAAGTCAATACAGTGCTTCTGTTGATGAAACTATACATTCCTGACACTTGAGCCACACACACACACACACACACACACACACACACACACACACACACACACACACACACACACACACACACACACACACACACACACACACACACACACACACACACACACACACACACACACACACACACACACACACACACACACACACACATGCCCACACATTCACTACTGCAAGATTTGAACTATCTACCTATTTGGCTACACAATCTAGAGAACACTGTATTTTTTGCAAGTGCCACAGACGAAATCTAAATTGAAATGTGTGACAATGCCCATTTGTAAGGATTACTACCTCAGTGCTTTACAGAGAAGCTAGGGCCATCACACAGGTTTGGGTGAAAAGGCATGTTTGTTGATAGACAGGTATAACAGCAAGGTGCACGACACAAGTAATTACCTACTCTTAACATATCTCGTGTGCAGTCTACATTCAAAAAGACAAGTCAGAAATATGACAATGTACTGGTGAAAACCACTGAAGTATATCTGAAAAAGTTCCACACCACTGCACATGATATCCAAGTGTAAATGTTGCAGTACAGACATAACATTACAGAATGAAGTGTCCAGTCAAAATCACATCACAATCCACATAGTTTGAGTACAACTGTCCATTACCATATCCAGAAGTAATGCAAACCACTAGCAATACTTTTCTATTTGCAAAATCTTTTCCTGTAGTGCACCACTGACAAGCTCATTTGCATGACTGATGACAAACTATTAGCACATCCATAATTAGACATTGAGGTAATTAATTTAGCACAAAAATTATCTGTACTCACTGGTGCTTTTCACCCACCTTTACAAAAATGAGGAGAATAGACAAAGAGGCTTGATTGTGATAAAATGCAGAGCAGAGATTTATTTTTTTTTTTATTTTTACATTTGCTGACCGGGAAAGTCTTACTAGGTTCCACTGATCCTGTTTTCAGTGGAGGCCCAGGGGGAATGCCCCAGAAGCATGTCTTTAGAATGTGGAAGGAAACTCATGTGAATGCAGGGTGAACACACAAACTCCACACAGAAGGCTCCCCAGCTGAGAATTGAACCGGAGAACCTCTTGCTGTGAGGCTACAGCATTAACCACTGCACCACTGCACCACCGAGATGTGTTATGCTAATGTTTTATGCATTGTGATTTACACGTCTGTCATGATACTTGCAGTCCATTACTCATTATATGGTTGATGCAGGTGTATATTTACACAGCCCTCATATCTGTTGACTGTGTATGTATTTGATGTATGTTCCAACTGTTATGCAATTGTATGTGTTTGTATGTCATGACTGGATGATAAAAGTCAATGCATCAATAACAGAAATGCATGTGCCCTAATTAATATACTTCTGAAATTATTCAACTGAAACCAGATTGAGACTATCAACCGTATGCATGTATACTACCAATATTATCCAAATGTAATTATTGTATTATGCATGTTAACACATAAAGCCTAGACTGTAGCTAAAACCCTACAGTAATTTCTGGGAAGATCTGGGCATTTTGTGAATAAATGTGAAATACTTGAGGGACTGAGCATGTTAATAGTAATGGAAACCTGGAATCTGGAAACATTGTGAAGCAAGGAAGTTGTGGGTAGCATGCTTCATAACACTACATATAACTGCAACACCCATATAGTGTACATTCCACTCTAAGCCTGTCAAAGAAAGAACAATAAATGCCCCTTCATACAGCTATCAGCCTGTCTTTACATAGACTAGAAAGGCTAAGTATAGTAGTACAAAAGGTATCAGACTAAAGTGGTTAAAGGCAAAAACTGTCAAGATTTTTTCATAAGATGTGAACTGCCATTTATTCTCAATTAACATTGTTGCTTAGTGTCAGGCATAGCACAAATACTGTCGACTCAGACTGATAACGCAGTAGGGGGTAGAGAGATAGTGGAAGAGAGAGGTCACAGAGCAAGTAAGTTATGATAGAAGCAGGATAATGGTGGCTTAATACAATAAATAGGCAAAAGCTACACATAAAATAGTCTTATAAAACACTCAATAAGAGTTTGACATAGTTCTCAATTAGAACGCTTGACCATATGCAAAAATCAGTGTATAGACCTGAACACTATCTCAGCACACCATAAAAGTGTTACATTCCTACTCAAAGGTTTGTGACAAATGTCATTCAGACTGCCTCAGTAAACATATTTGTAAACTGGATTTGAGCCCCACATCACTTTTCCTCTTTCTGTAAACTCACTTCACTTGCACCTTGCTACAAATATAGGTAGCTGAGATGTGGAATTTCTTCACTCAGTACTGTCCAGACTGCTGCTGGAAATACATCAGTACCAGTCTTAGTTGCACTACTAATGGCATTCCAAATTAAATTTGTGAGTTTTTACCATGGAAAGTGAACTGTGGTTCACTGCTAGTAACTGCTGCCAGTCAACGGTGTGCAATGCCATACATGCAAAGGGTGATGAGATAAAAAAGGAAACATTAAGAAACAATTATTTATAATGTAACTTTCTGATGTTTTCTTAATGTTGTTTTATTGTAGCACAGACATATGTACCTTAAACATTACTACTTTCACACAATCAGCACCCTCACTGGTTTTTAACCATCAGACCATGGTATTAACTACACCAGTTTGAGATTATTTTCATTATTTCTACAAACTCTGACATATATTGGGAAGAGGAACAAGTAGATTACATATATTCAAGGAATGAGATTGTATCAATTTACATGAAAGGTGCAACATACCCAAGTTCAAAAAGTTACCTTTGTAAATTGCCAATAGATATGTGGATAAATGGGATATTCACAGCAGTTAAGCTAATAATTCCTCACACAACATTGAACAAATATTTTCAACGCTGAAGTTGGTTTTCTTCTCTTTCTTTTGTGGACATCATTTACTTATCTATATTTTTTCTAACATGAATGCAATCTCATGTGCATTGCTTTTGATATCTGCTTGAATAAGGAATGTATTTCATTAGAATTGCAGACAAATTTTTACTTATAGGCATAAGAGTCTGGTCAAAATTACTTCATAAAAATGTCATGAATGTTTCTCTCATAAGTCAGTCAGTGTAATCCATACCTTTTTAATAAGTCATTTGTCACTGACATACTCTCAGTAAATGTACATCAAAGAGGAAGGAGTGTGAAACACTGATTATTCATGCAGTCAGACTAATCATTCTACTCACAAAGCCTTAGCAGGTAAAAATTTCCAACGTTTCTCCTTGCAGTGCTTGGGTGTGTACATGCACTCATGTAAGTCCTCGCACCATGTTTACCTGTACTGCAACTACTGCAGATTGTGGAATTCATGAATGCTAATGAATTCAAATCTGATGTGTATATATTCACAGTGCTTAGGGGGTTGAATCTGCACTAGATAAAGATAATCATGTTGGTAAGGAACTTTTATCATAGTAGGAGAGACTGTTTGAATCCAGAGAGCTTGATAGTGCTATTTGACTTATAAGACTTTTTTCTACTTTAATAACTGAATTAATGTAAAGGCATGTTGTTGTTAATTACAAAGTAATTTATTTTTACATTACTGATGAATTACATTTTGCAATAACATTTATTTACTATCTTCATTGTTTGTCCATTGTTGGCATAGCCATGCATATCACTTATTTTTATAATTAAAAATGTTCCTTAAACGTACAATGTTACCTGCCATTATACAAATGTCTCTATGGGAATATGAGCAGCTATTGCAGAAAAGTATTGTACCACCTATTAGCAATGTCAGGGTTTTTACATTTTAGCCCAAAATGTGTTACTCCTGCAATATACATCTGCCTGCCCTAAATATAAGCAGAGCTCATAAGGAATGTTTATCCATTTTTAATTGAGAACTTTACATTTTTTGGTCAATGTAACTATGCATTAAAAATTTACACAACTATTGTCATCCTTACATATTTGTAGCTCTGCTTTTCATTTCCTTTTTTTGAGGGGGAGGGAGCAGGGTTTTCTATAATAACTGTGTGTACTCATAGAGATCCTTAAAGTTTATTTTGTACATGATGGCTGAATACATTCACACATATTTTGTTAACAGTCACTTGTTGCTTAATTTCATTTTTTGTTCTTTTTTTTTGTTTCATCTCATACAGGACTGTGACATCCAGACCCCATAAACCACCATATACAGATGTGGAGAATAAAGTTATCATACAAGCACTACTGCAACATGGCTCATTCCTCTTAGAGGCAGATGTGACAAGTCCTCCTGTGACCATATCTGGGAGCATGTGGTCAACAATTTTAATGCATTCAGAAGATATGACCATGATTATAAAAAAATCTGACATTGGGACAATGATATGATACAAAATGCCAAATATAGGGGTGGCTCCAATTGCCTGGAAATGGATTCTTATTCGGGATGGTCCTGCTACTGAACCACAAATGACTGAGAAAAGGGGAGTTTTTTTCTACTTCCACAGATCCAGACACATGAGCAAGAAGTTCACAAATAATCAATGATGATGTGGAGGACAACTGAAGTGTGTCTACTGCAGAACTTCCAGGTATGCAATATAATTATATATCATAAAGAGAGTGCACACCCATGTGCACAAGCAGGAAGGGTGAGGGAGAAGAAATAAAGAGAAGGATGGTACGAGAGTAAAACTGTAGAATAGATTTATTTATGATATGTCTGTTATTATACAAGTATAAAGGATACTGTTTTCTAGTTATTGTGTCATTTGCATTGTGTACTTACCATCAGTGTTTAATTTCCCTTTCTTGTCTGTGAGCAAATCTGGTTCTGCTTTTTTGAAATGTATGTATTCATGAAAATCCTTTTTACATTTTACCATCTGTTATTGTTTAAATTATATTTTATATAACCTAAGTTTGAGCCTTTTTATTCTCTGTTTCTGTCTTTGTTGCATGTATTACTTGTTATCATAAGTGGTCCTACTGCTAGCCCTATGGAACTTCTACAATCTGATGTCTGAGTATCAGTAGCCACTGATGATAGCAACAATGAAGAGGCACAGTCTAGGGTGCAGGGAGTCACTCTGACATTGAGGTTGTGGCTCTTACATCCTCTGCCTATATTTTGGGCACAGTAGTATGCCTACATATACCAATGCTATGGAGCATTCAGACATAGGACAGGTTGAGGGTGACAGTGTTGATCAGGGTAGAGTGGTTACTCCAGTTGCAGATCAGGCTGAGTCTGCTTATAGCTATTGTGAGGGTGAAGTGCCACACAGGGTGGTTGGTAGAGGTGCTCAGAGGAGGCTTGGTTTTTATCCTCCTCCTGATGTTGTTGTGCCATTAGGTACCACACAATGTAGGTGTTGGGCCATCACAGAGACAAAGACATGTTCTACCAAGGCCTCAGAAGAGATAATTCATGTACTAAATGTTGTGCATTATGACATGTGGGACTCCCTGAACTCTGTGGGTGTCTTATTGGACAGGATGAATGACACACTGGCTTGGGCTGTGTCTGCAGTGGAATGACTGCTGGGGGAGGACCAGTATTCAAGTGGAAGGAGAGCCGTGAAATTATAAGGTGTAATCCAATGTTGCCATGCCAGAGCCTACTCCTGTAGTACTGCTACTTCCTCTGCTCCATTACTGATTGAGGTGTCTGCACCCAGAAGTGGTAGGCCACATGGACTTAATAATGATCAGAGCTCATCTAGCAGACATCATTCACATACTGGTAGCATCACAACTTCTAGACAGATCCATGGACCTTGCAGTGCAACTTCTGGCAGAGATAGTTCTTATGGTTGGGGGTGATGTCAGTAAACTAACTACTCCACCACACATATCTCACATCTGTCTAAGATGCCACAACATAGTGCTAGCACAGTGATTGATTGTGTTCCTGTAGACACACACACACACACAAACATACATTAAAAAAGTTGAGTCCAACACACACACACACACACACACACACACACACACACACACACACACACACACACACACACACACACACACACACACACACTATATAAACATTATTGTTGGCAAACCTTTTGCTATTGCCCCAAACATTTTTACACTAGCTAATTAATTTTTTACAAGCACACACTCACTTCTTTGGCATTAGACTTGCCCTCCTGTATGTTGCTCCCACCCTATGCAAGTCATGATAAGCGTGCCCTGCCCTTTGCACATTTATTGTGACTTAGGGTTGCCAATATATCTGATGCACAAAGTGGAGTGGTTAGCTAATTCTTGCTTACTCAGAAGTTTGCTTTGATCTAAATGTATTACAGAAAAACATATTTATTTATAGTTCTTACTCAGTTGTGAATGATTGGTTATGTAATTGTTGACCCACATTGTATTAGTATTAGTATTATTAGTAGTAAAATCATGCAAGATAGGTATTAATTGCTTACTTCTGTACTTCTGCAAATGATGCTAACATTGACTTGCTCCCTGTTGGTTTATGTACATTGGACAACTGAAATGCATGATGCACAATACTGGTAAAACCTTTAGCTATATATTGCATGAAACAGTCATAAGCTAATTGTGATATTACTATATGCATGAGATGTATTGCATCTTTGGGGCATATAGCTATTTGCATATGAGAGTAATCAGTTTTATACCTCTTTTTTCCAAACAGATTCCAGACTTACCTTGTTAATACTGCTGCTAAAAGATGTGTTGTTGGGGGTTGCCTGGTCTGATGCTAACACACAACCACTGCATGCTCAAATAAAGATTGTGGACCTTTACAAGCATACATTTCATTTACTCTTTCTATGTGTTTAACATCTTCACTTAGGTAGTCAGTGTGTGTGTGTTATCCTTTGTCTGTTAGCCAGAGCCATGGTGTATCATGCACCCCTACGTCTGCCAACACCATCTTCAGCTGGTGCTTCTCTTTCTGACTCCTCATCTGTATCTGCTGCTGCTGGCCCTGCCTGTAAAACATGAAACTATGGTCCTGCCCCTTGTCATCCTTGTTGAAACTGTTTCCTTAGGATTATACTGTACAATATAACACAGATTGTGTGTATCTGGGCAGAGATAGTTGCGTCATACTACAGGGCACCTCCTGAAGTGTTTAGACAAAGGAACACAGATTTGAACAATCCAAAAATACATTTGACTATATTCCTAGTTTGAGCATGGGCATCACTATCCTTGATGAGGGTGGTTGAGCTGTTTTCTAATGGGTGTCATAAGGCAAGGTTCCAGTCCATAACCTGCATCCCTCACTAGATGCCCTTATGGAAAGTCATCCTTTGCAAACCTTGTCTACAGCTCACTGGTATGACATATGTATAAGTCATGAAAATTGCCTGGGTTACCTGCACAAACACTGTAATGATCTCTTGGGCATTACAGGCAACCTGACAGTTTACAGAGTGGTGCCATTTCCTGGTAATGAATCTCCTACTCTGTTCTCTGGGTGAGTCTTTTATTTGTATGTGCTTGCAATCTCTGACTCCAAAATATCAGGAAATTGTGTTACTGTATAAAATTCTTGCATGACTCTTATTCTGTTGTCTAAGGTGTATAGAAAACAGATATGATCCCTTGCATGTTGTAGCATTGCATTTAGAATCTGATGTAAGATTCTAGAAGCTGAGGCCTGTAACACCCCTAATATATCCCCTGTGGGTCCCTGTAAAGTATCTGTAGCTAGCATATGTAATGTTAGACATAACTTTGCTTTACACTGGAATGGGCTCCCCACAATTTGCCTAGGGCCTCAGGTGAGGGCAGCAGAGGTCATCTATTTCATCTAGTGTTTCCCTGTCCAGCTTTTATCATTCTACAATTTTTGTGTCCATGATGCGTGAAATGGTATATAAATACCCTTCTCATTTTCAGATGAGGTCTGGCAGCAGAAGCGGCAGTACCTTGAATTAAAGCCTATCCTACATTTGGGTTAATGATGGCAGCATCACCCCTAACATTTTTTTTCTAAGTGTAATTGTGTCTGCATTCCAAAGAGTTTGGATTTTAGGTCAAAAGGAGTACTGAGTGTACACGATGCATTTTTTTATATTCCTGAATAGCTCTGCCATGTTGGATCACTTAATTCACATGTAGTTTGGCTACTTATGCCTTTATTAGCATATTGTGTCATTTACTCTTGATTGTAGGACTTGCACTACATGCAGAGCTGTTTAATGAATACCAAATAGCATGAGAGCAGCACTGAGTGCAGACATTCTTTTTTGGCTAATATTTTGGAAGTAGAAAACATCATGACTGAAGATTGTGCAGTGTTTATGTAGAGAGTGTTGTGAGAGCTTGTTTCTTGAAAGTCAGTTCCAGATCAGACTCAAGTCAGATTGAAATGCAGTGACTACTTGGTGTGTTGATTTGGCAAATCATAAGGAAGGCTACTGATGTATAAAGAGAAAATAAGGGATACAAGTACACATAGGATCATAGGAGGTTACTAGGCTATTGACCCGGATGTCATTTTAAGCCTAGCCATTTCATCCCAATGTAATACCATAGATTCTCTAGTCAATAGCCAAGATTATATTTAGTAATGACTGCCCATGTCCAGGATGGTTGTGGGTGTTATACCCGGTAATAATTTATGGTGCCCCATCCACTTATTCAGGTTCCTTTTGAACAGTGTCATAGAAGTGCTCTGTTTCACATGAATTGGCAGTGTATTACAAAGATGCAGCAGTCATTGGGAGACAACTCTGTCCCTCCAGCTATTCAAGTCACAGGCCATATTTAGGTCCCTGGAGTGGGTTGCTCTAGTCCTATTTTGATTTACGAGTGTGCAGCAAATTCATTAGTTTGACTCAGAGATTGCTTTGTAAGTCAGGTATACATCTCCCCTAAGAAATGTATATGATACTGAGTAAAGTAACAGGGACTTTAGTTGGTCTGTGTAAGGCATCCATATGGGAGATCTGTGTGAATACCATGTGAGGTGGAGTGATCATTTTGGTCAGTTATACAGAAATTTATACTGGATAAGTAGTTGTTAAACCAATGTGTCACCTTTAAAGCAAAACTGCGATCTGATAATTTTGTAAGTAAAATGTTATGTTCAACAGTTTCAAATTCTCTTTTCAGATCAAGAAAAATGACACCTCTCAATAAGTCTTTTTCCATACTTGTGGAAATGTCTGTGGTAAGGATGAAGACTGCAGACTGAGTACTGTATTTTGGACAGAAACCATGCTGTTTGCTAGAAAAGATATCATATGTCTGAATGTATTCAAAAATTTAATTATAGCAAGGATTTCAAGTATTTTTGCCGAAGGACAGAGATTTATTCTGAACCTATAATCAGCAGCTGTCTAAGGATGAAGATCCTTAGGTGGAAAGATTATAAGATCATAGAATCCTCAAATATACAAAACAATTTGACCAGATGTCATGTGCACCTTGCCATGACAGCAAACAGTTCATAATATAAGTTCTAAAAGGGAAAGGCCTGTAAGCCATAGAGTAAATTTAAGTATACTGACTTAGTTGCCCAGCAATGTCTGAAGGTCAGCAGGGAATTGTATTTGTTAACCAGGTAGGCCACTGACAGGCAGTCATTTTAAATGGGCAAACCAGGGACAATATCTGGTACATTTATTATTTGTTTACTAGGAAAGTCTGCCTGTTTTTTTCATAATACCCATTTTAGTGGATGCCCAGGGAGGAAATACTCCAGGTTATGTCACAAAAAGCATTCTACAAATATTATATATTACAAAATTATTGCAAAACACATTTTACATTACAGACACATATAAACACATTACATTCAATGTAATATATTAATAAAACATTTTGTTTACAAATATCATATAGCAGCAAAAACATTTTCTATATGAATAGTGAGTCTGAAATAAAGGAGATGAATTGGAGATGTTAAGAAGAATGTAAGTCTGTCCATAGTTAAAACTCTAGATTTGCAGTTGAGTAAAAATAGCTATTAGAAAAGTTGTAAAACTTCTGAGGTATTATTACAGAGATGTAGGAAAGATCAGAACCTGGTTCAGCTTCCTGAAGACACTGGACCCATACCAGTTTAGCTTTGTTAAGGGAAGGACTTACCTACCCAGCCTGGTACACTTTTTCGAGAAAATAACAAGAACTATGGATGAGGGAAAATGATGCATTCCACTTATCTTGATCTGACCAAGACATCCAGTACAATTCCCTACTCAGGTTTTGTTGACAAACTGTCAGAACAAGGCATAAATCCCTACAAAACTTGATGGATTACTGGATGGCTCACAGATAGGACCCAAGAAGTCAGGACTGGTGAGACCATATCCACCAGGAGACTGTTCACCAACAGAATACCCCAGGCCTCTGAGATGGCCCCTCTCCTGTTTGCCATCTACTTTTTGGAAGTCAGGGCTAATATCACAAGTCTCTTGCTCACCAAGTTTGCAGATGGCTGTAAATTGTATAGATTCCCCCATGACACCAACGTCCTATAAGAGGGTCTAACACAGACAACTGGTGTGAAACCCATGGATTAAAACACAATGTAAGGAAATTTATTATAATTCCCTTTGTGAAATCATCCATAGAAGCTAATTATTTCATTGATAAAACACATGTAAGAGCTGACTTGATAGTCAGGGATCTGGGAACATTTGTAGACAGTATTCTGGCATTCAAACAACACATAGTCATGACAGTAAGAAATTCATTCTGTTTCCCAACACATAATCAAGGGTATGACATCCAGGGCCAGTGAAGTTATAGTACTGCTCTTCTCAGCACTTATCAGATCCATCATTGAGTGCAGTGCCACTTTTGGCATGTACATAGCCAGGCACTTGAAACTGTTGGAATGCCCTTAAAGGTTACTCACTGGGAGAATCCAGGGTATGAATTCCTTGTCCTACACAGATCACCTTAAGGACTGATCTCTGTACTCAGGCTCCTACAGATCACCTAAAGGTGATTTATGCCTAGCACATAAGGCATCCTCAGGTCTGGCTCTGATGGATCTTTTGCACATCCACAAAACAAACAGCACCAGAAACACTACATCAAAAATCTGAACTTTGCCTGTGGCATAAATAGAACATGCTGAAGAGACCAATATGCGTCTGAAAAGATTTCCCCTCTATGGAATCAGATCCTTATCTAAGTGAAGCAGAGTTCTTCCATTATCCTATACAAAATAAATGTTGATCACTGGATGGGAATTTACAAATTCACCCCATCTGGCTCTCCACATCTCTGATGGAAAAAGGTCAACAGTAAGTAAATTAATCTCCAACAAACATACCTTTTAGCTACCTCTTTACTAACATACCCCACCATATAGGCATCCAAGGAACTCAGGGGCAAAACTGAGTTGGGTTGGGTTGCATGGCTAGGCTTGTAAATACATTAGTCATTAGCCTAGTATAAAACAATAAACCTATGAAGAGTTAGAGTATATGGTAAAATAGTTGTTATAAGCATGTCAGATAACAAAAACAGAGTAGAAATCAAGAGGAGAAGGGGAAATATTTGGTATGAAAGGTTCAGACTATGTTAAGTAACTTGCTCAAGGTCACACAGTAGGCAAATAAGGGTTGAGGAAGTCAAACCCTGTATTAGAGGGATTACAATTCACAGAATTACCCCTCCCCCTGCACCAACTGCTAGACATGTAATTAATCACAGTGGGTCTGTCCAGAAAATTAAATCTAAGGATTTTATTTTCAGGTGTTTTAAGTGCAGTAATGTTTTGATTTGCCTATATTTCCATCAGGTATTATTTATTTCCTGATGTACACTGAGATGTCTTATGCTGCTACTGAATGAAGTGCTTCCCACCTATCAAGGAAAAGGAGGTCAAGGCCAGCAGGATCCTTGAGGGGGTTGTACATGAGGTACTGATCCCTCCACAGGAGCCTAGGCAACACTGAATATGGGGACAATGCTTCCAATCTCTACTGGTCAGAAAGCTTTTTTGAGGCCAGTGATCATTTTTGTTAGGATGTGTCTAGTACAATGCATGTCTAATTGTGCATTATATTCTATAATGGACCTGAGCATGTCAAAGAATAAGGGAGCAATGACATATCTGATTTTATATTAGATACCATTGGCAACTAGTTTATATGATATAGAAGGATTTCCTAACTACAACTGTCACATGGTGATCAAAGGAAAGGGACTTATCAACCCACATCTTTAATCACTGACTTACATGATAGGAGGGTGTTATTGATGTAATAGGTTGCAGCAGTGTTTCTTGAAAAGGTTAATACTACACTTCTTGGTGTTTAGTGTAAACCGTTTTTATTGCACCAGGTGTTGACTCATGTCAATTCATTTTTAAGGATAGAAATATCTTGGGTTGATTTGACAACTACACTAAACTTGCAGTCCTCAGTAAATTTGGTTAACCAGAGATCAGTGTTGTCAGTTTTGAGATTAGAGAAACAAATGCTAAAGGGGTGAGAAAACAATGTATATCCCCGGGTGACACCACTTTTCACCTTCTCTCTGTCTGAGGACGCATCATCAATTTTGACAGTGTCTGTTCTGTCCTTGAGCTGTTTGGCTATCCACCTTACTATATAGAGATCAGTAATTAATGCCATAAGATTATTTAAAAATTAATCATGCAATATGCTAACAAATGCCTTGGCTGAAACAAGACAGGCAGCATGGATAGTGTGCCTACTGTCCATTTTCATGACTTTTTAAAGAAGTTTACAAGAGTTGTTAGGTATTACCAACATTTTACAATGTTGAACTGCTGAGGGCTGTACCTTATGAGATTCCTAACATTATTTATTTATGAGGTTGGCAATAATGTTCTTCATGATTATATTGATAATCCTTGGAAGTCTGATGGGTCTGTATCTTTCATGGTCCATGGTGGGTTCACTATATTGGAGAGGCATCCCTACTGCAGTGTACCTGGATTCAACAACATAGCTTAGAGACAGACATACATTAAACAATTAAAGGATGGGATCAGGGATTGCATGTTAGAAGCTGTTTATTAGCCCTATATATTGCTGATACCCAGGGAAGCAGTGTTTTTGGTCTTTCAGAGTGCATTAAAGACATCATCCTTGGTATCTATGGGGGTGACTAGGAGATGACTGGAGTTAGGATTATACTTTCAAGTGTGAATTTGGCCATAACATTGTTAGCTACTATATTATCAATGTCCTTTGGCTTATACTGACTACCACCGGAGTAGTTTGTTTTTGAATTTGCAACTATATTTAGTTTTAGTAGGGACTGCCATGTGAATGCATTTGTCTAAAGATCCTTAGCGTAGTTAGCTGTTTATCTGTTTCTGACTGCAGTGTTGTTGCAGGTGAGTTTAGAGATTCTGTCATGTAATCATAAAAGGTTGCTTTTAGAAATCTCTAAAGAGGATGGTATTGTTACCAGAGGAGTGGAAAATTTGAGGGTAAAAGTAACTGGTAGATAGTCTGACTTAATGGGGGACCAACCAGGGTTATAGAACAAGCTGAAGTTAATTTTGTAAGAACCAGGTCAAGAATGTGACCACCCTTGGTGGTACTAAGTAGAAATTCATCCTGGAAGTTTCTTGTTAACCCAATCCAAGAATCATTCCTAACCTGCTTTGGAAGTCTGTGTATTGCAGTCTATGGAAGGAAAGTTGAAGTTGCCAATGGTTAAAGGGAAATTACTTAGTGAGATGTCTTCAAGGAATGGTAGGAAGTTTTCATGATAGTATGGAGCCATAGACATGGACCAATATGAATCTTTAAACAGGACATTTGACATGCCTAAGGTGATCTGGAGTATTATGAGCTCACTGGGGTGAGTGGTCTCTGGGTATCTCCTTTGAAGGGATTTTTTTTCACTGACAAACAATGACACTCTGCTTTAGTTACCAATTTGTTTAAAGGCATACTAGGCACAAAACCCTGACGTGCAGGAGTTGCTTTATTTACATTTGAACCATGTCTGAATAACAAAGCAACCATAAATAAATTCCATAAGCAAAAATTCCTCCACATCAGGCAGTTTACTGTTAAGACTTCTGCCACTGACAAGGGAAACCCCAATGTTTTCCAGTTTGTGATTCAATTTGTTTGTTAAGTTGAAATGTTCATTAGATGAACTGTGCCTGTAAAAATCACAATGGATTCAGCAAAGGTTTTGTCCATTATGAGGCATTCCTAGAAAAAGAGGTACAGACAATCCTCTGCAAAGAAGCTGCTGTTATGAAAAAGCAGAAATGAACCTCTAGTCCAATGCAGGACACAACTTTATTCACAAATGCAATTAAGCACTTTCATCCCCTGATGCGGGGACTTCTTCAGATCTACATTACAGTGCCTACACAGCCTTTTTAAATGAATACCCCACCCCAATTAAACCATCAATTAAACAACCCCCACTAAAATTCAACAACCATAAATAAGAAAAATATATTAATGCAATGCTAAACATACCATAATATATTAAAAACATAAAAACAAACTAATTTATTAAAACTTCGTACAAATCAATCTAAAATATTCTTCATTCTAAGCAAGCTAGTTATATTAATATTTTCACTGATGCCTGAATATATAGTTGCATTTAACCGCAACTGCCATTTTACTTCACACACATCCAAATATACATCTAGCATTCTTCCCCGTGACTCTTGAATAATTTGTTGTAAAACCAAAAACTGAAATACATGTTCAGGGGATGAAAGCGCTTAACTGCATTAGTGAATAAAGTTGTGTTCTGCATTGTACTGGAGGTTCATTTCTGCTTTTTTCATTAGTTTGTGGTTTCTTGGTGACTATCTAGTTTGTCATGTTGGTGGAGCCCGAGCTGGACGGTACACTGACTGATACGAATTCAAATACGGAAGTATTGGAATTGTTGCATCAAGTTAGTCAACAGTTGGCTGAGCATACTTCGCAGATTAAAGTCCTAATGGAGAGACAAAATGGAACTGGTAACACTTTTGGTAGCCTTGGTTATCCTTTAACACAGCCCACACAGTTAACTCTGCAGTTGCAGGGTGACCAAGTTAATCAACATGGTCACCTTCCAGGTAATGATCTCAGATCTGGAAATAGCAATGAATGACAAGCATGGAAGATAAATAACTTTAACTTTTGCCTCAATAGTGTAACTACAACCAGTAACCTTTGGCAGCAAACTGCATCTTTGAGAGGATTAAGTTGTTTAATGGTAAATTACTGACATTTAAGAAGCTGCAGTTGGAAAACAGTTATTTGCAAAGGAATGTTGAGCTGGAGCAAATGCCGTTGGGTTTGCGCGTATGAAAGTACCTGAATGGTGTAGATGCTAATCTGAAATTCCTAAGTGATTTACACAAACTATTTGATGTTACTGGCTTGGAAATTATTAAACTGATGATCAAGTATAATCAACAGAAAACTGAGACTTTGTTGATTGAGCTTGATGAGTTAAATGCGTTCATTCAAAGTGATCTTTTATTTGATGATCACAAAACTAATTATATTAGTGTAATCTCTAGTGTTGAAAATGTTTGTAAAGACATTGTGGTTAGAAAAATTAACAAATTAAAGAGAGACACAAATGAGTATGCAGCGGGCAAGGTATACCCGATGTCTCTAGATCACCAGGGTAATGGAATTGTAAGAACCAATCAGCAAATCGAGAGGGATGAGGAAGAGAGGTCAGCACAGAGGTTTTATCAGGTGGAACAGGCGGTTCCACCTTTAGATGAAAACTTGCAGTGTTTGGAAAGGATTTGTAAGGGCATCAGCAAACTTCTTTTTGGGGAACAGATACGTAGACTATGTAGAACAAGGGGTGAGACCAAGGAAAAGCAACTTCCACAGGAGGATGAACTAATGAATTTAGCCATTGAGATATTTAATGATGTAAGTGTGGGAAACATTAATGAAAAGACTGTTAATGTAGGTGAACACTCTACGAGTGATGATATTGAGTCGGTATTGAATATAGATATGAGCCCTGATAATAAGGAACAGGATAGTGTGGGATGTTAGTACCCTGCTTGAATGATGTCGAAAATGAAGTTTGTGAAATAAGACCTGAGGTTTTAGAGCAGGATGACCTACAAATACTAGTGCATTGTTTAAACAATTTTGAAACTGATGTCTGTGATGTAATTGATTCACCAGTGATTTGTGTGCAATGATATGGGGATTTTAAAATTTACAATTATTCAGTGAAAAATATTAATATAGCACATGCAAATTTATTTGCTACGGAATTAGTTGTGTGCTTAGCAGAAAAGGAAACATAGTGGAAACCCTGATAGATCTGAAAATGTTTACATGGAAAATTAATCTTAAAGTCTGGTTTAACCAGGCAAAATATGAAACCTCAGTGCATCTAAAAAAACAAGTATTTTAATCCCCCATTGCATACCTTGATAAATATTTTTGAAAGGATGTGTGAAATAGATATAAGGGAAGTTTATAGGTCAAGTAGGGATAAAGTTGCCAACAATTTAAGTGAAAAAGAAAAAAAGTTGTTGTCTGATATTGCTAATGATGGAAATATTCGGTGCATGAAACCTGACAAAGGTAATTGGATAGTAATCAAGGGGAGTGGAGATTATTACAACAGTTTGAATAAGTTATTAATGGAAGAAACGTATTATGAAAGTTCCATTAATATAGCAATAACCCACGCCTGGGTGTGGGTAATGCTGGATTTACCCACAGTTGTCGTGGTTTGGTCACGAGGGCGAAGCCCGAGGGACCAAACAAAGCCAACCGTGGGTAAATCCAGCATTACCCACACCCAGAAGTGGGTTATTGCTGTTATACAATGACATTATTTAAGAAAAAACTTTTCTTAAATAATGGCATTGTATAATGCCTCCTTGCTGTCCTTCCGCAGCTATCTGGTATTCTGCAGCAGTTCTGATGTACTGCTCATGCGTATGCCTATGCAGTACATCAGAGCTGTGGGCAAAAGCAAGATCTCCATTGCTTTTTACTGTTTCGCTATGTTAAACGGGTTTAACATAGCGAGACAGCTTTAAAATAAGCAACGGATAATCTCCGTTGCTTATTTTAAAACTGTCTCGCTATGTTAAACCCATTTAACATAGCGAGACAGTTTTGAAAAAAGCAACGGAGAAAGCAAGATCTCCGTTGCTTTTTACAAACTGTTTCACTATGTTAAATGGGTTTAACATAGCGAGATAGCTTTAAAATAAGCAACGGAGATCTCCGTTGCTTATTTTAAAGCTGTCTCGCTATGTTAGACCCATTTAACATAGCGAGACAGGTTTAAAAAAAAAGCAACGGAGAAAGCAAAATCTCCGTTGCTTTTTACACACTGTGTCACTATGTTAAAGGAGTTTAACATAGCGAGACAGCTTTAAAAAAACCAATGGAGATCTCCGTTGCTTTTTTTAAACCTGTCTCGCTATGTTAAACTCCTTTAACATAGTGAGACAGTGTTTTAAAAAAGACTTATACTAATGGAAAAAGTCTGGGCGACCGGACCTTTTTCCATTAGTATAAGTCGATTTACAATGTGCACGCTGGCCAATCAGCATGCACGTTTTGGAATATTAATGGGGGGTCATGGTATAATGAAATGTATATATCTTATAGAAAGATAGACCTGTTATTGGATGATATGATATTGCAAGGTCAGATTAGTGAAATAGAACATTGCTTTTTGAAAAATGAACATCCCATGGTACCGAATATTTTTGGAATAGCAAAGATCCACAAAGGATTGGGAAATCCTAGTTTTCAACCTATTGTGGATGGAAAACAGGCAACAACATGCTTTATCAGTAAATCTTTAGATTTCCATCTGAAGAAGGATTTGGATGTTTTTCCCTACTTTTATAAAGACTTGTCAATTTTTGGAAAAGTTAAATAATATTGCTATGTCCAAGGGCATATTGCTAGTTGCTATTGATGTTTGTAACCTGTTTTCTGTGATACCAAATGATGTTGGGTTAACATGGTTGGAAGCACAGGTTTTAAGAACTAAAAAATGTGACCAGGATCAAATTAATGTGTATATTACATTAATGGAATTAGTACTAAAAAACAACATGTACATTTTGAGAGTCAATATTACAAACAGGTTAAAGGGGTAGCTATGGAGGCAGCATGTGCCCCCATATATGCCAACTTCATAAAGTCCTATTGGGAAGCTGAGTTTGTCTTTGAAAGTATGTTGAAAAGTTGTATTGCACAGTATACTAGGTATTTGTATAATATTTTTATAGTATAGAACTACAGTGAAACTAAATTGAAGGAATTTTTGGTTTATATAAATGAAACAGTGGACTTTTTTAAGTTCACTTACGAATATAGCTGTAAGAGGATCTCCTATTTAGATGCTGATTTAAGGGTGGATACTGGGTTAAAACAATTTAAATCAGAAATATATAGGAAACCAGCATTTCTGAATGCATATTTGAACTATGAGAGCTGGCAGCCACACCATCAGAAAAAAATCAATAGTAAAGGGGCAGATGGTGCGTGCTGCGAGGATGGTTAGTGAGGATGAGGTTTTTATGAACAAAATAGAATTTATTATTGGTTTATTTGAAAAGACAGGGTATCCCCTGGATTTATTGAATACAACCAAGGAAGAGGTGATAAACGTCTGGGTGGAATATACAAGCCCATTCTAAAGAGAGATGAAGCTAGTATAACTAGCAAGTAAAAAATTGGTTTTAGCAAAGCCGAAGAGGATGTGGGGTTGAGTTTTTTTAACCACCTATAGAAAGGATTCGGGTGCTGTGGCCCAGATAATAAGGAAAAAGTGGGAGATCTTAACTATGGACCAAAATGTGATTAGGAAAGTTGGTTTTGAACCCAAAATAGTATGCAGGAGGGACAGGTCATTCAAAAATATTTTGGAAATGTGCAATAGTCATAGTATTGGAAAATCCAGCAAAATAATGGGGGATTATAAATCTGGTATGTGTAAACTTTGTCTGCACATTTTGGAAACACATGATACATTTACTTTAAATGGGAGAGGTTTATTCATTAATGGCCAAAATGTGTAGGAATTTTAAGGAGAGACCTCAGGCTTCATGTCCACTGAGTGGCACACAGCTACAGTTATCCCACTCCACAAGGGGGGATCCACCTTGGATCCCAGGAACTACCGCCCCATCAGTCTGACGAGCCTGATCTGCAAGGCCATGAAACTTATTATCATGGAACTTATAAACAAAGACACTGGCAACCTTCAAACACTGGACCCCACCCAGTTTGGGTTTGTGAAGGGTTGATCTTGTCTCCTGAACCTGATTCATTGCTTCGAATCAGTCTCCAGAGCCGTGGACGAGGGTAAGGCAGTCCACACAGCCTATCTGGACCTCACCAATGCCTTTGACACCATCCCCCACTCTTGAATCAAAGATAAACTTACTAAGCTGGGCATTAATCCCAATGTCACTCGATGGGTTGCCAGCTGGCTTACTGACAGAACCCATATTGTAAAAGTAACTGACTCCAAATCCAGCTTCAGACAAGTGACAAGTGGAGTACCTCAGGGTTCAGTCCTGGGAGCGCTCTTGTTTGGCATCTACTTCTCTGAAGTACAGGCCAACACTAAGGGACTCTGACTAACAACGTTTGCAGATGACTGCAAACTGGGAGCCATTATTGAATCCCCAAATGATGTGGCTACTCTACAAAAGGGCCTTACAGAAACAGATGCTTGGAGCCAGAGCCATGGGCTCAAGTTCAATGCCATGAATTGCATAGTTATCCCCTTTGGGAAAAAAAACATGTACCTGTGAATTACCACATAGGTGGCAGTACACTAAACACCGAAAGTGTGGTAAGAGACTTAGGGACACAGGTGGACAGTGGTGTCACCTTCGATAACCACATCACCACTACAGTCAGTAAATCCTTCTATGTGGCACACCTCATCACTAAGGGTTTTCATCCATAAAAAAGGAGGTCATTGTCCCACTGAACTCATCCCTCATTAGACCCATTATAGAATACAATGCCCCATTTGGTATGTAACTCTCAAGACATATGCAACAACTGGAAAGGCCACAGAAATACCTCACTAAAAGAATCACAGGCCTAAAGCAGATGTCTTATGCTGACCGCCCTAAAAAATCTCCAGCTATACTCTGTTGCATATCATCTACTCAGAGGCAATCTCTGCTTAACATACAAGGCCATGTCAAACCCAGAGCTGTTGGACATGCTACACTTGAAATCCCAGTTCCTCAGAGCCACACTCTCCAGGGATCTAAACCTTGTCATCACAATAAACAAAACCTGCTGGTGGAATAGGTTCCTGACCCAGAGACTCCCCAGACTCTGGAATAGACTGCCCATACATGTCAAGCAGAGCGCCTCTTTGGTCCTCTTCAAAAGGAACCTTGATGATTGGATGGGAGAAAGGAAATTCACCCTGGGGATCATGTCAGTCACCCTGCTAGACAGGGGTCCAGTTTAGTAAATAGTGTGGGAAGAAATAGCCAGGGAATTGTTATGGCTAGGCTTGTATAGGCCCTAGGGCTGATAGCCTAGTACCAACCTATGAACCTTCGAAGAATAGAGGTGCATTTGGGTGAAATACAAAAGAGAAAATCCACCAATGCCCTAAGTAGGCATATACAGGCACACAATGGACATGTATTTAAATTTTTGGTTTTACAACAAGTTATTCAAGATTCACAGGGAAGAATACTAGATGTATATTGGGATGTGTGTTAAGTAAATTGGCAGTTGTGGTTAAATACAACTATATATCCAGGCATTAATAAAAATATTAATATAACTAGCTTGCTTAGAATGAAGAATATTTTAGGTTGAATTTATGATGTTTTAATAAATTAGTTTGCTTTTATGTTTTTAATATATTATGGTGTGTTTATCATTGCTTTAATATATTTTTCTTATTTATGGTTGTTGAATTTTAGTGGGAGTTGTTTAATTGATGGTTTAATTGGGGTGGGGTATTAATTTAAAAGGCTGTGTAGACATTGTAATGTAGTTCTGAAGAAGTCCCCACATCAGGGGATGAAAGTGCTTAACTGCATTTGTGAATAAAGTTGTGTTCTGCATTGTTCTGGAGGTTCGTTTCTGCTTTTTCTACAAAGAAGTTGGTCTGTCAGTCATCTCATCACAGTGTGACTTAAACTGGATCCCCTGAAATGACACCAGTTGCTGAATCCAATTATATTTTCCATTGGTCTAGTCATCATTCTAGGTGAAGGGAAGATACCAGTCTAAACCAGAGGCTTACCATTGACTGAAGCTTGAATAGTAACCTCTTCTGTGTCCTTCTGCATGGCCTTCAAGGGTATTTGTTATCTACTCTAACATGGACTACTAACATGTTACAGTCATACTTGCTGGTGGAGGTGTTTTTTAGAGACCTTGTTATGGTTGCAATCCTGGCTTCAGAAATGCAATTAACTGGAACCACGACCCTTGTTCAGCCTGGTGAGATTGGAGTATATGTGTCTAACAGCAAAGTCACCAATTACTATGATGTTTCCAGAAGCTGATATATGCACGCTAACCAAGTGAGTAGTATGTTGTTTTTTACATGTTAATAAGGGAATGTGTATGTGTAAAATTTGTATTTGAGAGGAGGGTTTGTTTTTGCCTAATTTTAAGAGTTCTTGGAGACTTGTGCAGTGATTGTTAATAGCATCAGAGTATGACAGGTTTATGATTTTTGACACTTTTGACACTCACGTTGCTAAAGTGGTTAGAAAGACCTTCTACATTGCCCACCTGATCATGAAGGGATTCACATCCAGATCTAGTGAGGTCATTGTTCCCCTGTACTCTTCACTTATCAGACCAATGATCGAGTACAATGCCCCATTCGGGATGTATCTCACCCGACATCTGCAGCAATTGGAGAGACCCCAAAAGTTCCTCACCAAAAGGATAAAGGGACTCCAAAATCTGTCATATGCTGCCAGATTGAAGAAACTCCAGCTCTATTCAGTCGCATACCGTCTGCTCAGAGGTGACATGTGCCTGACATACAAGGCCATGTCCAACCCGGAATTAATGGACATGCTCCACCTCAAAAAATCCAAATCCACCAAAACCACTAGAGCAAGCGACTTAAACCTTAGCACGGATATAAATAGGACGTGCTGGAGGGATAGATATATCACTCAGAGACTCCCTATGCTGTGGAATAAAATCCCAGTCCATGTGAGGCAGAGCACCTCGCTGACTCTGTTCAAGAGAAATCTAGACCTGTGGATGGGAGATCGTAGGTTTACCCCGGGAATCATCTCTGTGTCACTGCTGGACAGAGGCACAACAAACTAATGGGCACAGTATTTTTTCATATAAGGGGTGGCGTAAGCCACAAAAATTTGGGCTAGGCTTATAAATGCCTTAGGGCAGATAGCCTAGTATAAACCTATGAACCTATGAACCTATGATATTTATTTGATGGCGCAACATTCCATTGGGTGGGGATATGTCAATGTAATGCTCAATCTATGCCTCGGTTTGGGATGGGGATGCCTCTATACTTAATAGGTATTTATACCTCTCTCAGGAAGAATTACCTAAGTTAAGCATGAGTTCATTTTCAATGAACATGAGGCAGTTCTTACAAAGACAGGAAACAAGAAAAGTTTCAAACTGACTTTTATGCAGTATAGAGTTTAGCCATGGACTGGTTAAAAGCCTCTAAGCAGTCATGCATGTGTGAGTTCATTACATGGTCTTTGCTGTTCTAACTTGTTCAAGGAAGGCAGATTAAAAAATGTAATATAAAACATACAGAATTGTACATGGCAATGTTTTTCAGTGCTTCAACCTCCAGGCCAAGAACAACCACCGAGTCATTCTTTAGCTTTGTCAACAAATGCAAAGGCAATACATAATTGTGTAGAGAGCTCATTGTTATTGGAGTCACCTGTACTGAGAAAGAATGTATATCAAAAATACTGGCTTACAAATTTAGCTCCAAGTTTACCTCTCGCTCTCTCTCCCCCTAAAACTTCTGTCAGGAAATACAATCAAATATAACTTCTTCTGCTATCACTATGGAACAGGTCCTTAATGCTCTGTCTAAACACAAGAACACTGCATTAATGGGCCCAGACAATGTTCCACTATTTCTCTCTCTCTCTTACACACACACACACACACACACACACACACACACACACACGCACACGCACACGCACACGCTCACGCACACACACACACACACACTCACACACACACACACTCGCGCACGCACATGCGCAGACTTTTGCAAGGTACTAGTGAAACCTTCATGTGAAATAACAACTGAAGGTTTATGCAGGCATCTTTATATTTAATTTCTTATAACACTTTTAATGCTGAAGATTTCATAAAGAAAATGTGAACTACTTTTACAGGTTAATATTTGCAATGAGTTTTAAACCACTGAATTTCATCATAAAATCGCATGCACACAAGACTGTTAAGTTGTTGCAAACAGAAATTCAAGATATTTAAAATATGATTCGCTGATAAACATTTGCATATGTAAAAATATAGAGTTTATAAATATTAAACAGTAAATCAAAATGTTTTGTCTGGTCTGGAAAATGCAGTAGGAAAAAAAAAAGAGTCTGTATCAGAATCTCGAATGATTACAATGTCGAATCTGACATTGTCGACACGTAAACAGCGAAACTGCAGAACATCGAAGAGGTAAACGGAAATCTCTGTAAGGGGAGATTTCCATTTACTATGATGTAGTGCTGTCATAGAGTTGGAATATTTAAGTAGCGGGAGGTGTGGGGGGGGGCTTGCCCCCCCTGCTTAGAGCAAGTAATTCTGTTTTTTGACTTTATTTAATGTTTTTATTAGATATACGATGTTACTGGACTTCAATGATATGGTGTTGATCATATCGTATTCGAAGTTCAGTAACTTCGAGTATCTAATATAGACCCAAAAAAGAGGTGTTTTGCTTGTCTAAATTGGCCCTTTAGATACTGCAAAAACACACCTGATTTTGATTTGTTGCATTTTTAATGAGGACAAAACTGTTTGTATTTAAGTTACTTGGTCATATATGATTCTTACAGACTGTTTGTTCATAGGGATCCAATATTTGTCCCCTTGGGAGGATATGGTCAACAAACCATGGTGCTTTGCCTAGGATGGTCTCCACCTGTCCCCTCTAGACTTTTGAATGCTGGCTAAGGCTTTGTTGACCCCTAGAATGCCTTTTTTATTTAATGCCAAATTGACAAACCTATTGACATAGCAAAATCAAGTCAACGGAACCTCAAGGTCTTACTCCTCAAAGCTAGGAGCCTAAAAAAAACACTACATTCCCTCCAATCCCTCCTGACACTTGAGAATATAGACATCTGTGCAGTTACTGAGAAATGGCTAAAGTGGTAGATGGTACTCCAGCAGTTCAAAATTTCAGTGCTTACCACATTTTTAGACCAATAGCTGTGCAGACAAGGGCTAAATGAGGAGGTGTTTCAATATGCATCATTAACAAGCAGACCTCTAGGGTGGTCAAACAGGATGATGTGCTGGAGTTCCTCCGGGTGTTGATCACCAAATACAAAACCCAGTACCATATCCTAGCCAGCTGTAGGTTACCCTTACCCTCCATGTCCCAAGAAGCTGACGATGTATACTTGGACCTACTAGAGACATTTAACATTCAACTTTACACTCTACTCATGGGAGACTTTAATTACCCCTCTATAGTTTGGGAATCCTACACAACCTCAGATCTACAGGCACAGAGATCCCTGGACTTTGCAAATAAAAACAACTTTGACCAAATAGTAAGTAAGCCTACTAAAGGCTCAAACCTTTGGACCTCATGCTCACAGATAGGAGAGAATGCTGTACCCGTCCAATGTCTTGTCTTCTCATGTAAGGTCTGACCATAAAGCTGTTCCCTTCAAAATCAAAATCAACTACATAATTTCATTAAAATCATAACAGTTAGCAACTATTCCAAGATAAATTACCTGTTATTAAGTGATGGTGTGTCGAAATGCAATACTCATCCAAACCCCAACACACCTGCCTATGCTGAATTGTTCATAGAAACTCTGTTCAACCATGTCAACAACTGCATAGAGGCTGCTATACCTACCAGAGGTAAGCCCAGAACTAGCCACAGAAACAAACCGGCCTGGTGGCCTCACAGATTAAACAGGATATGCAACAAAAGTTAGGACCTTCAACAGATCTTGGAAACTACAGATCCATCCATGTGAAGCAGAGTTTCTCCCTAACCCAGTTCTAGTGCAACTTGGATAATTGGATGGGAAACTGGAAATTCATCCCGAGTTTGGGACCTATGTCTTTAAATGACAAAGGCAACCTGTAAATGGTTCATCTTCCAGGCCCACGCTTACTCTTATCAAGGGTATCTGAACCTGTCAGAGATTTGGGATGCCAGACTAGGCTTAAAAAGGCTCTTGTGGTCATTAGCCTAGTAAACACCTATGAACCTATTAGTCTGACTAGACTTATCTGCAAAGCCATGTAAAGAATTATTATGGGAATTATCAGATAGGGCATAGGAGACTTCCAGACACTGAATCTATCCCAGTTTGGCCTTGTCAAAAAAGGTCACCCCTACTATATCTGGTGGACTTCTTTGAAAAGGTCACTACAGCAATGTATGATGTGAAAACAGTGGATACTACCTATCTAAATCTGGCTAACATATTTAATACAATACCCCACACAGGGATTGTCAACACTCCTACAGAACTAGATATAAACCCCTTTGAAACATGCTGAATTCCTAGCTGGTTCACTGATAACATCCAATAGGTTAGAATTGATGAGGCCACCTCCACAAAGAGGCCAGTTATTGGTGGAGTCCCCCAAGGCTCTGTGCTACACCCACACCTTTTTCTTATCTACTTCTTGGATGTCAAAGACGATGTCAAAGGCCTCTGGCTAACCAAGTTTGCAGATGTTTGCAAATTGCGAGCAGTCACTGAATTACCTCAAGATGATAACACCCTTCAATAAGGTTAAATATAGACAAACACTTGGTGCCAAAGCCATAACTTAAAACTCAGTACCAAGAAATGCATTATAGTACCTTTTGGAAAGTCTGCAACCCCAGGTTACTACATCATCAGTAAAACTCATATAAAACTTGATTCAATATTCAGCGTCTGGGAAATCATGTAGATAGTAACCTAGCCCTCAACCAACACGTGTTCAAGGTAGTAAGAAAATTCTTCTGTGCTGCTCAACATATAAGCAAGGGCATGGCATCTAGGTCCAGATAAATCATTATAACACTGTACTGAGACCTTATCAGACCCATGATAGAGTATAATGCCTCCTTGAATATGTACCAGACCAGACACATGCAGCAAATGGAACATCCACAAAAGTTCCTTACAAAAAGAATACAGGAAGTAAACACAATGTCCTATGCTGATTGCCTCAAAGCCCTTTCTTTTTACTCTGTATTATACAGACTTCTGAGAGGTGATTTTTGCCTACACATCCACAAAACAAACAGCAACAGAACTACTAGGTTAAAATACATACATTTTGCTTGCAGCATAAACAGGGCATGTTGGAAAGATGATATGTTTCTCAAAGAATTCCAATTCTCTGGAACAGGATCCCCATTCATTTGAAGCACAGTTTCTCCCTTTCCCTATTTAAGTACAACGTGGACCTATGGATGGGTAATCAGAAATTCACCCCTGGTCGGGCTCCTATGTCTCTGATGGACATAGGCAATCAGTAATTCACCACCTATAAATCAAATACAAGTCAAGTGTGTGCGTCATATTTTGGTTGCACAGCTTGGCTTTTAAGGGCACTAGCGGTCACTAGCCTAATATATATATATATATATATATATATATATATATATATATATAGACACACACACACACACACACACACACACACACACACACACACACACGCACACACAGATATATATATCTATATATCTATATATATCTATATATCAATATATATATATATATATATATATATATATATATATATATATATATATATATATATATATATATATCTGTGTGTGTGTGTTTGCTTATTTATACTATTTACTGCAGTTTTTTTTATTGCCCACTACCTACTTTTATACTGTAGTTATTCACTCTGTACTAAACTACACTGTTGTACTGCAATTGTCTCTTTACTACGCCTGTTAAATCAAATTTATTGCTATGTTCACTATTTAAAAAGCTTTTTTGCTATTTGCATTGTTTGTTAAGTATTTGCTGGTATTTTACACTGTTTTAAAGCTCCCTGTTCTTCTTGTTGTGGTTTTCCCAACAAGTAGTGTTTAAATAATTGATCCGTTAGCTGTTTAAAACATTCTCTAGAGCTTCCTTGATGATTTTTTGATGATAAAAATGTTTTTACTGTCTCACTGCTACATTTCTGCAATGTTAATCATTATCTACTGTTTCCAGCTGAAACTAGGGTAGCTAGTAGCTGCAGCATAGTCCAGATACAGGCTTGCTGCATCTGGGACGGTTTGTAGCAGTTTGTTTGATCTGAGCACATTTTCCAGGCCATCTTGGATTGGACGGGGCCTAGCTGCACTTTGATTGGACGGGACCTATCTGCACTTTGATTGGATGGGGCCTAGCTGCACTTTGATTGGACGGGGCCTAGCTGCACTTTGATTGGACTAGGCCTATCTGCACTTTATTGAGAAGACTATGCTGACTGAGACCTGTCTGGTAAATGGCGGCCAGTATAGGGCTTGGAATAAGCATCCTCATTTATCATTTTGAATCTTTTTAACATTTTCTTCTGAGTTTTTAGCTTCTGGTATTTAGTCCCTGCATTTGAGAAGTTTTCTGCTTGTTTGTGCATTGTGCAGCACTGTGACTGCCATGCAACTGCGTGCCAAAGCTGGAGAGTTAAATTCAACAATTTTTCCCTAAAAACCAATCAGAAATATCCGTCCAGTGAGCTCCTTCTTGATCGATTCTGAAAAGCCACCCATAATGACAACAGTCCTCAACCTAGCATTATGGACAGTTGGACTACCCTTGTTTCTCCTGCCAGTTTGTTGACTTGGGTCTCTTGAGACAGAGTAGCAATTGTGTCATGTACACTGACAACCCTGTACAAATAACTCACTCTAGTACAGAGTGTGAGAGATGTATCTACACCAAGAATCTCTTTTTTTCAAACACCCTTATTGAATTATCACTTGTGATATAGGCAAATTTACATTCATATAAAAGTAACCAAATGTGATTAATATAACAAACATTATACTTCACATATGTTGCTATATACCATATAACCTAAGCAGTACTACATACATTATTCAATTCCTGCCTTTTTTTAAATGAGAAACATCTTTATTAAACTATCACTTACTAAATAGCAAATCATGCATTTATATAAATGAAAACAAACCACACCAACACTATCCTATTTGCAAGCATTTTACATCACAAACAATACTGACTCACTCCCAATTGCAAACTACCCAAAAATGTTGAACCCATGCTCTCTCTCACTCAAAACAGTAACACAGAGAAGGTTGTCAACTCACCCACCACTCCATGTGCACATAGTACAACTACTCATGCACATACCATGACTTTCACACACAGTATGCATCAAACACAAAAATCTACATACACAGAGGTTCTCTCGAAAAACTTACCAAAACAGCAGAGACCTGCAAAATACAAGACTGCTACAACTAACACAGTCCCCACAGTACCCAAGACACATAGCAACACCAGTGTCTCACCCACCAAGCCCGTAAGGTGTAACACTCAAAAAAACAAATTTACTTGTCATTGGAGACTCAGTAGTTAGACAAATGGATGTCTCACTCACCAGGTTCGACAAAGAGAAAGCCACGGTCAGCTGCTGGTCCGGTACCAGGATTCATCAGATCACACATGCACTCATGTCTCTCACAACAAGTACCATTATGACTCTGCTATAGTTCATGTCAGTGTGAACAACCTGAGATTTACCTCACTGGACTGTATTAAAAGAGACATGGCTGAGCTCTCTGAATATGTGTCCTAGGAAGATATGCCCCTAGTCTTGAGCGGCATACTACCTTCACCTGGAATGATACCACAGTTTAAAAAAAATTATTGATTTCAATAATTGGCTTAGTTTTTGGTGTCATTCAAAGGGGACACAGTTCCTGTCAACCTGGGAAGTCATGGTCGATAAACCTCGCTGCTTTGCCAGAGATGGTTTGCACCTGGCACCTCTAGGCTTTTGGATGCTGGCAAAGGCTCTTGCCTCTCCCATAGTGCCTTTTTAGGCAAGGTCTTGAAAACATTACCAATGTGAAATTAACCAATCAGAAAAAATAAAGGTCATGCTGCTAAATGCTCAGAGCTTAAACCAAAACTGCACTCCCTGGAGGCACTTCTATCATTAGAAAATACAGATGTCTGTGCATTCACAGAAACCTGGATTAAGGCCTTAGAAAATACCATGGTCTTGCAAGGATACAATGCCTTCCACACCTTTAGACTGCAAAATAAATGTGAAAATGAAAGGAGGTGGTGCTTCAGTCTGTATTAGAGATAAATTTACCTCCCGTCTAGTTAGACTGGACAACTCCACGGAGTTACTCCATATCCAGGTTACGGTCGGTAAGACCCCCATTCAGGTCATAGCCAGTTATAGATCCCCCTCCCTGGGTCATGTGCCCATGAAGCCTACTTGAACAAACTGGAGACAATCCAAATTTTACTGAACACACTGGCTATGGGGGATTTCAATTATCCCACCATTGACTGGGAAACCTGTACTAGCCCTAACTCCCTAGCCCAAAAGTTCCATGACTTTGTCATTTCAATGCGCTGGAACAATTTTTCCATACCCCGACAAGAGGAACAAACATTCTAGATCTGGTCCTCTTGTCGCAACTGTCGGACCCTCATTAGCTAAATGTGATCACAAATCAGTCACCTTTGAGCTGGTACTTACACCAGAACTCACAAAGAGTGAAATTGGGCTACAAAACTTTACCAAAGCAAGATATACCCTCCCAGATGAAGGTATAAATGCATTTCAAGCACCAGCCCAAGATGGAAGTGATGACTATGCAGAAGCTTACACTAAAGCCCTGTTGTATCACTTGCATAAGTGTATAAACTCCCCCGTACCAGAAAAAATCAAAGCCAGAGCCACAAGTAAAAACAAGCTGCCATAGTGGACATCCAGTATCAACAAACTTTACAATAAATGCAAAAAGTTGCTGTCCAAGAAAACAAAGGCAAGGCCCCAACAATGGAAAAGCACCATCCTTAGCCTCAACAGGTAAATAAGACAACTTATTAAATCTTCCAAGGGTTCCTTTGAGAGAAACTTAGCAGGTACAACTAAGGATAAACATAAGACCTTTTACAGCTATGTACTTAGCCTAAAAGGTAGGACCCAAGCATGTGTAGAACTAATGGCCAATGGTATCACACACACTGACTCAACAGAGATAGCAAACCTGCTAGTGGATAGGTTTGGTGAAAATTTGACTCTGTTATCCCCTCCTAACATACAACAGACCTTCCCCCAAACTCCCCACCCACCCTACATATCTGAAGAGGCGGTCCTCAACCCCTTGTCCAAAGCAAAAACACAGCCTCTATGGGACCAGATGACATCCCAGGCTGTCTTCTAAACAGGATAAAACATGAACTAGCATCACCACTAAGTACCCCTTTCAATCATAGCTTAACCACATGTTTTGTTCCTGCAGAATGGAGAACAGCAACAGTTATTCCCCTCCACTAAGGTGGCCTTGCAAAAGAACTAGGGAATTACAGACCCATAAGTCTGACCAGTCTCATCTGTAAGGCCATGGAATTTATCATTATAAACATCATAAATAAAGGCATAAGTGACCTCCAAACCTGGATCCTACCCAATTTGGCTTCATCAATTGCAGGCCCTGCCTCTAAAATCTGGTGGATTTCTTTCAAAAATGTGACCAGGGCCATTGATGAGGACATATCTGTGCACACAGCATATCTTGACTTGGCAAAGGCTTTTCACAAAATCCCACATTCAAGTATTACCGATAAACTTAGCAAACTGAATGTAAACCCCTTCATCGTATGATGGGTTGCCAACTGGCTCACAAACTGGACACACACTATCAAAGTGGGTGATTCCACATCAACTAGCAGACCTTTTACCAGCGGGGTGCCACAGGGGTCATTTCTGAACCCCTACTGTTTGGTATATACTATACAGAAGTTCAGGTCAAAACTAAGTGGTGGTCGCTGGCCAAGTTTGCAGATGACTGCAAACTAGGTGCAGTCATTGAATCCCCAAATGATGTCAGTATACTACAGGACAGTCTCCCGCAGACCAATGACTGGTGCATTAGTTATGGTCTCAAACTGCATGAAAAGAAATACATCATCATTCCCTTTAGCACAAACAATGTCCCTTCACACTACCAAATCAACAACAATAACCTCAGTACCCATGAAGTGGTAAGGGACCTAGGATCACAATTTGAATGTGACATTAACTTCTACCACCATGTGTCTACTGTAGTAAGGAAAGCTTTCTACGTAGCCCGCTTGATTAGTAAAGGCATTGCCAGAAGAGAAAAATAGGTTATAACTCTTCTATACTCGGCACTTATCCGGCCCATAATTGAGTATAACACCCCATTTGACATGTACCCTACTAAGCACCTGCAACAATTGGAGAGACCTCAGAGGCTTCTAACCAAGAAGATCAAGGGTCTCCAACATGTGCCTTACATAGACAGACTAAAGTCCCTGTCACTATATTCCATATCATATAGACTTCTTAGGGGACACTTATGCCTGGTCTACAAAGCAATCCAAGACCCAAATCTAATGAACTTGCTGCATATCCGTATATCAAATAGCACCAGGGCTACCCATTCCAGGGACCTAAATATGACATGCAACTTAAATAGAACATGCTGTAGGGACAGATTTATGTCACAGCAAGTGCCGCATCTTTGGAACAAACTACCAAACTCATGAAACAGAGCACCTCTATGACACTTCAAGAGGAATCTGGACAAGTAGATGGAGATCGATAACATTCTTACCAGTGATGACTGCCTAACCGGGAAAAGCCGAAAGACACAACAACATTGGGATGAAACGGCTAGGCTTAAAATGCCCTCCGAGTCAATAGCCTAGTAACATCCTATGATCATATGATCCTATGAACCTATAATCAGAAAGTGGAATACATATTTAACATTGATATTCTTTTACAAAATTCTAGTCACATAGAGGGTGATTTGTGACCCTTAGAGCACCAGAATATTAAATTATGCCACTTAGTATGCTCACAGACTACATTGTTCAAAATAACATTATTGCCAAGGGAAAAGCAAACATGTATAACGTATTATTTGTCAAAAGTTGTTTTGACTACCCACATGTTTTCTTATTGCCAAAAGGTAAACATCCAAGGTAAACTGGTCAGCAGTAGAGTTAGAGAATCATCCTTACAACAGAGACAAGTTTGTTTATATGCAAGTAAGGTGTCTTGAGTAAAGCTGGCAACAATAATAGTTTACAACATGATGTAGACATGAAGCTGTGAGAGTCATCACTATTTTAAATTCTAGTCACAGTTAAATAAACCAGTAATGAAAAGCAAAGAATTGTAATAAGAATAAAGTCTGTTACGTATTAGCTACAGTTAAATCTAAAGAGGTAAGCAAAAATAAGCTGTTATATGGCAGAACTGTTTAAAGCTGCAAAGTTTCCTGTGTTTACAGTGAAAATCAAGCGAAATATTCAGTTCATGTAAATCAGAAGATTCAGGGTTTGATCACTGGCTAACCAGCTACTATTAATCTGACATATATGGAGTTAAGCATTTGGTAATACACAGTAACTTCCAGTTGAATTATTTTATTTGTGTCATACCACAAAGTTTTCACGCTCATTCCCTGGTTTGTGAAGAAAACATACGTGAGTTTCTGAAAAGGATTTCAGCACTGGTAAAATTATGGATGTTACATGGAGGGTGGTAACCAACATAACAACTGGTAATTGCTTCAAACCAATGTAAACTAATATATAGCGACTTTGTCCAGATCATCTTACACATATGCATGTGTGAATTTTCACACAAATATATTTTTTTCCTGAAATTACATGGAACTAAATAAGATAATATTCTAAAGGCAGTTTTCATGCTCAGTCTTCTTCTGCATAAGTTTAGTAATGTGTTTTTTTAGTAATTCTCAAATCCTTTTAAGAAAAATATAAGTGAATGGAACTAAATAACTAGTTACTTAGTTATTTAGTTAATTAGTTTAATAAACATGGAAAAGGGAGAAAAGGTAACCTAGCTGTACACTGTTAGAAAAACAATGGAACATACATTGAAAATCATGAGACAAAAAGCAACAGAATTAAAGCGTAAGTCGGTTCAGTACAGTTATACATTTGATACCAGTTAAATAAATTATATTCATTTTTTAGGAGACTGTCAACATATTTTGGAAATATTAATGTATCTTGGAGGTGGTTTATAGGCTTTAATTGAACAGAAGCCAAGTATTTATGACTAACAGCCTCTGTCATTATTTATAGATGTAATTGTTTTGCATGTTTGTGACAACAATGTGAGTGAAAGATACTTTTAAAGAATGGGTTTAGTTGTCTTCCTTCATTCTCCATTAGAACTAGATTGTCTGAGTTAAGCAAAGTAATTAATCAAAAATATAAGATATGAACAGTTTCCTGACCTCACTTTAACTGCCACAAAGTCTGCTTATTTACAGTAACAAATGCAAATTTTAACTGTCAGATACTTCCAAACAGTAAAGTAACATTCAATGCCAATGAGAGAGAAAACGGTACTTTAACATTAAACTCTACAGGAAACATAACTTGTAACCATTTAAACACCTTGTGCCATAAAACATACAAGCATATAACTGTCAGAGAGACCCAATTTATGTCAAAAGCTGGTAAACTGCTTTTGTTCACACAGGTACCAATATATATTCTGAAACAATCAGAAGTTATAAATATTAAAAAACTAGTGAATATATACTAAATCATAGATATGCCCTGTAATCCCATGTATCCAAAACAGCTTTTATAAAAAATCTAAGCAGTGACTATGCCTGTGTAATAACTCAGAAGAACATTTATCAGGGCAAATGGCTCTATATTATTTGAAATAAAGCATGTCATCTTAAGGTCATAAAAGCAAAGATAGCTTACTGTTCAATTATATCACTCAGTAAACCAGTAATATTATACTAATATACTAAAAACATAAACGGTTATTTAATTTGTATATGAACAAAACAAAAAGTATAGCTTACTGTTCAATTATATCAGCCAATAAACCAGTAATATTATACTAATATACTAAAAGCATAAACAGTTATTTAATTTGTATATGAACAAAAAAAAAGTATAGAAATACCTTTCAAGTATCATTATCAACGGAAGATAAAACAAACATTTTATTTTCAGTTAAATTAACTTCTTACTCACAATTCTGGAGGATTTTTCATTGGAAATTTTTACACAGATCCTTTTTGACACCTGAGGAACTCACAAAAATGAACCCTTCAAACAGTAAGTTATGTTGAATATGTCATCTGTCCACTAATGATAACTGGTCTCATATTTTTTTATGACTGTACTAATATTAAACCATATTGGAATGAGATTAACACATTTCTTCAAGCTATCTATACTGATATATTTGTTTTGATAAAGTCTTTAATTTTATTGAATGTTGTTAATAGTAAAAATATGAAGAAAGATGACCTGTATTTGTTGTGGACAATGTTAGCAATAGCCAGAAAATGTATATCTAGAAGATGGACCTCTAATGTAGCACCATACTAATGGAGCAAAGAACTAAAGATTTAAGAACTTTTCCTAAGCCATTGGTTAATAGTCCATGGAGGAAAGTTTTGAATTTGATTGATACCCTACAGATGGAACCAAACTCTTCCTAACTATCATAGTTTATATATTAAGTTATTATTTAACTACAAATGTTTTTATCCGAATATTTTTTGTCAGGCTGAATGTAAATACTGTAAATATGTATTGAATGTTATAAATGTATTACATTATTGTGTTATTTCATCAAAATAAAAATAATTTGAGCAAAAAACAAAAAATTAAGATACGCTGTAGTAAGAATCTTTGTGTTCAACATCTTTGTATCATGTATAGTAAGGGTTAAAATGTGAAACTGCATTGTGTGCAAAGAAATAAGCTAAAATAAGTTGTTTTTCTTGTAAAGAATTTGCTGACCAAAGAGGAATGCACAGATGATACCTTGATCCAGGCACAAGCTTATCTTGTGCCTGACCTCTGACCATCTAAGGCTCCAGGATGTGAATTTATAGTCTTGAGTGAAATTCGCTGTCTAGTAACCAGCCACTGTGTACGTGCAGGGAAGGGTATAAAAACCCATGTGAAGTATACAGAATTTAGACTGCTGACATACCATGTACTTTGCAGCATGTCTCCATGCATGTAAAATAAACCTTTTTGCTTATTTTTATCTGCGTGATTCTTCCAGTATATGTTAAGAGTATTAAAATCTTTTGACATTTCTGGTGCCCAAGACCGTGGGGCCACCTCTTCATGGTACGAATCGCATAAGAGGGACTGAAAAACCTGTACAGGAAGGGGAGAACGAATCTCGGGCTCCCTTGAACGGAAAGACCTCCGATGAAGAAGTCGTAAGTAGAGGCCAGTCACTCTTAGATTCGATCTGTGGGACGGTGACGAACGGGGCAGAAGAACCGCAGAAAGGTAAGCGTAACGTTTTTTCCCTCTTTTTGTATTGTTCCCTTTTTTAAAGAACAAAGGGACTAGTCATAAGGGAATCGTCTTTTGATTTAATTTTACAAAAGTACGATAACGATCTCAGGAAAAGGAAACTAATTTTTCCTCTAAGAGTAGAAAAATGGGAACAGGAAGTAGTTGTTGTAGGTGCAGCGACCGCTTAAACAAAAGAACCGAGGATGAACAATATATGTTCAACCTGCATCCAAATAATTTAAAATTTCTAAAAAAATGGAAAAAGGATTATGAGTTTAGTGGAAATCTAAACAAATTAGAATGTCAAAATTTGGTAAAAAGTTTACGTAAGGATGCAGGAAATAAGGTTAAAGATCAAAAGAGAATAGGATTTCTCCAGGCTCAGAAGTGGTTAGAGGAAGCTAATAAAAAATATAGAGAACAGCTTCAAAACAAAAAAACTGGTGACTCGAGTGCAAAAGATACATTTTTCATCCAAAAAGACGATAATGAAACATCTGCCGTCTGTCGCAAGGCGACGGCCCCACCCTTATATTCAGACCCGGAAACCCTTAAAACCAGTCCACCTCAGTATCAGGAAAGTGAAGAAGTGAGCCAAAGCAAAACCATACCTCCCGTAGTTTTACAAAAACAGGCGGATGACACTCTGGACCTACGAACCCGTAGTATAGACAAATCAGAATGGAAACAAAAGGAAACCAAAGTCAATTCAGCGTCCACAGAGTATCCCCTCATAGAAGTAGCAAATCCGCAAGTGGGTACATCCAGACAGGGTCCCACCATTTTAGTCTATTGACCCTGGACGCGGGAAGACATTCAAAAAGCCGTAGAGGGAATACCACACCCTAGGTTAGATATGACCAAGTTTTGTGAGGATGTCGCAGGCATGATAGAAAGTTATAAGCTAAATGCCGTAGAGTTGGAACAAGTAGTTCGACAAATTTTGGGTCCCGACTGGCACTTGGTCTGTGGGGACTGGGATCCCCTAACTAGAGTAGATAATAAACCACTTGCCCACAATTCAGACTCATACCAAAAGCAGGTCAAGGATTTACTAGACTGTATTTTGGACAAATGGAAGCCTAGGGCAGACTGGACCTGTATCAATAGATGTGTACAAGCAGACGATGAAAAAGTAGACAACTATTTGCAGAGACTTACCCAGTGCTTTGATAACCATAGTGTTATGCAAAAAGAAATAGATCAGTCAAAAGACTCCTCATATGAACAACAACTAAAAAATGCCTTTTTAAAAGGATGTAAAAGTGCTATTAGCAACTTTGTCCAAAAGCATATGATAGACCATCGGACGGCACGTCTGCAGCCCCTACTGGAATATGCAAGACATGCAGAAAAATATTTAGAAGAAAAGAAAAAAAAACAAGCTCAAACCTTTACGGTGAGCGAAGATGGGACACTTATGCTACTGCAAGGTCCGACTAACAGGGGTAGAGAAAGGGGCAGAGGCAGGGGTAGAGGAAGAGGGAATGTGGGACATTCCAAAGACTATGAAGGCAGGCAAAAAAGAGGGGAATGTTTCAAATTTGGTAAAAAGGGACATTTTGCGAGGGATTGCCGGTCTTCTGAGAAAAACCTAAAACCACCCCGGATCATGGGTCAGCATGACTATATGATGGTGGTGGAGGTGAATCAGACCCGGATAAAGAGGCTGATTGGCCAGAATCAATAAGGCAGAGTGAAGAGGAAGATTTTGAGGACGTAAACAAAGAGGGTAAGGGAGAATGTGCAGGATGTGAGAATGAAATGACTGATTTTTCAGAAGAAGGTGAATATCAGGTTGTTAATTTAACAGCGCTGGCCGCAACTATGCAGCTAGAAGCACAACCGATAATCACACTTCAAGTAGAGGGTAAAGATGTAGAATTTTTGTGTGATTCAGGGGCCTCCAGGACCCTGCTTAAAAACTCTGCAGTGCCATCCGATGTAACTTCTGATGACTATGTATTAGTCAAGGCAGCAAATGGCCGCATTTATAAGGAACCATTATCTAAACCTTTATGGTTCATGGACCCTGAAACTAACCAAACTATCAGGTTTCGAGTCATTATCTCCAAAATTTGCCCTGTAAACTTATTAGGAAGAGATTTAATGCATGTGTTTGGCATAGCAGCTGTACCGACTGCATCAGGGATTCTAGCCAAACAAGTAGAAATTCAAGATGTTATGTTACAGGTGGGGCAGGGTGATTTACACTACTGGTACAGTAATGATCTTGTTGAAACTGGACCACAAAATGTAGTAAATGAGCTAACTAATTTGGCCTTAAGCAAATATGGCACACAACCGCCAGTGGTAGCTAAACAACTACACTGTACAATGTATTACAGAAAGTATGTGGGACCAGACGACAAATATGAGGAGCAATTTTTTAAACACAAGGTCACAAAAATCCTGTTACAAAATCTCTATTGGGATAAATTAGGGAATTCTGCAGTTACATGCAGTCTTACAAAAGATATACAGTCACTTTTTCGCAATAATTCTATTGCACATGTCTCTGTAACAAGGGAAGAACAAATGGCATGGTATCTGGTGGGGAGGAAAGTTACTGAATGGGCCAAAATGATGCCAGAACAATTGGCATGTAAAGGAGTTCAGGTACAAAGACTAAATTGGGTCACCCAGGCTAGACCAACAGTGCACCTCCGCGAAGACAGGCTAACGCCACCCGGGGGAGGGCCATTCTGACTATGTCTCCTAACCCCGCAAGAAGAATTAAAGTTACAATCAGTGCCAGACTCCTTATGGTCCCGCGGGCAACACAACATTGGGCTAATAAAAACAGCAGGACAGGTTAAAATAACTCCAAAATCCGATTTTAGACCTCACAAGCGTCAGTATCCATTAAGTAAAAAGGCAGAAGAAGGCATTTTACCAGTGATCACGGCTCACATGAGAGCTGGGTTTTTAATTCCATGCACAGATTCACCGTGTAACACACCCTTGTTCCCAGTAAGGAAACCGGACGGGACATGGAGAATGGTACAGGATCTGCAGGCTGTAAATGCTGCTGTAGTGCCAAGGGCTCCTATGGTCCCAGATCCATCTGTTTTGTTAAATGATATCCTTCCCACGGATAAGTATTTTTCTGTTATTGACATTAGTAATGCATTATTTTCTATTCCCCTACAGGAAGATAGTAGGTTTTGGTTCGCTTTTACGTTTATGAGTAAGCAGTACACATACACACGGCTGCTGTCTGTGAGTCCGAAACTATTCGGTTATTGCATTTTTTGGCGAAAGAGGGACATAAGGTAAATAAATCTAAATTACAATTTTGTAAAACTGAAGTACGATATCTAGGCTATACCATTTCAATTGCTGGTAGACAACTAGATAACTGTAGAAAAGAAGCCATTTTGCAGGCACCAATGCCCAGCACAAAAAAAAAAAATGATGTCATTTTTAGGAATAACAAATTTTTGTCATAGTTGGATTCCCAACTATGCAGAGGAAGTAAGTCCACTTTCAGAACTTATTTTCGCATTTCCCATGGCAGCACATGATGCGCTGCAATGGACGGATAAGGCAATACAGGCATTTACTAGGGTAAAGCAGTTGATAGCAGGATCTGCAACACTTAGCTTCCCTGACTATACAAAACCCTTTGTTCAGATAGTAGATTGTAAGCAGGGCTTTATGACATCGGTTCTGTTGCAAACTTATGGGGATAAGTTGAGACCATTAGCTTTTTATTCCAGTAAATTGGACACAGTGGCACGATCTTTGCCACACTGTGTACAAGCAGTAGTCGCAGCCGCACAGGCTCTGCAAGCGTCTGCCACCCTAGTTTTGTTTCATGATCTTACTTTACGAGTACCGCACTCTGTCGCGGTAATACTACTACAGGATAAAGTTACCTTTCTCTCTCCTAGCAGACACTTATCCTGCATGACAACACTACTATCACAACCACACATGACCATTGAGCGATGCACCACTCTTAATCCAGCCACGCTGTTACCTACAGCTGATGATGGTGCCCCTCACGTGTATTTAGATTTAATACACTCTAATGTCTTACCAAGACCAGATCTTAAGGACCAACCGTTGGCAAATTCAGATTGGACCCTGTTTGTAGATGGGTCAGCACGTAAGAATGAGGCAGGTATCACACAAGTGGGGTATGCAGTCACAACTGAGACTAAGGTACTGGAGGCAAAACCCCTCCCCAGGAACCTGTCCGCACAAGCGGCCAAATTGATTGCTTTGCCCAGAGCATGCACCATCTCCAAGGATAAGGCAGTTGCTATCTACACAGATAGTCAGTATGCTTTTTCCATGGTCCATGTCTTTGCACAGCAATGGAAAAATAGGGGAATGGTTACGGCCTCCGGAAAGGAAATAACCCACAAGGATTTAATCCTTAGCCTCTTACAAGCTGTCCAACTGCCACGGGGACTGGCCATCTGTAAGTGCGCAGCGCACACGAATGCCAAGGATCCGGTATCACTTGGAAATGCACTGGCTGACAAAACTGCAAAAAGTATAGCCTTAACCTCTACCTTTGCACTCGAGACCACACAGAAGGAACTTCACCCTACAGATAAATTTGATTTACAAACTTTACAGGTAATGCAGGAACTTAGTACAGTTCAGGAAAAACAGCGATGGATTAAATATGGGGCTATTCAAAAGCAGGGAGTTTTTGTAGGTCCAAATGATAAGTATGTCTTGCCAACAAACCTTTTTAGGTATGCCTCATTAGTGACGCATGGCCCATCGCATCTGGGCCCTGCTGCTATGGTTCAAATGATCCATCAAATTTTCTGGACCAAGGGCTTTATAGCATACGCTAAACGATTTTGTTTATCGTGCCTGCTTTGTGCACGATACCATGGTGGTGGGGTGTGGATCACCCCAGCAGCTTTTCCGCTGCCTCCGTATCCATTTCACACAATCTGCATGGATTTTATTGAACTAACTCCTGTTCAACAGAAGCGATTTGTGTTAGTCATTATTGACGCTTTTACAAAATGGGTTGAAGCTTTTCTGGTAGCAAACCCAGATGCACTATTGGTAGCCAAGGCCCTTACAAATAACATTATTCCTCATTTTTGGGCTACCTACACACATCTATTCTGATAGTGGCACACATTTCGTGAACCAAGTTATTCAAAAGCTGGCCGCCGTTTTTCAGATTGAGTTAAAACATCACTGTGCCTACCACCCACAGTCAGCAGGGTTGGTTGAACGCCATAATGGCATTCTCAAAGGCAAGTTATGTAAACTTATGGCCGAGACACATCAGTCTTGGATAAACTGCTTACCTCTGGCACTCCTGTCCATGCGTACCACTCCCACTTCAAAAGGGGTCACACCATTTGAACTATTATACGGGAGACCTTATTACGTCCCGCAGTGGCAAAATCTTTTGCCTGCAGAACGTGAGAGGGGTGAAGAGATAGCAGACTACATGAGGAAATTGCTGACCAAAACTAACACTTCTTTAATGAATATTTGCTTTTCAGATCAGAAGAACAACAGGATCCTGGAAGTGAAACCCGGGAACTGGGTTTGGATTAAAATTGTCAAGAGGAAAAACTGGGCCTCGCCTAAGTAGGAAGGTCCATACCAAGTTTTGATAGCAACACCTACAGCAGTCCGAATAAAAGAAAAAACATTGTGTATCCATCTGACACATTGTAAACTGGTAAAACAGTTTGAACTGGACAAAAACTTGAGTTCCCCTGAGGAACACTGATTAGTAGTAATCTTGTTTTGTATGAATATCTGACTATTGTAGCAATGCAGAGAAATACCGGGAGGGAGCAGCCCTTCCCACAAAAGCATTCCAAAATAATTTTGTTGTTAATAAGTGTGATTGTTACTTTTCTGTTTTGGCCGTTTTTATTTTCAAACAAGACTAACCAAGTAAAGAGAGACGAGAATACGGCTTGGCATCCGCCTTTTAATACATACCAAGCTATTAAATATGCATATGCCCTGTCTTTCAATGTTTCAAATTGTTGGATATGTACGGCTATCCCTACTGTACATGGTGGTCTAATGTTAGGTACAGTCCCTTTGGGGGCAAATGATACATGGACTAATTTACTATTTGAAACTTCAAAGGTAGCTTTAAAGGACAAAATAGCGTTACCCCTCATGGGCCGCCAGAATGGAACTGTATGTTTTCAAAGAATGGGCAAGATTAAGGTTGGATGGAGTCAGTGTAATGTAACCATAATTCATAACTGTACAATAGATGGGCACTGTGCAATGAGTTTCAAGCCTATAAAAGTGCTTGTTAATAGTACAGGGCTTGTTAATGACACAAGTTTCTTTGAAAAAATGTTATCTGTGTATGATCTTTTGTTTAAAGGGCTGCAAGACAAAGGAAATCACTCTGTTCCAGTCAATATTACACTTAAAGTAAATGATTGTTATTTTATCTGTGGTAGAAAAGCATACAAATGGTTACCAAGGAATTGGTCAGGCAGTTGCTTTTTGGGTTATTTAGCACCAGCTATAAGACATACATTTTCTCTTCCCAAGGTAAAATACGAAATGTACGTGCTGTTAATAAACCTGTTAATCCCGTAGGTAACGATGATGCATCCTGAATCTATCACCACGATTTGGCCCATAGTAGCAGCAAGGGGCTATCACACATGGACTTGGGCGATGATGTTATTTCCTGGGCTGGTATTCTTCCAGCTTATGGGACAGTAAAATCCATTTGGGAGCTCAGAAAACTGTCAAAATTGTTAGAAACTCTGAGCAATGCAACTTTTTCTGCGCTAGAATTGGTGACGGATGAGTTAACTGCAATGAGGACTGTAGTGTTGCAGAATCGTATGGCACTCGATTTCATCCTAGCGGCAAAAGGAGATACTTGTGCTCTTATCCAGGAGGAGTGTTGTTCGTTCATCCCAGATAACGAACATGACATTGACAGCCATCTAGAGATCCTACAACAAGTTTCTGAACTTCCAAAACCAGGACAGAATCCATTAACTGACTTTTTCCAAAACTGGTTTGGAAATTGGGGAACAGTACTTATGAATGTCTTAATTGCTATATGTGTTGGTGCCATTATATTCCTACTGTTGGGTTGTTGCTGCATTCCTTGCATCCGAATGATAATATCAAATGTATTGTCTGCCAATGCAACTAAAGCTTATTATTCTGAATATACAGAACACGAGTCATGTGGAAAACTGTATGAATAAAATGTATTACTGATGATACAAAGTGTTGTTAGGGGGGAAATGTAGTAAGAATCTTTGTGTTCAACATCTTTGTATCATGTATAGTAAGGGTTAAAATGTGAAACTGCATTGCGTGCAAAGAAATAAGCTAAAATAAGTTGTTTTTCTTGTAAAGAATTTGCTGACCAAAGAGGAATGCACAGATGATACCTTGATCCAGGCACAAGCTTATCTTGTGCCTGACCTCTGACCATCTAAGGCTCCAGGATGTGAATTTATAGTCTTGAGTGAAATTCCTTGTCTAGTAACCAGCCACTGTGTACGTGCAGGGAAGGGTATAAAAACCCATGTGAAGTGTACAGAATTTAGACTGCTGACATACAATGTACTTTGTAGCATGTCTCCGTGCATGTAAAATAAACCTTTTTGCTTATTTTTATCTGCGTGATTCTTCCAGTATATGTTAAGAGTATTAAAATCTTTTGACATACGCATTCCAAATTAAGTTCAAATTACCACTAATAATCAGTTCATTTATTCTGTGAATATTTAATATGCAATTTTGAATTTTTTCAACTGATGCTAATGAAGAAAAAGGAAAGATATACATAGTAGCAACATATAGTTTCTTCTAACAATAACTGAATTAATGTCCATTTTGGACACATATCTGTAGATTCAGTATTTTGGTCAATGAGAAAGGGACAGATATTAGCTTCTTTATTTATCTTACTTATAACTCTGCCTTTGTGTCTTACACCTGGTCTAATGTCAATAAACATAATGGAAGCAGAGATAACATATATCAATTTCAAATAATTCAAAAATAAATCCTAGTATTTCACTCATTTAAGATAGTAATTAGTATAATTTTAGGGTTATGTTGACATGCCCATGTGTCTAACAGTGATCATTTGCTATTGACATTTCTGATGAAATATAATTCACTGCACATGAGCAGTATATTGGGATTATCATTTGCAGATATATTTTCAAGGCAGCATTATTTGTTTTCCTTTTTTGTAATTGGAAGAGAGTAAGAGGAGAAAGTACAGCAGAGACAGTTTATAAAGACATTTCATTTTATTGGGTTTGATTAATGGAAGTAGAATTGTGTAGTGTGTGTTTGTTTGAGATTCTAACTTAAATGGGTTGTTTTAGGTTGTGCATCAATAACTATGAAGGAAATGATTTGGGAAACTGAGGAATTGGGGCGGGGTGGTAAAGCACTTATATCTCGCATTTAGCAAGAGTCTGTCAGTTTGCAGGACTGCAGTACAGCAAGCAGTTTTCAACAGAAAACAAGCGGGAGAACCCTTATACAGGAACCACAAGAGTCCTTCTGAAGCATCACTTAGCCAGGCATAAAATCAGAGCTGAAAATGGCCTTCCAGCAATTGTCTTGTGCAAGCTAAAGCAGGATGGTAAATAGTAGTTGTACTCAGTAGAACATAACCAGTATGCAAGTATTAAAGGCTCAGCAGAAGTTTTTGAATCTCTGTCATCCATCCCCTCATGGAGCCATGATTATAGCAATGAAAAGAACAGGCATAGCTGCCAGCTTGTGAATACAATAGATAGTGGGCTACCAGCTAGAAACAATGGATTAGTGTAGATGTAGACAACAATACAGGCTTGGATAGGGATAGGAACAAAGTGGGTGCCACAGATACACTGTGCACAGCAGCTTACTCAAGTGATACTACAGATGTCTGTTAGGAAAGATCATGAACAAGAGTTTCAGGTGGCATGTGGATGCATGCATGAATTCCACTAAAACAGAATAATTTACTGTTTATTTCAAACAGTAGTCCAGTTTTCAAAATATGTGGAAGAAAGTACCAAGAGATGTAATTCTTTGATTTCATTGACCCCTAATCCACCTGCACAAAGAAATTGCTTAAATTCTTACTCACAACCAGATGTGTGCCTGCATGATTAATTCTTTCCAGGTGCAACCACAATCAGATGTGCATCTGCATGATTAATTCTTTGCAGGTACAACCACAACCAGATGTGTGCCTGCATGATTAATTCTTTCCAGGTACAACCACAACCAGATGTGCGCCTGCATGATTGATTCTTTCCAGGTTTAGCCACAACCACATGTGTGTCTGCATGAGTAATTCTTTCCAGGTACAGCCACAACCAGATGTGTGTCTGCATGATTAATTCTTTCCAGGTGCAACCACAACCAGATGTGTATCTGCATGATTAATTCTTTTCAGGTACAACCACAACCAGATGTGTGCCTGCATGATTAATTCTTTCCAGGTTTAGCCACAACCAGATGTGTGTCTGCATGATTAATTCTTTCCAGGTACAACCACAACCAGATGTGTGCCTGCTTGATTAATTCTTTCCAGGTTTAGCCACAACCAGATGTGTGTCTGCATGATTAATTCTTTCCAGGTGCAACCACAACCAGATGTGTGTCTGCATGATTAATTATTTTCAGGTACAGCCACAACCAGATGTGGTGCCTGCATGATTAATTCCTTCCAGGTTCAGCCATAATCAGATGTTTGTCTGCATCATTAATTCTTTTCGGGTATAACCACAACCAGATGTGTGTCTACATGAGTAATTCTTTCCAGGTACAGCCACAACCAGATGTGTGTCTGCATGATTAATTCTTTCCAGGTGCAATCACAACCAGATGTGTGTCTGCATGATTAATTCTTTTCAGGTACAACCACAACCAGATGTGTGTCTGCATGATTAATTCTTTCCAGGTACAACCACAACCAGATGTGTGTTTGCATGAGTAATTCTTTCCAAGTACAGCCACAACCAGATGTGTGTCTGCATGATTAATTCTTTCCAGGTGCAACCACAACCAGATGTATGTCTGCATGATTAATTCTTTTCAGGTACAACCACAACCAGATGTGTGCCTGCATGATTAATTCTTTCCAGGTTCAGCCACAACCAGATGTGTGTCTGCATGATTAATTCTTTCCAGGTACAACCACAACCAGATGTGTGTCTGCATGAGTAATTCTTTCCAGGTATAGCCACAACCAGATGTGTGTCTGCATGATTAATTCTTTCAAGGCGCAACCACAACCAGATGTGTGTCTGCATGATTAATTCTTTTCAGGTACAACCACAACCAGATGTGTGCCTGCATGATTAATTCTTTCCAGGTTCAGCCACAACCAGATGTGTGTCTGCATGATTAATTCTTTACAGGTACAACCACAACCAGATGTGTGTCTGCCTGATTAATTCCTTCCAGGTACAACCACAACCAGATGTGGTGCCTACATGATTAATTCCTTCCAGGTTCAGCCATAATCAGATGTTTGTCTGCATCATTAATTCTTTTCGGGTATAACCACAACCAGATGTGTGTCTACATGAGTAATTCTTTCCAGGTACAACCACAACCAGATGTGTGTCTCCATGATTGATTCTTTCCAGGTACAACCGCAACCAAATGTGCGCCTGCATGATTAATTCTTTCCAGGTTCAGACACAACCAGATGTGTGTGCATGATAATTCTTTCCAGGTACAACCACAAGCAGATGTGTGTGTCTGCCTAATTAATTCTTTCCAGGTACAACCACAACCAAATGGGTGTCTGCGTGATTAATTCTTTCCAGGTACAAATGAGGATAATAACATTGTTTCAGTATAAAATCCTGCATTTTAAATCACACATGGTTTCACTGGAAAAGGATCAAATGCCTGGAGCTCCAAACTAAACAAATTACACTCTTTAAGCCTTTCTGTCCAAACTGTTCAGAAGTAGGGTGACAGAATTAAGACTAACATAAAATGTTTTAAGACAAAAGAAACAAGTGTCAGTCCTTTAAACAAAATGCAATAAAGTGATGAAGAAAACTTGCAGTCAAAATTACAGCTATAAGAGCTTAATGATAAAACCACTGAACTAGAAATTTAGTCTCACTGAATATTTACGGTATTTACCTGTCTTGTAATAATTTTTGTTGTTTCTTGAGAAATGTAACTGTTGTTTTTTTTTCTGAGAACTGTTTGAAATTCATTTGTTAATATAAATGTATTGTGGTGGAGCTTTTCTCCACAGGCCTCTGCTGAAAATGAGCTCTGCCCAGTTGGACTTTCCTGATCAACAAAAGCAAATAAACAAATAAATAAATAAATCTTGCAGTGCTGGGTATTTCAGCAATGTAACTCACAAGCTTTTCTCTAATTTCTTTTGAAATCCCCATCCATGTGAAGCAGAGTTCCTCCCTAATCCAATTCAAGTGCAACTTGGACAATTGGATGGGAAACAGGAAATTCATAGGTTCATAGGTTGGGACTAGGCTATCGGCCCTAGGCCCTATACAAGCCTAGCCATAACAATTCCCTGGCTATTTCTTCCCACACTATTTACTTCCCTGGACCCCTGTCTAGCAGGGCAACTGACATGATCCCCGGAGTGAATTTCCTTTCTCCCATCCAATCATCAAGGTTCCTTTTGAAGGGGGCCAAAGAGGCGCTTTGTTTGACATGTATGGGCAGTCTATTCCAGAGTCTGGGAAGTATCTGGGTCAGGAACCTATCCCTCCAGCATGTTTTGCTCATTGTGATGACAAAGTTTAATTCCCTGGAACGTGTGGCTCTGAGGGATTGGGATTTCTTTAAACTCCCTGGATTGGCACCTACATCTCTGATGTAAACAGGTAACCTATAAATGGTTCATCTCCCGGGCCCATGCTTACACTTATCAAGGGTAGCAGAACTTGTTAGAGATTTGGGATGCATGGCTAGGCTTAAAAAGGCCCTTGTGGTCATTAGCCTAATAAACACCTATGAACCTATGAAAATTATTTACTGGACTTGGGAAAGATCCTAAGGATCATTCATTCTCTACTAAATAAATTGAAGTGGGTCATATTTGTTATCCTCCTAAACCACTTATAATTTGGGACATTATAAGTAATTTCATCTTTCTCTACGCTATACAAAGGTTTTATCAGGCTTTATCATTTGTGCCATTGTTAGTAATTGTATCTCTCTCTGATTTAAACAAGGCTTATTAGGGTTTATAATTTGGGACATTATTAGTAATTTCATTTCTCTCTCTGATATAAACAGGGATTATCAAGCTTTATCATTTGGGACATTGTTAGCAATGTTATCTTTCTCTGATATAAACAGGGCTTATTAGGCTGTTCAACATAAAATTTATTTTGTTTTCATGCAGGTTCATGTAAACAACTTTCAAGATTTACCCCGGCCATGGTTGCTAAATGGAAAACATTTAATGCACATAAAATATTAAGGCAAGAGGCATTTTTACTATGTTGTCTCTTCCATGCAATTTCAAAGTGAAATACAGGGATTTATTTTTTAATTATTTTCCATAAAAAATAAAAATCCAAGCTTCCTTCAATAAATCTGCTGCATGAAGTTCAGAACACATTGGGGAGAAATCTATAAGGAATGTACACTGTAATATGCTTTTTCTTTTCATCTTCCTTTGCCTTTAAAATGATGTTTTTTGGAGGGTCTCCATATTTCAGGCAATGTTTATTTCAGTGTTGAAAATGAATATCATTTCACTTAAAATAAGTAGCTTAAGTTTCCATATCAATCAATCTCTCTCTCTCTCTCTCTCTCTCTCTCTCTCTATATATATATATATATATATATGTGTGTGTGTGTGTGTGTGTGTGTGTGTGTGTGTGTGTGTGTGTAAATATCTGCCTTATATTTCATCAGCAATAACATTTGCAGAAAATTATCCAAGATGAAGCTAAATATAAGTTTTTATCCTCCTATAAACTATTTAAGTATGTAGCTATCAACTCAGCCAATAATTAAACTTTGGGTATTGTAATAATTGTTGACATGGCAGATTTTAAGATTTTGTTAAAGTTTTTTTTATTTTGAAGAAAGAAGTCTGCATAGAAAAATTAAATAAAGTTTTAATTGTTATAGTACTTTCTGTTATGCACATTTCCTGGTTATGATGACTTCTTATACATATTGAAGGGTATACAGCAACTATATTCTAATAATATAATTGTTATTGGTGGCTTTAATGTGTTTTTTCATCAATATAAGAAAAAAAAAGGAATGAAGGCAAATTAAATAATTTTTACAATTATTTTGCTTTGATTTTGGTTGGTTTTGCAAACATCTAACACATCAGGTTTATAAATGCATTCACGTCACAACAAATAATTATGCAAGTCTAGGCTGCTTTTTCATAGCATTAGATATTCTTCATTACTTATGAAAGGTGTTTATCTCTCCTAGATGTCTCTCAGGCAATGTCCCATGTTGCTATCTTAGGAGCCCTCAATGAGAAGTAAAAGAAGTATGTTATGTTTGTTGAATAAATCCATTTAAATGTCTTAACCAGTACAGCGTTAATCACAAATGATCAACTCCCAGCTCAACCCAGGTGCCTAATAACATGCAATGAGACTATGTGACAAAGATAGATCAGTATGTATGTTTCATCATGATCCATTGTGATAAAGTAATCTTGGATGATATAAAAGTCCTTTACAGACACACAAAATCAAAGCAGATGTACATAGTTGTAAACAGCAGAATCATAGTGAACCCTGGATCAGCTGCATGGGAAGTGAGAACATACAAAGAAGTGTAAGATAAAGAGACAAAACAGTATACGAGAGTTAAGTGATGTATCCAGAGTGGAAGCATTAGCATACAGTACTTGACTGGAGGTAAGATATCAATCATCTGTAAAATTTAGGGTAATCCATTATTTCTTTGAGTTTCCTGGGGAAATTTACCTATATTGTCAAATCTAGTAAGTTGAACAAGTGATCTGTATATTGGAGTGCTGTTTTGCAGGCTTGTAGGTTAGGTCCTGAGAGTCACTGATTTCTGAGATTATAAATAAGGGTTCCTTCATTAATTTTGTTTCCAGATGAGAGATGGTCTGGCTGTGCAGAAGTTTGAAAAACTGAGAGCATAAGAGGAAATCAGATCATTGTTTGACAGGCAAACTTTTGCTAATGTTTTACAATGCTGTTTGTGCTTAGTGGGGAGAGTGATACATCAGGAGATTGTACTAGTGACCATTTGAATGAGTGCAGAGTTCCTCTTTGAGGTCATTGAAAAGTTCAAATTCTATCCAGGATAGTAAATCACCTTTGACTATGGGTATTCTAGAGGAAGTTGAAAAAAATAGATTTTTTTATTGCAGATTGGCAGTAGCTTAATCATTTTTCTTAGTAACGTCTAAGTTTATGCCGGAGTTAATTGATGTATCCAGCCAGCTTCCTAGATATTTGAATCAAATACAGTTTCTGTTTCAGTGTTATTGTAATCAAAGATTAGTTATAGTGATGGATTTTATGTTTTTACTTGATTCTATTCTTTTTTTTTTTGAAAGAGTTGTAAAGAAGTCTTTTTTTTATTTGCTGATCCATTTCATAGAGAATGAGGAACTTAGATTATAGTTGTTTTTGAGATTTGTTAAAATGGAAGACCCTCAACGGCATTAAATAAACTAAAATTTCCATGCAGGAAGAGTGTAGCCACTTCTGCACAGAATATGGCTGCCAAGCAATCCAGTAAACTAGTGCATGAGCCTGCCTACACTATTCTTGCATGGAAACTAGTGCAGAATGCTAATTACCTCATTTGCTGGTGAAAACCATGCAAATGAGGGAATTAGTGATTCAGCAAGCAGGCAGGTATCCATGCAAGAACAGTGTCAGTTGCAGAAATGTATTTGGTTACTAACCAAATAAATTTCTGCAAATAACAAAATGGAGGCATGACAACTCCAAAAAAGCATGTATTGTAGTCTTTAGGCATGGTGATGGCCATCTATATGGCCATTGGAATGGAAAAGTGATTCATTTTTATAAAAATCAAAGTTTTTTTTTTTGGCCAATCTTGGCCATTTAAGCATAGGGCAGTGGCGCAAATGGTGTCATGCCGAAAATAAAAAAAACGAAACGTTAAAAGTCAAATATTAGGGAAATCTGCATTTTGCCATTATAGTCTATGGCATGCAGAATCAACACAATACCAGGGAACCATGGTTGCTAAGCAGAAAGGATCTGTGTTAGTGCAGTAACTAGGGATTAAGGCAGCGGGGTATGCAAATGAGGGGAAATTTACTGAATCACAAAATTCTTCTAAGTGCCACACTGCACCTAACCATGTATGTGCTATAACATGTTCATGTAAGCTGGAGGAGCAGCAGACATGAACAGGGGGTGTGTCATGCTTGGTGTAAGCACATTGGAGCTCCACGGCTCCCAGATAAGCTTAGCTAAGCACAGCTAAGCAAGGGTGTGTGTCCGGGTTTCTATAAACTGTTTACTTTAGCTAAATGCTTTGCGTGGCATGCACTGGGTGTAAAACAAAAAAGCAGGAAATAGCTGAACTGTTTACATTTCAGCACCGGGTTTGTGCAGCTCACCTCGGGGCTTAAAAGGGGCAGAAATGGGAAGGGGAAATAGCATAATAAAGCCAATCAGGTACAAATAGTACAGCTGGAAGGTAGAATGTATTATACTGAGCCAATCACACAGGCAGCATCAGCAGCACATCACTATAAACTATGCAAACTCTTTTCAGTCTGTTTTTTACTACAAACTCTACACTATAGTTGTACACAGATGGGGGGATTTTAACTGACAAAACTAACAAAATGTTGTTCGCTGCTGTCACATTGATACACCAGTATGTGCTAGAGGCTGAGGGTGCTGAGGAGGATAATGCTGACAACCATCCTAGGCCGAGGAGGAGGAGAAAAGTGTTCATACCCAGGGTGACCTACCAGGGGCTACATGATCTGGAGATAATAGAGCAGACAGAGGCATACTGCAGCAACTTGTCAAGCTGTGCTGGCCTCACCTCAGACCCAGAGCCAAGAGAGGGGAACCCATCCCAGTGGATACCAAGGTATGTGTAACCTTAAGAATACAGGTACTTTCCAAATACCTACTGAGGATATCATGGGGTCTCACAGGCATCTGCATCAAAGGTACTCCACCAGTTCCTGGATGCCATGCTGCCACATGCTGATGAGCACATTTACTTCCCCAACACCTGTGAGGAGAGGACCAGCAATATGCATCTCGTTCAACATATAGCAGACTACCCGGAGGTACTGGGTGCCATAGACTGCATGCACATCCACATCAAAGCACCACCCAGTGAACAGGGTAGGGTCTATGTAAACCACAAGGGCTTTCCCCTCCATCAACTGCCAGGTCGTGTGCAATGCCCAGAGCATTGTCATGAATGTGTGTGCTGGCAGCCCTGGAATCTATCACAACTCCCAGATCTGGCATTTGACACAGCTGTATTAGGCATTTGCCAGTGGGAACATCCCATATGGCCATCTGGTGGGGGATGCTAGCTATGCACTGGAGCCGTGGATGATGACACCCATCAGAAATGCACACACACACCCGAACAAGAACACCATAATGAGGCACATGCACAAACAAACCAGAATCATAACAGAGCATGTGTTTGGGATGCTCAAGTCATGGTTCCACTGCCTTGACATATCTGGTGGAGCCTTGCAGTACTCTCCAGTCACAAGTGCATACATGTTCATAGTATGTTCCATGCTACACAATATGATCCTGTGGAAACAGCTGCAGCAGTAACATCACAGGGAAGGGCCACACAACTCCCCCCCCCCACCATTGCCAAAGTCCTCACAGGCGCAGAGGGACTTGGAGTAGGAACCCCTTGAGCCAGCCCCTGTAGGCTGAAGGAGGCATGCCAAGTATGCCCTGGCCTTGGTAAAGAGGCAATGCATAGCACACACAATGACACTGTAGGAACCCAGTGACTGACACTTCTCTCCGACTCGCACACACATTAAAATGGATGACACACACATCACACTACCTGCAACTCACCATGTATAGGCAGTGTACTATGTGCATCTGACATAGGCAGCCATCAAGCACCATCCTCGCAACTGCTGCAGGCACAAGGTAAGTCAGTCTTCTTAACAAGAAATCAATGTAGTATTATGTTCTGCTAGCATGGCTATGGTATCGCTGCATGCATGCAAAGGAATGGGGTGGCCTACTGGGATAGCAGCAGACAATTGACAACTATCTGAGACACCAGATATGTTTCCCCAATATTGGCCTGCCTCACCATGCAGTAATACCCAAGGTGACAATGTCCACTGCAGTATATGAGGGGGGACAACTAACTGGGGGGGGTCAAAGATCACAGGCATGAATGTCAGTGTGGGAGTCCCATACACACCTCTCAGCCTCACCCAGTAAGACAGCTGTAGAAAACCAGTAAGAAATGGCTGGAAAAGGCCCACAAATGGCAACAATGATGGAATACCCCCAAAGAGACTTTATACAGTGATAGTACAGTAGGTGTTGCAGTAAGGCTCTGAAGGGTAAGAAGTCAGAAACTCAAAATATGCCATCACAATCGAACCTATGCTCTGTACTCATATGCCACTAGTCTGCAAGACAAGCCACAGTACTATGTAAGTGGAACCAAAATGTAAAGCAGATACCAGCACAGTCTATGCAAATGTGTACAGTTGACAGGTGTGCCCCCACATATTCCTGTAGGAATGCAGTAACATGTATGTTTGCAGGGCACAGATTGTCAGGCCAGTCTCAATCTGCAAGATAACTTATTGCATGTCCAGAAAATTCAGGGGTCAATGAGCTATGTATATCTGTTGATGTCAGGATGTGGCCAGCACATTGGGTGAGAAGTTGGCATAATGGTTAAGGTGTTTGTTTACCTTATAGACACAAGGTGCAGGGTTTGATTCTCACATGGGGTAATTGGCTATGCTTAAAGTGACCCTCAAGGGCAGTTAGCCTAGTACTAACCTATGAATCCTATGAACCCTATGAACAAACTCCTGGCTGTTGTATCTTCCTGGCCTAAATACAGTAGTGTGATAGACCATGTTGCAAGAACTGCAGTACCATGTATATCGCAAGTCAGCTACACCTATGGTGGGAGTTGTACACACTGTCCAGATGTCAATATCTGGTAAGCTAGATAGGCCATGGACAGGAGACCACACATATGAACAGCACACAGGTTGGAGTAACCCACACAGTGCTTGCCAGACCTCTCAACTGTACAGTCTTAATGCAGAATTTACAGAGGTTTGCATCATATCTGTTTTGTTTCTATCATGAAATATTGTTTGTGTGGCAAATCACTGGCAAGCTACAAAAGTATAAAGTCAGAAAGCAATGTCAGATTATAGTGTCTCACACCTCACACCCTGTAGAAAATGCATGCAACACCTGTATTGTATCACCCTTCTAGGGTTGTAAGGACAATAGTTGAAATGGTCCCTATATTTAGGCCTTTGTCACCCAATTACATATGGCTCAGTCCAGATGTCTGGTTACCATATGAAGAGAGGTATGGTGCCTAGTGGCACAGCAGTGTGTTCTGGCAATTACCATTGTCACCCCAGGGGGGCCCACTGCCTGGCAGCCTGGGAACATATGAGTGACAGAACACAGTGTCTTGCTACAGATGGCCTGCATCAGTCTCACGTGTCCTACAGGCTTCTGGCAAAGGGTCATGCTTCACCCATAGTGCCTTTGTAGGGAATGGCATGGGGTCCTCACTACCAACATGACACAGTCAAGAAAATGCAAATGAAAGCCCATGCTGGTAAATGCTAGTAGCATACCGCTCAACCTTGTAGAGCAAGAAATCTGGACCAAGCCGTACATAATGGTGGGATAAAGGCCCAACTATATGGACACCCTTGAAATATTGCTCTCATAATGTTAGAATGTTGATAGAATAACAGAGAGGGTGTGTAGTAGCATGGACGTCATGAAGGGTGTGAAGTCTGAAACTCTAATGTTCTGTAATCATTCCCTAACTGCAACCATGAGCAATTTGCAACAGACGTGCTAGAAAACCACAATGTGAAGGGAGACCAACTAGATATATGAGGTATGAATCTGGGTAGTCTATGAGAATCTGTACAGTTGAGAGGTATGGCCACACAAGGATATCACCTTTCAGGTAAGAAGAATACCACACAACCAAGAGATACCCTGCCAGTATATCACCAAGGAGCTGGACCTTTTTCACAGCCTTACCAGTCAATTGGCTGTAGGCACACCTCCTGAATGGCCAATTGTGCAAGAATGTCTAACCTTTGCCTCATAATATGGATGTATGCATCATCCATCTTGTATTTCTTGGGTAAATAACTGTGATGGTCTGATGATATCTGTCAGTAGGTAATGTCACAATACAATACTGTGTCAAACATTACATATGTCAGAAATTGTATGCTAAAACAAACCCTGTAACCCAAGCAACTCATACAGCAATAAGAGCAATAGTCGCAGTATCCTCCTATGTTTGGCCCATAGTTTCCCCATATTGCAGCCTATCTCCAGATATCGAGCACAAACAGGTTGTAAGCTATGGCTGTAGCACACAACACCCTGGACTGGAGTACAACTATCCCTGGAATGGATTCCCACACTTACTATAGAAGGTCATACTGAGCATGCTCCTACACATAGAGAAGTGAATCCTATGTCTGAAACCACATCAGACTACATATATCTGTATTGTGCAGATGTCTTTGCATACACACAGCTATGTAAACCTGTCTCCACACACACCCATCAGACAGGATTACCCACAGCCAGCTGTAGTTGGCCCACATGTGGTATATCTGCATCTGTTGCATGTGATACACACACACACATATATATATATATATATATATATATATATATATATATATATATATGGGCAACATATTACAATATGTCAAACATACAGACACATAGACATGGGGAAGAAAGGGACAGACGGTGATAGAGTGAGACACACAGGGAGACACACACAGACAGTGAGTCATACACTGGGATACCCTGTATGGCATAGAGTGATGTCCTGCTGCAGACAGTGGCATACCAGTTGTAACCACTGGCATGTGCCAGCATGAAGCTGAAATTCTTTGCCTGCTGGTACTGAGGTGGGGAGTGGAATATCACATCAGATACATTTGTGTGTGTTTGTGCGTGTGTGTCTCTAGGTCTAAGTATTATGATGCTTTACCCACCCAGTACATTTCCCATTACCCTACTTTATCAGCCCTGTTGATGTCAGTCACCTTAGAAGTACCATTAGCCAGCCGGCAACCCTACAAACTCTATGGCATGTGCGATAATTGTGTAACACTGTAGCACAAATAAGTAGTTAGACAGGGGTTCAAATCTCAGTCCTGGCAGATGTGTCTGGGAGTGCATTTGTGTGTCTAAGTGTTTATATGGGTAAGTTAAAGTATTTTCTGTCCTCTCTCACCCAGTACACTTTCCATTGCCCTACTTTAGCAGTCCTGCTGATGTCAGTAACTTGAGAAGTACCTTTGGCCAGTCCACAGCCCTGCAAGCTCCATGGCACATACGATAATTGTGTAACACTATAGTACAAATAACTAGTTAAATAGGGGTTCAATCCTAGTCCTGGCAAATGTGTGTGTGTGAGTGTATTTGTGTGTCTAAGTGTGTATATGGGTAGGTTACAGTATTTTGTGGTCTCTCTCATCCAGTAAATCACTAATTGCCATACTTTACAATGGCCAGTGATGTTCCTCACCTCATAAGTACCTCGGGACACCCTTCACCTTATAAGCTCTGTGACATGTGCGTTAAATTAATAACATTGTAGTAGCATTAACTAGATAGGTAAGTGCTCTAATCTCAGTCCTGGCAAGTGTGTGCGTGCGTGTGTGTGTGTGTGTGTGTGTGTGTGTGTGTGTGTGTGTGTGTGTGTGTGTGAGTGTGTGTGAGAATCATATCCATTGGGGGGGTGGGTTTTGCAATTTTTGCTGTTGCACACCCAACACACCTCCCAATGTCCACTTTACAAGGCCCACAGTTGTCACCCACTATAGAGGTAGCTGTAGACAGTCTGCAGGCCTATAAGCTCTGTGCCATGTGCAATAACTATGCAACAGTATGGAATAATTAACAAGACAGGTAGGCATTCTAATCCTTGGATACCATTCACCACTCAGGAATCATAGACAAACACACTCAGCTAGGCATCAACCCCTATCAACCCCTATATCACTAGGTGGCTTGCAAACTGGCTCACAGATAGAACCCACGGTGTTGAAGCACTGGAAGCAATGTGAGACAGCCAACTAGTTACAGGTGGATTCTCACATGGTTTGGTCCTGGGTCTCCTCTTGTTCGGTATCTATGCCTCTGAAGTCCAGCCCAACAAAAAGGGACTGTGGCTGACAATATTCACAGATGACTGCAAGGTGGGTGCTATTCTTACCTTCCCATGTGATGTTGACATCCTGCAGAAAGGCCACACTGACACCTACGACTGGTGTCCAGATCATGAACTTTACCTCAGTGCCAGAAAATGTGCTGACATCCCCTTTGGAAACATGGTTCCCATGAATCACCACATTGATGGTAGTTCACTGAACACTAAAGTTGTTATAAGTGAACTGGGGACAGTTGTGTGCATGGTCACATGCATGACCTTAACATTCCTGGGGTACCGGTGAGCCACAACAGGAAAATTCCATACTCACCAGCTTCAGGATGCTGTCCCACATGCAGATCAGAGGAACCTATGTAGTTGTGGGGGAGAGGTATTGTCAGCAGACTCACATTTGGCATTGGTACAAGATGAATGCTACATGTCTGCACAGGTACAGTACAAGCTGTGATAGTGCACAATTTACTGTCCCTCGCTATAGATGTGCACTTGTGTGCATTAATAAACCCCAATGACAAATGCAGTTTGAACTGACATATGCATCTAGATACTCTATTGAAGATTGTATGACTGCTACATGCTTAAATTGATGTGCACTAAGGCCTCATCTGGATGCTCCTCGCCTGTTGCCTGGGTGCCACCCACCTCCACAACTGTTGTTTCATGTGTTGGTTGTTGTGTGAGGGCTGGCCCAAGGTTGGCAAGGAGCTCCTCTGTTAGTGTAAGTGAGGCCTGCATAGCAGGACCTCACCTTTCATGGAACGGACCCTGACCATGGCAGCAGCCCTCTGCTGGACATGACATATCTGGTCAGTTGCCCAATGCCTGACCTGATCATATGTGCAGCCATGGTAGCCCAAGGTGTTCACACAGTGGATAAGGTCATCCCACAGGGCAGTCTGCTCCCGCAGATTTGTTCGGCCCTGGCCAAAGAGCACTGCATGGTGCTGTAGCATTGCCTCTGTAATGGCGGCATTTTCCTCAGTAGTGTAAGCCAGCTGACACTGCATGGCACCTGGAATACATAAACAAGGAAACACATCACAGGACCTCAGACATTGCCCAAAGTTATTTACAGAGACAGCACATCAATATTGCCTATCATTATCCACCACTTACAACCACATCATACCACTGCCATCTATCAGAACAGTATGAACCTGCATTGCACTCCTGGTCCTGATGTGTCATGTCCCACCAAGTGAGGGCCAGTACATTGCATAAACCACCATTCATCATTCACGTTTGTGTAGGGGGATGAGAGTGGCCATCTTCCTTGCAGATGGGATGTCAATGGTGCTCAGGCTTTGCTTGCTTACACTGTGTAATGGAGCTGGAAGCATATGCCTGAGTTCATGTAGGATGCAGACAGGAATGTTCTCAGGTCCCATGGAGACTTGCTTCTGTTGACTTTGATTAGGCAGTATGCACCTGCTCCCTGATGATGAGGGGAGGGGTGCGGTTGCTGTGCATATCCACCTACACTGATGGTGAGCTGGGGGGGTGATGTTTGCCCTTAACCTGGGAGCAGCAGGTTGCCTATAGCTACGGTGTGTGTGCATGTGGTTTGATTTACCACCATTACAGGGTGGGTTGTGTTGTTGCCTCTGAGATTGCAGACATATGTGAAGACAGCCTTGTGATTGCCCTTGGTGAATGTGTCCAATTTGTACTCATAGTTAGCCTTACAGTAATCCATGTGGGACCTTATATGCTCATTCAGACAAAGATTGACTCACTGCCAAGTTGGTGCCTGCTCCTACTCTGACCTCTACAGCTTACATAGTGACCAATTATGTGGTCTGTGTATTAATTACTCTACTTTGGTGGAGACAGGATTTACAGGTAAGGTATTGCTGTGTCCAAACAGCTATGTCGGTGGTCATATGGCTGTTTGTAGTAGGCATGGACACAAGGTCATAACATGGTTGGACACCTCTGACACTTCAACCTGATAATTATGCTTATTCTAGTACCCATGTCTGTGTCAGGGCAATGCCACAACCAGTAGCTGTAGAAATCTAACTCTGTTGAATGCATAGAAACTGAGATTGCACACATGTACACATGTTCAGCTTATTTACCTGATATTTTCATCCCATGTCTGTTGTTATGAGGCAACTAGGTAAACCTACTCATACATAGATGTGCACAGGTAATACCTGATATACATTTCTGTTCTATGTCAGTATGGCACACTGTATTTACACTCTTGCTGTTCAGTCATTCCTATCAACCTGTTAGAGCAGGACATCTGGAGGATGCTGCACATACATGGGGGTTGATGGGCCAGAATTAGTGACACTTTCTTAATACTGCTGTAACACACTTTAAGTCATTTGATAGTACAGTAGCCTTTGCATTCACAGATATACCCTGGAGGATGTCCAATGCTCATATGGCAGGAAGAGAGGACAGAGGCTAGGAATGTGTTAGTGAGGGTAGAAGCTTTTAATGTTGGCAGTATGACTGGTTTGGGGACAGAGCTAGCTGATATGATGGCCAGAAGGAAGATTTTATATATATATACATATAGATATATATATATATATATATATATATATATATATATATATATATATATATATATATATATATATATATAGTGTGTGTGCAAGAGACCGAATGGAAGGGGTGTAAGGCTAGGTGTATTGGAGTTGGGTCAAAATAGTTCTATCATGGTGTGGATTAGAGGAGAAATGGTGTAGGGGATATCCTGAAGGAGCAGTATGGCAAGGGTGCTTTTGTAGGTGAAAAGAGTGTTGGATAGAGTGATGTTAATGAAGCTGGACATTAATGGCATAATGACGACTGTTGTTAGTGCACATGCTCTGCTAGTTGCTTCTGCGATTGTTGAGACAGACAAATATTTGATTGAGTTGAATGCAGTGGTGATGACTGTACCCAAGGGTCAGAGATTGGTGATCGGAGTAGATTTCAATGGGCATATTGGTGAAGGAAACAGAGGGGATGCGGAGGTGATGGGTGGGTATGGTGTTAAGCAAAGGAATGCAGAAGGTGAGATGGTGGTGGAGTTTGCAAAAAGAATGGACATGGCTGTGGTGAATATAGTTTAACAAGACAGAGGAGAGTAGGGTGATGTACAAGAGTGGAGGAAGAAGCACACATGTGTATTATCTCCTATGCAGGAGGGTCTGTTTGAAGGAGATTAGAGACTGTAAATTGGTGATAAGGCAAAGTGTAGTTAAGAAGCATGGAATGTTGATCTGTGGGATGGCGTTGTTGATCAAAAGGAGGAGGAAGAGTGTGAGGGCAGCACTCAAGATCAAATGGTGTAAACTGAAAAAGGGTGTTTGTGAGGCTGAATTCAGGGAAGAGTTAAGACAGGCAATGAGCGGCAGTGAAGAGTTACCGAATAACTGGGCAACTAAAGCACAGCTAGTAAGGGAGACAACTAGAAATGTGCTTGGTGTGATATCTAGACAGAGGAAGGAGGACAAGGGGACCTGGTGGTGGAATGAGAAAGTACATGGGAGTAAACAAAGAGGTTGGGGAAGAAGAAGTGGGATTGTTAGAGAAATGAAGAAAGTAAATGGGAGTATAAGGAGATGGGGCGCATGGCAAAGAGAGAGAGGGGGCAAAAGCTAAGGATGAGGCATATGAAGGGTTTTATGAAAGGTTTGACACTAAGTATGGAGAATAGGACCTGTACCAACTGGCTATATAGAGGGACTGAGCTAGGAAGGATGTGCAGCAGATAAGGCTGATAAAGGATAATGAGGAAAATGTATTCACAAGCGAGGAGAGTGTGTTGAGCAGATGGGAGGAGTACTTTGAGGTGCTATTGAATGAGAGAGAGTAGGTTGGATGATGTGGGTATGGTGAATGAGAAAGTGCAAGAGATTAGCAAGGAGGAAGTAAGGTTAGCTATGAAGAAAATTAAGAATGGAAAGGCTGTTCGTCCAGATGACATACCTGTGAAGGCATGGAGGTATCTAGCAGAAATGACAGTGGTCTTTTTAACCAGATTGTTTAATGTAATCCTGGAAAGTGAGAAGTTGCAAGAGGGGTGGACAAAAAGTGTTTCTTCTTCTTTTGGCTTTTCCCGGTTAGGGGTCGCCACAGCGGATCACCTGTTTCCATTTCTTCCTGTCCTCTGCATCTTGCTCTGTCACACCAACCACCTGCATGTCCTCTCTAACCACATCCATAAACCTTATCTTAGGCCTTCCTCTTTTCCTCTTACCTGGCACCTCCATCCTAGCATCCTTTTCCCAATATACCCAGCATCCCTCCTCAGCACATGTCCAAACCAATGCAATCTCGCCACTCTGGCTTTGTCTCCAAACTGTACAACCTGGGCTGACCCTCTAATATACTTATTCCTAATCCTGTCTACCCTCGTCACACCCAGTGCAAATCTTAACATCTATAACTCTGCCACATCCAGCTCTGACTCCTGCCTTTTTGTCAATGCCACTGTCTCCAACCCATATAACATAGTTGGTCTCATTGCCCTTTTGTAGACCTTCCCTTTCACTCTTACTGGTACTCGTCTGTCACAAATCACTCCTGACACTCTTCTCCACCCACTCCACCCTGCCTGTACTCTCTTCTTCACCTCTCTTCCACACTCTCCATTACTCTGAACTGTTGATCCCAAGTATTTAAACTCATCCACCTTCACCAACTCTACTCCCTGCATCCTCACCATTCCTCTATCCTCCCTTTTATTCACACACATATATTCCATCTTAGTCTGGCTGACCTTCATTCCTCTCCTCTCTAGAGCATATCTCCACCTCTCCAGGGTCTCTTCAACCTGTTTCCCACTCTCACTACATATCACAATGTCATCTGCAAACATCATAGTCCACGGGGACTCCTGTCTGATCTCTTCTGTCAACCTGTCCATCACCAGTGCATATAAGAAAGGGCTCAAAGCTGATCCTTGATGTAATCCCACCTCCACCTTAAATGCATCTGTCACTCCCACTGCATATCTCACCACTCTTACACTACCCCTGTACATATCCTGTACCACTCTTACATACGTATCCGCCACTCCCGACTTCCTCATACAATACCACAACTCCTCTCTAGGCACCCTGTCATATGCTTTCTCTAAGTCCAAAAAGACACAATGCAACTCCTTCTGACCTTCTCTGTACTTCTCCATCAACACTCTCAGAGCAAACATCGCATCTGAAGTGCTCTTTCCTGACATGAAACCATATTGCTGATCACTAATCATCACCTCCATTCTTAACCTAGCTTCCACTACTCTTTCCCATAATTTCATGCTGAGACTGATCGGTTTTATCCCTCTGTAGTTACTACAGTTCTGCACATCACCCTTATTCTTAAAAAATCGGTACCAAAACACTTATTCTCCACTCCTCAGGCATCCTCTCACTTTCCAAGATTTCATTAAACAATCTGGTTAAAATTTCCACTGCCATTTCTCCTAAACACCTCCAAACTTCCACAGGTATGTAATCTGGACCAACAGCCTTTCCATTCTTCATCCTCTTCATAGCTATCCTTACTTCCGCCTTGCTAATCCATTGCACTTCCTGATTCACTCTCCCCACATCATTCAGCCTTCTTACTCTCTCATTCTCTTCATTCATCAGCCCCTCAAAGTACTCCTTCCATCTGTTCAACACATTCTCCTCACTAGTGAGTACATTTCCCTCATTATCCTTTATCACCCTTACCTGCTGCACATCTTTCCTAGCTCGGTCTCTCTGCCTAGCCAATTGGTGCAGGTACTTTTCTCCCTCCTTAGTGTCCAGCCTTTCATACAACTCTCTATATGCCTTATCCTTAGCCTTTGCCACCTCTCTCTTTACCATGCCCCTCATCTCCTTATACTCATGTCTACTTTCTTCATCTCTCTGACAATCCCACTTCTTTGCCAACCTCTTTCTCCATATACTCTCCTGTACTTCCTCATTCCACCACCAGGTCTCCTTGTCCTCCTTCCTCTGTCCAGATGTCACACCAAGCACCTTTCTAGCAGTCTCCCTTACTGGATCTGCTGTAGTTACCCAGCTATTCATTAACACGTCACTGCCACCCAGTGCCTGTCTTAACTCTTCCCTGAACTCCTCCTCACAATTACCCTTTTTCAATTTCCACCATTTGATCCTTGGTGCTGCCCTCACACTCCTCTTCCTGTTCTTGATCATCAATGTCATTCTACTGACCACCATTCTATGCTGCCTAATGACACTTTCCCCCGTCACCACTTTACAGTCTCCAATCTCCTTCAAACTGGCCCCCCTGCATAGGATATAATACACCTGTGTGCATCTCCCTCCACTCTTGTATGTCACTCTATGCTCCTCCCTCTTGTTAAAATATGTATTCACCACAGCCACGTCCATTCTTTTTGCAAAATCCACTATCACCTGACCTTCTGCATTCCATTCCTTAACACCATACCTGCCCATCACTTACTCATCACCTCTGTTCCCTTCACCAACATGTCCATTGAAATCTGCTCCAATCACCACTCTCTCACCCTTGGGTACAGTCATCACCACTTCATCCAACTCACACCAAAATTTTTCTTTCTCATCCATCGCCCACCCAACTTGCGGAGCGTATGTACTAACAACATTCATTATTACACCATCAATTTCCAGCTTCATAAACATCACTCTATCCGACACTCTTTTCACCTCCAAAACACTCTTGGTATACCATTCCTTCAGGATAACCCCTACCCCGTTTCTCCTCCCATCCTCACCATGATAGAATAATTTGAACCCACCTCCAATACACCTGGCCTTACTTCCCTTTCACCTGGTTTCTTGTACACACAATATATCAACCTTCCTTCTGTCCATCATATTAGCTAGCTCTCTCCCTATACCAGTCATGCTACCAACATTCAAATTTCCTACCCTCACTACCACACTCCTAACCTTTCTCCTCTCTTCCTGCCTTCGGGCATGCCTTCCCCCTCTTTTTCTCCTTTTTCGGCCAACAGTAGCCCAGTTTCTGCCAGCACCCTGTCGGCTAACAGTACTGGTGGCAGTCATTGTTATCCCGGGCCTCAACCAATCTGGTATTGTAAATCTGTATTGGTTTCCACATATCTCATTTGGCAGATGTTTTGCACCAGATGCCCTTCCTGATGCAACCCTCCTCCATTTATCCAGGCTTGGAAGTGGCACGAAGAAATGCACTGGCTTGTGCATCCCCAGTGGCTGGATTGTTTAATGTAATCCTGGAAAGTGAGAGGATGCAAGAGGGGTGGAGACAAAGTGTTTCATTACCATTTATAAGAATAAGGGTGATGTGCAGAGCTGTAGTAACTACAGAGGGATAACATTGATCAGCCACAGCATGAAGGTATGAGAAAGAGTAGTGGAAGCTAGGTTAAGAAGGCACGTGAGGATTAGTGATCAGCAGTATGGTTTCATGTCAGGAAAGAACAGTACAGATGCAATGGTTGCTCTGAGAGTGTTGATGGAGAAGTATGGAGAATGTTGGAAGGAGTTGTGTTGCTTCTTTTTGGGCTTAGAGAAAGCATATGACAAGGTGCCTAGAGAGGAGTTGTGGTATTGTAAGAGGAAGTCAGGAGTGACGGAGGAATTTGTAAGAGTGCTACAGGATATGTACAAGAATAGTGTGACAGCAGTGAGTTCTGTACTGGGAGTGACAGGTACATTTATGGTGGAGGTAGGATTACATCAGGGTTCAGCTCTGAGCCCTTTCTTATTTGCAGTGGTGATGAACAAGATGACAGACAAGATCAGACAGGAGTCCCTGTTGACTGTAATGTTTGCAGATGACATTGTGATCTATAGTGAGAGTAGGGAACAGGTTGAGGAGACCTTGGAGAGGTGGAGATATGCTCTAGAGATGGGCGGAATGATGGTCAGCAGGACTAAGACAGAATATATGTGTGTGAATGGGAGGGAGGATAGTGGAATAGTGAGGATGTAGGAAGTAGAGTTTGCAAAGGTGGGTGAGTTTAAATTCTTGGGATCATCAGTTCAGAGTAATGATGCAGTGAGGCAGAGGTGAAGAAGACAGTACAAGCAGGATGGGGAGGGTGTAGGAGAATGTCAGGAGTGATTTGTGACAGAAAAGTACCATTAAGAGAAGGAGAAGGAAGGCTTGCAACATGGTAGTGAGACCAGCTACGTTATATGGGTTGGAGACAGTGGCATTGTCAGAAAGGCAGGAGTCAGAACTGGATGTGGCAGAGTTAAAGATGTTAAGATTTGCACTGGGTGTGATGAGGGTGGACAGGATTAAGGATATGTATGCTAGAGGGTCTTCCCAGGTTGGACGTTAGTAGACCAAGACAGAGATTAGTAGGATTATGTTGGTTTGGAGATGTGCTGAGGATGGATGCTGAGTATATTGGGAAAAGGATGGTAAGGATGAATCTTTCAGGTAAGAGGAAAAGAGAAAGGGTGATAGAGGACATGCAGGAGATTGGTGTGACAGAGCAAGATGCAGAGGACAGGAGAAAATGGAGACAGATGATCTGCTGTGATGACCCCTAACAGGAACAGCCAGAAGAAAGAGAAGGATATGCTGTAATGTCAGTCTTCACAGGTTGCTAATGATTTGCCAAACATAACACATGAGTAAATGACTACAAATATGAGGCACACATATAGTCAGTGTGCATAACACTGGACAGTAGAATGTTATGAGCTCAGTATATCACTTGCAATTCAACACACACATCTGCAACAGTATTTCACTTTGCAAATACCCTGTATAGGTCTCTCACATTTCTGTGACAGACATGTATATCATAGTTGTATTCACAATTAACATATAGATATCTACAACATCCCAGTAGCTGGTGTAGCAGTGTCACAGTCAGTATTGTTCAACACACACTCCAGTGGTAGTCATATGTGAGCCACCTTTTCCTGAGGTGACTCAAGGCCTGAGCTGTGATCTGTGTTACTGTAGACAGACCTAGTTGCTATGGCCTTACATTCTGATCAGCAATATATCAGTACCGCTAGTCTTGTTGAGACATATTTGTTGTACTTCTTATTTCACATTATTACCTACCCCTACTGCATTCTATTACATGCTTACTTGTTTGACATACCTTTATTCCAAGTATGGTTGGTAGTATTCCACTATGTGTAGCTTGTTTCTTGGTCTGCGTGAGTGTGTGTGTGTGTGTGTGTGTGTGTGTGTGTGTGTGTGTGTGTGTGTGTGTGTGTGTGTGTGTGTGTGTGTGTGTGTGTGTGTGTGTGTGTGTCTCACTCTCTCTCTCTCTCAGATGTAGGGTGTACATATGTTTCACATAGGCAGCAGCTTGCCTTTTCTAGGTAATGCTCATGAGCACCTGATGGCCTGTACACCAATTGATGTCTCACACTTGCTAATTGCATGCAAAACAGCTGTGGTGTTATTCCTACAGCCAATGCCATGGCAACACACTCTTATTAATTGATTACATCATGTGGGCATTGCCCCTTTTCCTTGACTGTGAAGAGGCCTTCATGGAGGTGTGTGAACAACAGCATCACAGAGAGTAGTTGGAAATACCTCTTAAAATGAAAAACTGTGGAGACAGCCCAACAAACTGGGGGAGAATGTTCCAGACATAAGAATGGAATGTAAGTCTTGCTGTTATATAGTTTATTATGAATTAATGCTAGTTTAACAGGGTTTGTGTGGACATGGGTTTTCTGCATGATTTTAAGTCTGACAGTGTTATGTGGTTGATATAACTCTCAACTGTAGAACTATCCACAGAATGACCAGATTTTGGACTGTCATCTTTGGGGTGTTCCTCAGACATTTTTAGTCTTTGTCAAATCAGTAGCATACTGTGGGGATTGCAGTCAGTAAATGGTATCATCCATTTATGTTTCTGACTTCATATCCCTCTGAAAAGATATGTTATAACAAACCCTGTTGCACCAGCAACTGTCTCAGTTTATAACAGCAATATTTCACATATGCCCCTGTTTTTGGTCCTCTGTCCCCCAAGTATGTCAGACTTTCTCTAGATGTCATGCAGTAAGAGGATGATCGGTAGGGTATATCATTATTTAGTGCCTTCATTCCTGATACCATCCCAGTGATGTATCAGATTGCCAGACATCTTATGTGTAAGAGGCCTTATATATAAGGAAAAAGCCTGGATATTCAGTGGGACTATGAAAAGTGAGAATTCTGTGTATTTCTGCTGAATGTTGACAGACTGTCAGGATTGTGTAGCAGTGTAGTGTGTCAATGTTATTTGGTCTGTATAAGGAAGGGGGGTAGATGTATGTGTTATGGCTCCTTTCCTATCTGCCTGTGCATACTGCTCCAGTTTCTGGTGGTATCTCTGCTGCATATGTTTGTAGGGGCAGACTGAGACATGTCCCATACCACAGTCAGCCGTCATTCTACACTGTGAACTAGGCCAGTATATGTACAGATAGTGTGTGAGTGGCAAACATGTTGAGAAGTTTTTGTTTACACAGTCCTTATACTGTACTGTTCTTTTGTCTTACTGGTATGTCACTGTGACTGTGGTGGAATTGGTTGTGGGTATGCCCCTTCACACTGGGTCTGTTTTTCAGTGCTGTTACACCCCTGTAGTGGCTGATATATTTGCCAATACATGTGTAATTCCCAATAGTGGATTTGTCTCAGTCTGACTGTAGTTTAGACAGTGCTTGGTGACATGCTTAGCAGCTGAGTGTAGTTTCCCTAATGTGATGTCATGTCCATATATTTGTAGGATGTGTTGTTGCCTGGCCCCCATAAGTGTTGTATATTTGTAACCCAGCAGTGCAATGATGTGAGGATTTCAGTCACTAAATAGTGAGAAGTAAGTGAGTGTTGCACTTGTGCTATTTCAGCCGGTATATATTAGGACAGACATGAGGGTGTTATTGCAGCAGCTGTGTCAGCTTATCTACTCCAGTATTTCAGGTATGTCCATATTTTCATGGCTTTCTCCACCCACTCTTTCAGGCTTGGTCCAGATTTGCAGCACAAAGGGGTTCTGAGCCTACCTCTCGACTAGCCAGATTGCTGCAGTATGTCCAGGTATATTGCTCATATTTCTGGTCTGTTCCACAGATTCATTATTTTTATACCCCTGGTAGGTCACTGTGATGATATGAGGATTTCCAAGAGTAAATGATGACATACATTTCAGTTTCAGAACTCACATCCTTCAGAACATGTATGCTGAAACAAGCCATGTCACTCTGGCAACATTCTATATTTATAAGAGCAATATTTAAAATATGTCCCTAGTTTTGGCACATTGTCCCCCCACATTTGGACAGCCTTTGGCAAGATTTCTTGCACTAAGAGGTTGATAGGTATGGTTCTGAGGTATCACTCCACTGCGTGTTATGAGTATATATATATATATATATATATATATATATATATATTTATATTCATTTTAAATATATATATATATATATATATATATATATATATATTCATTTATATATATATATATATATATATATATATATATATATATATATATAGATATATATATGGATATAGATATATATATATATATATATATATATTATATATATATATATATATATATATATATATATATATATATATATATATATATATATATATATATATATATATATATATATATATATATATTTTTTTCTTTTATATATATATTTATATATGTAGATATATTTTTATATTTTCTTAATATAAAAAAAATATATACATATATAAATATATATAAAAAGAGAAAGAAAAAAAAAACTATATATATATATTTATATATATATATATATGTAAATATATATATATATATATATATATACATATATATATATATATATATATATATATATATATATATATATATATATATTTATATACAGGTCTATATGGCTTGGTCGACAGTTCATATGATTGACTGTTTATTTGGTGGAACAGTTCATTTGATCGACAAGCATTTTAGGTGGGGGCTTCACCACACACCCCTAACTATATATATCAACTCCAGGGTCACACAACATTGGGGAAGGGCAAATGCTTGTCGATCAAATGAACTGTCGACCAAATAAACAGTCGATCATATGAACTGTCAAGTCATATATACATATATATATATATATATATATATATATATATATATATATATATATATAAAGAAAATATAAAAAGAAAATATAAATATATGTATATATATTTATATATATATATATATATATATATATATTTATATATATATATATGTATATTTATATATATATATATATACATATATATATATATATATATATGTATATATATATATATATATATATATATATATATATATTTTATAAATGTATACCTCTATTTATATTATGTATATATTTATATATATATATATATATATATATATATATATATATATATATATATTTTTTTAATATTTTCTTTATATATATATATATATATATATATCTATTTATATATATATATAGCTATATATATATATATATATATATATATATATATAAATAAATGCATACTAGCTGTACCCGGCCACGCGTTGCTGTGGCTCAGTCTAGTTAAATGGAAAAGAAAGAAAAGAGAAAGCACACATTTCTAATATGTTTAATTTCACAATGCTTGTGGGTATACAATATTTTTTGTTGTTCCATTGTCTGTGCAGATATAGAGATTGTCTAGTTTGCCAACTCTAGAACACGCAACATTTAATTGTTCATGTGAGAAGCAATCCGTGTGTAGATCTAAACCGTACAATTCTAAAGATTGGCCCTGAGCTTTGTTGATGGTGATTGCAAACGCCAATCGAATTGGGAATTGCAATCTCTTAAATTGAAATGGCATATCCATTGGAATCATAGGAATGCGAGGAATGAGGACATCTTCACCTTTGAAAGGTCCTGTCAAGATTGTTGCTTCTACGACGTTGCTCATTAATTTTTTTACTGCAAGCCACGTGCCGTTGCAAAGCTTTGGCTGGTTGATATTTTGCAACATGATAATTGGCACTCCGCTTTTCAATTGCAGTACGTGCGGTGGCATCCCTGGCAGATTGAGTGAATTCAAAAATTCTGCTGGATAATTAACCGCTCCATCTGCTTCCACAACAGTGTCGACGGACTTGTATGTGACTGCCTCGATTTGAATGTTAGACTGAATAATATTGTTAAGTTTGTAGATGTCTTTGTTCTTGGCTGCAAGAATAGCTTGTTCAGTCAGCCAATCGTGATTCTTATAATTGCTTTGAATATTGGGAAATACTTTTTCAACCAATTCTTCTTTTGACGTCACTAAATTGCAGAAGTTATGAGGCAATGAAATTCGTCCTGAGGTCAAATCAACCGGCACCTTTCCATTCCCAATTTCCAGCAATTGATGTGAGAATATCTCAGCTGATCGATCATTTTGCAGCTGGACATGCATATTTGTAGTTAATTTTAACATCTTTACATGTCGCCACAAAGTAGAGTATTTCAGGCAGGCATTTATTTCATCCGCTGGTGTCGATCGAGGAATTACAGGTAATGTTTGCCTGAAATCTCCTGCAAGCAATATTAATGCATTCCCAAATGGTCTGATGTTTCCACGCAAATCTTGCAATGATCGATCAAGAACCTCGAGTGAGTTTTTTGTGTGCCATTGTGCATTCATCCCAGACAATAAGTTTGCATTTCTGCAATACTTTTCCCATGCCGGATGCTTTGAAAATGTTGCACGTGGGAGTTTCAATGAATTGCATGTTCAATGGCAATTTCAAAGTGGAATTAGCAGTTCTTCCACCTGGTAGCAATGTCGCAGCTATTCCGGATGACGCAAGAGCTAAGGCAATGCCATTTTGGGATCGAATTGCTGCCAGAATCAATCTAATTAGGAACATTTTACCAGTCCTCCTGGCGCATCTAAGAAGATGATTTCTCCAACCCCGTTATTAACAGTTTGCATTATTAGATCGTAAATCGTAAATGGATCGTAAATCAGAAACATTGAAATGGAATCATAAAATATTTAGTATAACGTGTGTTGCTTTTACGTCCAACAGATGGTGCTGTTTTTCAAAAAAAGCATGTTTTTTACCTGTCACAGGTGTGACATCTATATAATAGTAGGTATATAAAAACACGTGCGTATTCGAATGCAACGTGTGACATCTATATAATAGCAGGTATATAAAAACACGCGCGTATTTGAATGCAACATTGTGCGAAAATTTCAAAGCAATCGGTGAAGAACTTTCAGAGATTTAAGATGTTGAACAAAAGAACATTTACATTTTTATTTATATAGATAAAAAAAAAATATATATATATATATATATATATATATATATATATATATATATATATAATATATATATATATATATATATATATATATATAATATATATATATATGTATGTATATATATATATGTATATATTTTTTTATATATATGTATACCTCTATTTATATTACATATATATATATATATATATATATATATATATATATGTATATATATATATATATATATATATATATATATATATATATATATACATCTCCATGCATATATATACATGTGTATATGTATAAATAAAAAACCTGACTGATTCTACAGACTCTTCCCTAGTGTTGAATGACTCTACTGCATGATTTATTTGAAAAAGCATCAGTTCTTATTATAACTTAAATGGTGTAGTGGTACAGTGCATTTGACTGTGGTCTAAAGGGCCCTGGCCCCAAGACTTGGCAGTGCTGATTATTTTGTTGCTAGGTAGAATAATGGCTGATGGAAACAGAGTGATTAAAGCAGTTTTAAGCAGTTGTATATGGGTTTGTGTGAAGCTAAGCAATGCTAACACGGGCTTACGTCTGCTTTGCTAAACTTATCTACATTTATTCCCACTTACCCCTGGTCTAATTAAAAGAAAAGAAAAAGGGGTGATAGGAAAGTGGTGAAAAAAGGGGCACAAAGAGGGAAGTACAGTATGAAAGGTATTAGGGATGTGCAGGACAGGTGTAGGAAATGTCTATAGCTATCCATTTTTTCTACAGCAACAACTGTGAATTTCTACAGAATTTGGAGGTGAATTTTGATACTCAAATCCCTGAGAGAGGTGTGAGCACAACAGTAATCTGTTGTCAAGCCCATTGAACCAGATTACATGTGTCCAGTGAACACTTGTACGGAATGGACAGCTATGTATGGGGTGTAATTTTTTGGGGGAAACAGATGCCCTTTTTTTAAGGTGAGAATGGGATGTTGGAGAACGATAGTAAGTATATTTGAGGAGGTAAGTTGGGTAGAAGGACAGACAACACAAACAGACAGCAGACAGTGGTGGTATATGACACATTTAGGGGATAAACACCTTGGACGGGGAGGGTGGTTGGGAATCAAACACCTATGAGCCCCCAAATGGTTACAGTGGGACTGAGGTCCCCACCCATGGGCAGTCACCACTGCACCTTCATGACCCCAAAGGTGGCTGTGCTGGGGGGCTGGACGGGGGCAGGCTGATGATCAAGATGTGCCAGTTGGCCCTAAATATGGTGCAGCTGTCCACCCAACTCCTTCTGGATGGTGCTACACACCAAACCCTGGACATGGCTATGGGTGACGGTTTCATATCTGCGCCCACTCCCAGGGGGAAAGGCCCCGTCCTCTGAGGTGGTTCCACCCAAAGGTGGTGCAGGACCAGCAGATGAGGAGGTTCTGGGTTGAGTCTCAGACCTGCTGGGGCCAGGTGCCTTGGCCTGATGAGGCAGGACATGCGGATCTGCTGAGATCTGCCTTCCGAGATGTGCTATGCTGCTGAGGTTTAAAAAAATGTGTTGGTTAGTTATGAACTACACATTTCAAGATTAGTTATAACAGCTTGCATGGGTGTTCCAGTTGACCCAATAAAACAGATTTGAAAGAGTTGCATAGCAAACAGAACACATGTATATATGGAACCACAGTAGGCATTTTAACAGCATGCAAGTTACATTGATAGCAACAGGCCACCAATGAAAGTATTTGAATGGGGAACATTCATAATCAAATGATTCAGTATGTGTAGAACAATAGGATACATGTCCCAATAGTTGGTTTGGAGAAAATACATACCCGCTGATTATGTGCATGAATTATTGGTGCAGATATGGCGGGGTAGAGAGAGAGAGAGAGATGTCAATTAACAACTGTATAGGCTTCAATTGTTCACAACTATGCTGATCATTACTCTTCTTATTACTCTCCAGATATGACCTCACATTACATCTACCTATGGCCTGGGGTTGGGCAGTAGAATGTTTATACACAGTGTATTACTAAAACCTTCTTAAAGCTAATAGATGCATTTCCTTACCTGCCAGACCTGTGGAGTAAATATATGTAAACAGTATCTGTCTGTTTCTACACATATTCACATATTCAGAGTTACATATGTGACACTGACAGGGGTGCCCTTCACTCCTGGTGTGTGTGTGTGTGTGTGTGTGTGTGTGTGTGTGTGTGTGTGTGTGTGTGTGTGCGTGCGTGTGTGCGTGCGTGTGTGTGTGTGTGTGTGTGTGTGTGTGTGTGTGTGTGTGTGTGTGTGTGTGTGTGTGTGTGCACTACTGTCATACTCCACCTGGATTTCTATCAGTCACCCTGGGTATTGTCAACGGTGACCACTAGCTGTGACAGTGTGGCACTTGAGGGCCATTTATCGAAAGACCTTGCTTGGTGTATGTACTTATCTTGCTGTCATTTGCAGCCTTGGGGTTGGACAGTGGAAGTGTTGTACCGAGTGTAGTAGTAGAGCATTCTTACAGCTAATAGAAACATTTCCTTGCCTGGCAGACCTGTGGAGGAAATTTCTGTTAACACTACCTGACTGCTTCTACATATATTCACATATTCTTGGCTGAAATTATGCATGCAGCTTACTACCACTCCTGGGATTTGAACATGCCTGTTTGTGCAAAAAGGTACAACAAGGTTGTGTTTTATCAGAATGAGCTATTGAGGAACTGTTGTTTCTTGCTTGACTGTTTTCTTCGTAATACTCTCTTGGTTGGACAGTATGACCTTGTAATTCTGATGTTCATGCATGACAGATAGTTATTGTAGTGTGTATTAATACTGTGACATAGTACAATCTGGAAAGCAATGGTTAACACAAAGCACTGCTGTAGGGGATACAGTATAATACTTTATACATTACTATTCAGGGATCAGGTCTTGGTGCATGGAACATTCCATATAGTTAATCTCTTGTTTTACAGCTCCACACTCTTTGTCAGATGAGCCTTATTTAATTCATGCTGTCAGAACCATAATTGCTGTGCAGAACCTGTACATATTTAGATTCATGCTACCACATATCAATGTAAACACAACAGTCTGGGGTTTTTAGTTTTATTGAAGAGTACTGACACTTTTATTGATAGATATCCTGTATATCACTATTACTCTGCTAACATCTCATTTATTCATTACACACAGTACACATTTTAACCTACTGGCAGTTGACATTCTACTCCTTTCTATTTATTTGCCCTGAATACTGCAAGCTAGATTTGTACTCATCAGCCTCCTGTCACAACCTTAGCAATCTGCTGGCATTGTCATCTATGTTTGCAGCCCTCTCATCTACAGCTTTACCGGAGATAAAGAAACATTTATGCATACCTACTGATGACATACACAGACTGGACTTTGGTAAACACTAATTGATACTGATACTTACACACTTCTAGGACATTCTGTGCCCATGTGTCTTGGGTCCACTGGTCCAAGAGCTCCATCTTCCTATGCTTGAGGTCAGCAAAATGGTGCCAAACCTGCTCACCAGTTTGAGGGATGCCAGTAGTACTGGTGAGATCACATGCGAGATGGTCCCAGGCCTCCACTTTGTACTGAGAGCCCTGGTACTGGCCCTGCAGCAATATCTCCTCATGGTCTTTCACTAGGAGTCCAACCATGACCCTAGACTCCTGAATGCCCCAGTGTTGCACCTGAAAGTACGATCCCTGTCCAACACCAGCCATAGCACCTGAAAAGAACAGCTACAACATGTTCTGGCTGTATTCCCACCTGCAAGGTTTAAATAGGGCCAAATTCCTGCCCTTTGCCATCATTGGACAATTTTTGAATATGTTGATTTAAGCTAAGCAATGTGCAAACCTGCTTATCTAAGGCTAGCAGTGCTTAAAGGGGTAGATGTTGAGCACTGCTTACCAATGCAAAAATCTGCTAATCTGGACTACTTATTGCTTAGCATTTACATTTAAGCAATGCTTACACTAGCTTAGCATAGCTGAGCTTTACTTAGCATTGCTCACATATCATTTTATAAAGTAAAGGATTGTGGGACTGATTCCTCACTACTTACACCAGCTTGGCATAGCTGAGCACTACTTAGCATTGCTCACATTTCATTTATAGAGTATGGATTGTGGGATTGATTCATCATTACTGACATATTATAATTTTACGTTTACTTTCCATGACATCCCCCTATGTGCTTTCATAACATTATATTCTTGTGTGACTATACTGCATGGTGCACTTGTATTTACATGAGGGTTTCACATCTTTTCTAGACTGACACCACACTTTTGGATCTGCTACACTACCATGGTTGACAAAAAACAGTTGCTACATAATTTAAGTTTACAAAAATAATTTTAACACTACTTTTCCTATAGAAAAATAAGTTGCCTGTCTTGGTACTTGAACCGTGAATGCCCGCATGTAAAGCCAGGACTCTAACCACTACACTAGCTCAGTTTGGAAAGCTTACTTGTATATTTAAATATATCTCCTATGGGATGTTTAAGGTCTGGTAAGTGGAAGGCCATAACGCGCACACCCGCTTCACTACGCATAAACATTCCTTAGCGTAGAAATATATATATATATATATATATATATGTATATATATATATATATATATATATATATATATATATATATATATATATATATATTATGTTATATAAGTGAGTCTTGTGGAGTTCTGACAACTCATTGAGGACTGCAGTCATGAAATTATGCCATTCATTTAGCTTTCAGGCTTCTATCCTTCAGGGACTCCTGCTAATACATATGCTGTTTTCTATCAACTTTCTAAGTGTGTGAGGGCATTTTTTCAGATGTTTCCATATTTTGTTATTCTTTCCCCCCATTATTTGTTCCTGTGTCCACATGCACTGCTGTCAGGAATATTGGCATACATTTGCTTTCAGACTTCTATCCTTCAGTAATTCATGCCAATGCATGACCTGTTTTTTTTTCTTTCAACTCTCTAAGTTTAGTGGGCAATATTTGTGTGGTGACCCTTTTGAGGGGATTTCTTCCCCATTATTTGTGATACATTTCCTGCTTTATCCGGTTGTGGATGTGTCATACGGCACTTTGGCAATGCAGGGGGTGTGTCACAGAACCTGTCACACACAACCCTGAATTGCTTTCTTGCTGCTGTGTTTATTTCAGTGTCCATGGACACTAAAATGTCATTTATTTCATTTCAGTGTCTGTGGACACTGAAATACTGGCATAATATTACAGTAATTCTCTAATATTATGCAAGATCAGTTTAGAAAGTGCCATACGGCACTTTCTGAGTGCAGGCAGAGTGTTCAATGTCCATGCACTACTTGCACACACCCCCTACACTTGTTCATGGTTCGTATCCATGTAGGTTGAACAGAAGCACACCTTCATGAATATGCAAGGTGCACTGCACTGCTACAAAGACACGAACCACTCCGTGCAAGAATAACACTATTCTTGCTTGGAGTTTATTGAATCCAGAGGTTTGTCTTAGGTTCATAGGTTCATAGGTTCATACTAGGCTATCTGCCCTAGGGCATTTATAAGCCTAGCCAGAATGTGTTTGGCTTTCGCCACCCATTTTAAATTTATTTTGCTATGCCCTTTTTCCAGGTTAGTATACTGTGCCTCGTCTAACAGTGACACAGAAGTGATACCCGGGGTAAACCTACGATCTCCCATCCACTCATCAAGATTCCTCTTGAAGAGAGTCAATGAGGGACTCTGCCTAACCTGGACTGGGATTTTATTCCAGAGTGAAGGGAGCCTCTGGGTTATAAATCTGTCCCTCCAGCATGTCCTGTTTATTTCAGTGCTGAGGTTCAAGTCTCTCGAGCGCGTAGCTCGATGGGATTTGGATTTTCTGAGGTGCAGCAAATCCATTAATTCCAGGTTGGACAGGGCTTTATACATCAGGCACAGATCACCTCTGAACAGGCAGTATGCCACTGAGTAGAGCTGGAGTTTCTGTAACTGGGCAGCATATGGCATCTGTTTGAGCCCTTTGATCCTCTTGGTGAGGTACTTTTGGGGTCTTTCCAGTTGCTGCAGGTGTCTGGTAAGGTACATCCCAAAAGGGGCATTGTACTCAATTATGGGCCTGATGAGGGATGAGTAAAGAGGCACGATGACATCCCCTGATCTAGATGTGAATCCCTTCATGATTAGGTGGGCTATATAAAATGTTTTTCTAACCACTTTGGCCACGTGGTTGTCAAATGAGAGATTGCTATCAACTTGGGTCCCCAGGTCCCTAATTACTTCTTCTGTACTTAATGGATTACCACCTATGTGGTAATTTGTGGGCACTTTGTTTTTGCCAAAGAGGATGACTATACACTTTTTGGCATTTAGCTTGAGGCCATGGCTCTGGCACCAGTTGTCTGTTTCTATGAGGCCCTTTTGGAGGATGCTTGTGTCGACTGGAGAGTCGATTATGGCGCCCAGTTTGCAGTCATCTGTGAACTTGGTCAGCCACAGTCCTTCCGTGTTGGCCTGTACCTCCGAGAAATATATACTGAACAAGAGAGGTCCCAGGACTGAGCCTTGTGGGACACCACTTGTAACTGGTTTGGAGTCTGACATGGCTCCAGCAATTCTAACCATGTGGGTCCTGTCCTTGAGCCAGTTTGCAATCCATCTAGTGACATAGGGGTTTATATTTAAGCTGGTGAGCTTATCTATAATGCCCGAGTGGGGTATTGTATCGAAGGCTTTTGCGAGGTCCAGGTAGGCTGTGTGGACCACCTTCCCCTCGTCATTGGCCTTGGTGACTGTTTCAAAGAAATCAACCAGGTTTAAGAGGAAGGATCTGCCCTTAACAAAGCCGAACTGGGTAGGATCCAGTGTTTGTAGGTCCCCAATATCTTTATTTATGAGGTCCATGATGATCCTTTCCATAGCTTTGCAGACCAAGCTAGTCAGGCTTGTGGGGCGATAGTTTCCAGGATCCATTGAGGCACCACCTTTATGGAGAGGGACCACTGTTGCTGTACGCCAATCTTTGGGCACATATCCTGTAGTAAGGCTGAGATTGAACAGTAGTTTTATGTTTGGGTTTAGCTCTTCTTGGAGTTCATGTAGGACGCAGCCCGGGACACCATCTGGTCCCATTGATGCTGTGGTTTTTGCTTTGGAGAGGGCGGCTCTTACCTGAGCATCTGAGATGTCAGGGGGACAGCACTCTGCTGGGATAGATATTTGCCCTTTTGGTGGGGAGGGGGGGAGAAGTTTGCACTGAACCTGTCAGCTAGGATGTTGGCAATGTCTGTGGGTTCGGTGTATTTTTTGTCATTTTGGACTAATTCTGAGCATATCTGGGAATTACCACCCAGGTTCCTAACATAACTAAAGAAAGCCTTGTGATTATCCTTAGTGTCCTGTGTAATTTTTCTCTCGAAGCTGGCCTTAGACAATTTTATGTGTGCCCGTAGTTTTTTGCTAATACTGATCAGTGATGCCTTCCCTTTTGGGATTTTGCTCTATCATTTAGTAGCTTCCTCCTTCTATTGTATAGTTTGTTTATGGCTGGGGTCCACCAGACAGGACATCTGCCTTTGGAGGATTGGGTCTTGGTTTTATTTGGGATCGCATGATCCATGCATTCCTGAAGGTGTTCATAGAATGCGTTTATAAAGGATTCTGCGGTCTGGGCCGTATTTTCCACAGGCCCGGGGGCTTTGAAGGATTCCACCTCAGTTTTGAGGAGTGTGAAATTTGCTTTAGAGAAGTTTTCACTGTGGTTTTCTGGGCAGGGGGTGGGGTCGGGATGTGAATATCCAGTGAGATTAGTTTTTGGTCTGATCTTACCAGTGAGGAATACACTTCTGGTCTGGAGCATAGAGTCCCCATGTTGGTGATGATCAGGTCCAGTATGTTTTCCCCTCTTGTGGGAGTGGTAACAAGTTGTTCCATAGCATTTGAGTTTATAAATTCTAGGAACCTTTGGGCTAGGGTGTTGGAGCTAGAGTAATGCTCCCAGTCTATGTTTGGGTAGTTGAAGTCGCCCAATATAATGGTGTTTGGAGAGACCTTCATATTTTCCGGTGTTCTCAAGAAGGCCGAGTGGGGTTCCTGGGTTTGGGAGGGTGGTCTGTAGCAGGCTATAAACTGGAAGGCAGTTTTACCCTCTGTTAGTTGCACATGGATAGTCTCTGATGCTTCGTGCTTTGCCACCAACCTGGAGGTGTGGGTATCTTTGATGAATATCGATACTCCCCCTCCTTTTGTGGTTCAGTCCAAGTTTTGGGGCCAAAAAGCATGATATGAGGTATAACCTGGTAGTGCTGGGGTGCTCTCGGGAGCCCTGAACCAGGTTTCTGTTACTGCACAGATATCGATGTTCTCCATGCTAAGGAGAGTTTCGAGTGCATGCATCTTGAGGTTTAGACTTCTGGCATTGAGTAGCATTACTCTTAGTTTCTTATCCCTTGTGATACCTATGGAGGTGGGTTTGTCTTTTGAGCCTTTCCTAAAAAAGGCAGTATGGGGGTAGCAAGAGCCTTTGCCAATATCCGAAAGCCCAGGGGTGACAGGTGCAAGCCGTCCCTAGCGAAGCATCGTGGCTTGTCGAGCATATCATCCCAAGCTGACAGGCATTGGATCCCCTTTGAATGACACCAGTACTTAAGCCAATTGTTGAAATTGATCATCTTGTCTTCATATTGTGGCATCATACTTGGTGAGGGTAAGATGCTACTCAAGGTCATGGTCATACCGGCCTGGGCTACATGCTCAGAGAGCTCCTTTATGTCTCTTTTCATGTAGTCCAGGGAGGTACGTCTCAGGTCATTCACACCAGCATGGACAATGACTGAGTCATATTTGTACTTGCCTTAGAGTGACCTGAGTGCTTGTGTTATGTGGTGGATCCTAGCGCCCAACAGGCTGCTCACAGTGACCCTCTCCTTGTCCAGCCTGGTGAGTGGGACGTCAGTGTGCCTGACGATAGAGTCACCTATTACAAGTGTATCAGGTGTGTTGTTTAGTCTTAAGGGCTGTGACTGTTTGGCACACTGGCTTTGTGAGATATGTGTTGCACGTGTTTTGTTTTGGGGTAGCGGCTGCTTGGGTGTCTGCTTTGGAGGTCTCTGCTGCTTTGTCAGATCTTTATTTAGAGCCTCCGAGTATGTTTTTGTGTGATTATGTGTTTGGTTTGCTGTCGTGGTAGGTCTATGTGGGACTGGAATTGTAGTGAGTGTGGTTTCCTTCTCCTCCTGACTGGTTATGCCAGTACTGAGTTGAGAGAGCTTAGCCTCCAGTTTGGCTATATGGTTGCATCTCTCACATGTGTTGGAATTTGTTGGGAGGAGGAGAGGGTTGTCTGTGTACATGAGGCAGTTGTAACATTGCCTCAAGATTCCCAGATTCACCAGCTGGACCGGAGAGGAGATTGACAACTGACCTTTGGACATGCTAGAACAATATTGGGAATTCCTTAATAATTGAAAACCAGGGCCAGTGGGGAGTGAGGGTGTAGTGCTTTTAATTTTTAGTGCTGACTTATATAATTGCTTTAGTGAGCAAGTGCCAGGTAACTTAAGTGCAATGTGTTACAGGTAACTTAAATGCAAAAATGGCAAACAGTAACTTTCTTTCAAGTGAAACAAGGAAATAAGTACAGTAAGCAATGCAGATATCACTAGTGATCCACAGAAGCACTGAGAAGCCGCATATTAGGTGGAATTAGCGTTCCAGGGAAATAACAAGCAAACAAACAACAAGCATATAAACAAAGCTAGATTCAGCAGGCCTGGATCTAGTCTATGCTACAGCAAACAAGGTGTACCAATTTCAGTGAGATACAGGTCAAATATTCAGGCACTATAAACCTTTAACCAGAAATTCCCAGCTCAGAAGGGCAGAGCCCAGCCTCTTCTCCCACAAGAGTGCACACCACAAACCTTCTTAATGTAAAATAACTGGCCTGAAGCCCAAGTGCTTAAACCAGAACTATACACTTTAAGAATAACAGACACTGGGCTCTCAATCAGCAGTTCCCAACTTAGAAGGATGAAAGCTACCTGTCCTGCCACCACAGTGCATGCCACAAACCTTCCTAATGCAAAACAACTGGTCTGAAGCCCAAGTGCTTAATCCAAAAGACTTAGAATGATAGCTACACTTTAATCAAGTTACTACCAAGCAGTAATAAATACAATTGAATACTTTAGAAAATGCTTGGATTAGTGCTCAAGTTACACAAACAAAGCTAGATCCAGCAGGCCCGAATTCAGTCTATGCCACAGCAAACAAGGCATACCAACTTCAGTAAGAAGCAGTAAAGATATGCATGCACTATAAGCCTTCAACCAGAAATTCCCAGCTCAGAAGGGCAGAGTCCAGCCTCTCCTCCCACAAGAGTGCAGACCACAAACCCTTTTAATGTAAAATAACTGGCCTGAAAGCCCAAGTGCTTAATCCAGAATTAATACACTTTTAGAATAACAGATACTGAGCCCTCAATCAGCAGTTCCCAACCTAGAAGGATGTAAGCTACCTGTTCTGCCACTACAGTGCAGACCACAAACCCTCTCAGTGCAAACCAACTGGTCCGAAGCCCAAGTGTTTAAACCAAAAGGCTTAGAATGAGTTACACCAAGCAGTAATAAATACAACTGAGTACTTTTAAGATGATGCAAAAGTAAAAAAGTAGGTAGAAACACAAGTACAGTAAAAGCAGATTATTTTTTTTTCTGAACAACTGCTGAGATCAAAGAAACAGATTTGAGTGCTGAAACTAGAAAACTGGCTAGTTATAAGAAAAAAAAACTAAGCTAGAAGGCTTCCCTCCAACACAGAAGGGCTTGGGGGCTCAGAAGCCTACAAATAGTCTATACCACTTAACAGGAAAGGCAGCAAACAAGCTTATTTTTTTTTTCTGTTTCCCAGATGCTCTCTTTATACACAGTGGGAGTGCCTGAAATCAGAATATGATCTCACTGCACTCAGTTGAATGAGCAAATGAGATGGGCCCAGAAGGAGTATCCAAACACAAATTTACAAGAGGGGCGGGCAGTTGCAAGGCCACTAAGATTAACACCAAAACAAAAACAGGGAGGGTGGCTGGGACTAACTGAAGAGCAGAGTGAAAACTTCCAGTTCAGCCAATATTCCTTCCACACAGTTAAAATCAATTTAAATACTGTATTTTTTTGAAAAAAAAAGAGCAGATAAAGGTACTTAAATTCTCTTATACGTCCAGTTGAATATAGCAAGTTCTTAGCCGGCCAAAGCTGAGGTTTTAAGCAGAAAATATTTCACACTGTACCACTTAAATAGGCAAGGACAGGAAATCAAAGAATGTGACAAACCCACACCTGTAATTACTAGCAAATAACAAAATTCAGCAAACACTGACTAACTTCCAGTTCAGCTAATATTCCTTCCACACAGTTAAAATCAATTTAAATACTGTATTTTTTGAAAAAAAGAGCAGATAAAGGTACTTAAATTCTCTTATACGTCCAGTTGAATATAGCAAGTTCTTAGCCGGCCAAAGCTGAGGTTTTTAATTCAGTGTCTTTTTTTGTAGATATAGACAAAGAAGGGAATAGCAATTCAGTCGTGTGGAACTACTTTGATTTTGGCTGTAGGTGATATGACCAACTGAAGTTTAACATAAAAATGTTGATTAGAAAGATACTTATTCAAAAAAACACAGTATCTGAACTAATGCCTATGACAAGTTATTGCTGTCAAAGTAATTCTGACTGACTAGATGAAATAACTTGGGAAGGTAATTAAATATATCAGGAGTACATTCTCCTTTTGATGTGTGAGGATCCAGACAGCAGTCAGTATGCTGTGACATTACCAGAAAACATGTTTGCATAAAGGCACTTAGAATTACTGATGTAGGATATTAGATGGGAGTAGATCAAGTTCTCCAAATTTTTAGCAAGGCTATGAAAATTGGATATTGGATTTGAAGTGAAAGACCTTGTAGGTATAAGATTGTTTTTGGAGGTGGTTAGCTGAGGCTGCTTTCCATAAACTTGGCATTTGAGTTAGACATATGTTTTATACATGTTATAGCAGATCAAATATGTATTACCTGCAATGATAGATAAACAGAGGGTGTAAGCCATTTGCACCTGGGGGCTTTGAATTTTTAGTTGTTTAAAGATGATGTCTATGTCTTTGCTTTTAATGTGTGTGAATTAAAATAAAGATTTATGATGGGGACTCAGCAGTATAGGTAAGCAGTGTGGAACAGGAGACTAATGTGGGAAAATTGCTGAATTCTGAAAGTCAGAAGTTGAGAAAATACTTAAGATGGTATGGCTGGAAAAGGGATTATTACTACCAGTGATCTACTGCCTTTTTTTCTAAAAGTGTTTAGGATTATTAATTAGTGACTATTGTTTCATTTCATTTTCATAAATTGTGCCTTATGGCATCTAATGGATTGCTATGAAAGGTTCCTTAGTTGGGTGAAGCATTTCCTTGCTTCAGGATTTGGTTAGCTCTCCAAGTATGCCATGCTTCATTTTTGAGTTTATATAGTGATTTTTAGTTCACTGATTAGTTAGCCATTCATTAATAGTCTGCATTATCTAGACAGAACTAGAAATCATGGGTCTTGTAGATCTTTAAGGTTTTATATGAAGGATTCAGCTGCAAAGCTGATTTCAGTGGTGTTTAAGAAATTGGACCATTCTATGTTTGCAAGTTTAGATTTAAAATTGTTGATGTTGGAGTCAGATTTGGATCTGAATGACAAGTTCAATAGAAATATTTCTGACTGAGAAATGTACATGGAAGCTAAATGAAAAGTGTCTACTAAGGGCTGTAGGCATAATTGTGATACTACAGAGGTGTTGCCGGTTCTAACAAGATCAATTATAGAGGTGTTTGTTATAAACTTTGTAAGAGTTGGTTGTTGTACTAATTGTTTTAAGTTGTAATCAATTAAGTCAGTTTGCAACTTCATTACTGATAGGATTGAGCAAGTACAAATTGTGACGCCCATGCACTGGCTCAGTAATCAAGGAGCCTCAGTCCTCACCACTAACACCAGTGAGAGGTGTGCACATTGGGAGGGGTAACAAGTACACACACAGTAAAGTGCAATTTTCCTTAAGAGCACACAGAGATCACAGTCAATCTGGGGCCGGTTTCTCCCTTTCTCTCCAGATACCCAATAAGACTCCCCAGTGGCACAGCTATGGGGTCCAGATCTCAACCTAGTGGTAAAATAAAACCTCTAGCACCCGCTCTGTCTAACCACTGTTTGTAGCTGACATGCACACACTTTAAGATTTGATTTAGATTCAAATACACGGACATTCCTGGGGAATGCTGGCACAGGTTCTCCAGCTGTGCCCCCTTTCTGCCCAGACTATAAGCTAGTACTGACTGCCACCAACCACTAATATCAGTTACTATAAAGGCCCTTACCAAAGGGTGCCCAATTTCATTGTGTAATATTACTGCTATCCAAATAGTAAGTGTGACTGAGACTTGAAGGCTTTTTAGGAGTGGCTGGTACAGTATCCCCAAATCCATGCAATACACTCTAAGAGCTTAAATTATCTCTTTACAAAACAGCCACAATTGAAAGGTTTAAAAATATTTAATAATACATAATAAAAACACAAGACAAATCTCCTCAATTCAACACAGTGCTAGTCAAGAGTTCAAAATCACAGGAAATGCTTTAAAACAATATTTTTGGATAGTCTGACATAAATATAGAAAACAGCTAGACTAAATCTGACTAAATTCTAACTCTAAGAGCAATAGTGTTTTAAATTCTACTTACATATAGAGCAAAGGCAGATTACTGGTGAGTTGATGTCAGTTCTGAAGACAAATGCAAAATGTTCTCTCTCTCTCTGAAATGTTTCAAATTAATAATACATCACTGCTGACTCATTTTAGATTACATCATTCTTGACACTTCTCTGGTTCCCAGGCTACCAGAAACTCTAAATTTACATTTCTTAGTAAGCTTGCTCCTGGTCAGGAAGCCACAGTAATAAAAGGCATTATACATATAAAATCTAGCAATTAACTCTGGTTTCAAAACAATAGAAGGAAGTCCTTATTCCAGATATTATGGCTTTGAGTTTTGAGATCAAACACAGTTGTAATTCTTTACTTAGCACTGTGGTTACATTTTTGAAGTTCAACATTTAACACAGTCTTCTTTACATTTGTGGAACAGACTGTGGATTTTATTAAAATTTACAATGGCAAAGAATTATCTACAGAACTCTATCTAACTGTGCTGGCAACCTTTCAGTTTTTCACACAAATAATAAGCTGATACAGGCTACAGATAATCAATGCTTTACAAGAATTTTGGCTTAAAACTAATTACAAAGATGATCCTTTCTCCAAAATCCAGGCCAAACTTAATTCATATATCCTAGTCACTTTATTCCAGTGATTTTGGAGATTAAAAATAGAATATAAATGCTTGCCAGATTACTCAGCAGTTAACAATGATAGAATAGCATATGACAGTAAACTGTTGTAAGTTTGTCCCTATTAAATCACACATTCAGTACATCATCAGCTAAACTCTAAAAGCAGACTAATGTGTGCTCTTTATAATAACCAAAAACATATATTTTTTTCAGTAAACAAGAACGCAGGCTTTTGTTTACATTCATGCAATAGGCAGTGCAGCTGGGCTGTTTACTGATCCAAATTATATTCTTCAGTTTTTCACCTAATACTATTCTATTATACATGGGTGCATTATAAAACCACTCATGCAGAACAACTACTTTTAGTCAGAAGTTTTGTTATACAAATTCTTATTTCCTTGACTTTAAGTGATTACTCCAACTAATTACAGGCTCTGTTAAACTTTGCCCAACAAAACATTCCCTACCACTGGTGTACTTCTTGTAGACTTCTAGAAGGAATTTTTTGACCATATAGTTTCTAACTTCTTGCAGTTACTGAATTCTTTGATTAAGTGTCTAAAGGAGGTTGACTCATATTTTTTAGCAAAAATTATTCTCATTAAAATACAGGTAAAGGTGATAATGTAATGCCAAACAGTAGACCAACAGTCTTTATAAATACAGACAGTAAAATCTTGTTATTAATCCTCTTATCTCTTTGGTTGCAAATATTATCCATTAAAATCAATTTGGATTTATTCTGGATATCATTTTATCAGTCATAATTTTGATCTAAATAAAACTGGAGGTTTAGCTAGCCATTGATATGATTGAATTATAGTTTATGTTCAGCTCCTAGTGGTATCGGTAAAATATAAAATTGTTAGTACAAATATTTGAGTCACTCACTAGCAAGTTTATTTAAAATGAAAAAATGGTGACTCTTTTATTACAGCAATTTTGAGAAGCAGGAAAGATGAATAAATGGTGACGCCTTTATTATAGCAATTTTGAGAAGCAGAAAAGATGGTTATTTGGTTTAATCGCTCAGCTTGACTTACCTGAGATAGTTTTGGTGAGTGAAAGCTGAATGTAAAACCGATTTATCTGTGAAGCATAAACTAAGAATTAGTACACTCAGTACTGGTTCACTCAAAGGACGCAGCTTGGAAGTGGATGCATGATGCCAAGCAGGAGGATGGACATCCTCTGTGTTCAGCAGACAAGACAGAGGAGCAGTGCAGCAAAGCCACGTGGCTTTGAATCCAGACCCTAGCAGTCAGGGAGAGGACAGACTAGAAATGGTGTAGGAGTTGTGGTGAAGAAGAAGTATCAGAAGACAGTGAAGGATGTCATCAGAATTAGTGACAGACTCATGACAATCATACTCCAGTGTAAGGATTGGGCAGTGTTGATGCTCTCAACCTATGCACCACAGCTTGGTTGTGATAGTAAGGAAAAAAATGTATTCTTGCAGCAGATGCAGGATCTACTACATACCTCTCAACTGTACAGATGTTTGCAGAATGTCCAGATTTTTGCCTCATATTTTCTATCCGTTTTTTCACAAAGCAGTGGTTTTCTAGCAAATTAATGAAGATTTCAGTCAGAAAATAATGACATACTTTTGAGTTTCAGACTTCATACCATTCATAAAATTCATGCTAATGCAAAACCTAATATTCAGTCTACTCTCTAAGTTTGTAAGAGCAATATATATAACAATTGTCCCTATTTTTGTGCATTTGTCCCACCATTATTTCTGGCTTTGTCCAGATTTCTTGCTCTAAGATGTTGAGAGGTATGATCTATTAGACAAAGCAGGACAGCATGACTTGATGTTGATCATAGGAAACCTGAATGCACATATTCAGATAGACAGAACAGGATATGAGGACTGCCTGGATCCACAAGAGAGAGAGAATAGAAATAAAGAAGTCATGTTAGATTTCTGTCTTGCAAATGGCTTCATAGTGGCCAAAAGATGTTTCAGCAAGGCAGACAGAAAGACAGTCACAAGATCTTAGACAAGAGTGGTGAACATGCAACTCAAGTAGACTTCCTCCTCATAAGGAAAGGCAGTGAGGTAGAATCAGCAATTGCAAAGTCATCCCCAGTGAAACAGCTGAACCATAGCATAAGCCACTAATTGCATCAATTAGTAGCAAGACGTGTTCAGAGAAGGCATTAAGGTCCACAGCAGCTTGGCTGTAGACCTAGAAGATGAATGGAGGAAAAATCACAACAGTTCAAGGAAATACTTAGAACTCTAGATGTTACTGATGAAAATATCAACATCAAAACTGGTTTAATGACTTTGTTCCTGAATTATAGAGTAGAATAATAAAGGATTTGCATCCTCTTATTTCTAGTTTGTTCTTGCCTGAATGTGCAAAGGTGCTTATATTATCTTTTTGTTAGGGGCTTATTTGCATTTTCTGATTTATTTCTCAACCCGTGTAACCTTTTGGGTGTGTGGGTCAGAGGCACACTACCAGATTCTACAAAGTGACTCACATGACAAAAACAAACTCTTCCAGGTTTCAAGGCAATGACAGAAAGAGAACTGTGACAGTCATTAGACAATCTTCATAACTGATGCCTGTATCAGCCTGCTCAACAGTCCACATGACATCAAAGGCAAATGGAAGGAATGCTTCTAGCAGCTTCTGAATGAAGAAAACGTCACAGAAGGTGCATTGCCCCAGACAAAGCCTATGATGAAAGTAGAAGATGAACCCAACCTAGAAAAAGTAAGCATATCATAATCATTATCATCAATCCCCTTTTTATCATTATCATCAATCCCCTTTTATCATTATCATCAATCCCCTTTTTATCATTATCATCAATCCCCTTTTATCATCATCAATCCCCTTTTTATCATTATCATCAATCCCCTTTTATCATTATCATCAATCCCCTTTTAATCATTATTATCAATCCCCTTTTTATCATTATCATCAATCCCCTTTTTCCCCATTTTCTACATGGGGTCCGGGAGTTGTATTGACTTTCATCATCCTGCTCTATTCAAAGCCACTTCCCTGGCTTATTCAATACTCATGCCTGACTGTTGCACGTCTTCTTTCACACAATCTGTCCACCTTTTTGCTGGACATCCTTGTTTTCGTTTGTCTTCTTCCTGCATATCCCAATCTTCTTCACCAGATTGTCTATTATTTTCTGCACATGTGCCCTATACCACTGTAATTTGTTCTCTTTGAAGTTTTCTTCAATCAGATCTACTTTGGCTTCTGTTCTTATGTTGCCATTTCTTCATCTGTCCCAGAGTCTGCACCCCTCCACCCATCTCAGGCACTTCATTTCTATCACCTCTAGCTTCATTGTCTGCTCTTCCTGTACTGCCTGGATTCCATACCACCCATTAGTTGTGGTCCCACCACTGCTTTATATACCTTACTTTTTCACCTTCTTTTGCATTCTCCTGTCATATACTACACCTGACAGTGTGCCAGTTGGCTACAGCCCCCTTGATTGTAGCATTTACCTTCTCTGTCATACTTCCCTTCTCCTCAACCACCCCTCAGATACTTGAAGCTGTTAACCTCTTCCACTATTTTCCCTTAAGTCTCAATTATCAGCTTCTCTGAACTCCACCATTTGCTGCCATTAGAACTGTCTTATCTGTACTTAGTTTCATTCCATGCGTCTTCAGTTTTACATTCCATACCCCTATTCTTTGCTGAGGTTCTTGCTCAGAGTCTGCCTGTAATGCCACATCATCTTCATAGAGCACAATTTGTTGATCTTTCCCCTCTGACCTGTTTGCTGTTGTAGTCCATCACCAGTATGAACTGTAATGGGCTCAGAACTGAACCCTGATGTACACCCACTCCCACTGGAACCCCTCTGTGAGGCTGAACACTGTTCATACTTGAGTCATTGGGTCCTTGTACATAACTTTCACTAATTCTACTAATGTTTCTGGGACTTTGAACCACCGCAGGACTGCCCAGTCAGCTTTCATGAGATCTTGGTGTACGCTTTCTCCAAGTCTAGGAATGCATAGCTGTGGTCTTTCCTCATTTTTAGTTTCTTCTCATCTATTTGTCTTACTGCAAACATTGGATCAGTTGTGCTGAATTCCAGTACAAATTTGATCTGCTCATCTCTCATCTTACTTTCGACTACTCTGCACATTTGTTTATCAATCACCCTCTCCAGAACTTTCATTCAATGTGACAAGAATTTGATACCTCTGTAAAGCCTATAGTTGTGAATATCCCTTTTATTTTTGAACACTGGCATAAGTATGCTTATTCTCCAATAATCTTGGATATGCCTTTCTCTCCACAATGCTATGAGTACCCTTTGGAGCCATTTCTCTCCTACCTCACCCAGCATTTTTATCATATCTGCTGTGACCGCAAATGATCCTGCTACTTTCCCTGACTTCATTTTCCTTAGTGCTGTTCTTACTTCTTCTAGGGTGTGCTCCTCCTCTTCTTCTCTAATTGTAGGCTGTGTCTGGGGCAGTACAGCATCTGTGGGGTTTTCTTCATTCAGAAGCTGCTGGAAATATTCCTTCCATCTGCCTTTGATGTCCTGTGGACTGGTGAGAAAGATGTTGCTGGAATCTCTTATGAAGGGTGTCAGACTATTTTCTTTATGTTTCTGTCTTTGCCTTGCAACCTAGTAGAGCTTCATTATCCCATTTACTGAATTACTTTCCAGAAGCTGGTAGAGTGCCTCTGATGCCTTGTTCTTTGCTATTACAACTGCTCTCTTAGCCCCTTTGTTAGCCAACAATTATTCCTTCTTAGCTTGATCTATATTTTCTATCTCCCACTTTTTCCTGCACTGCTTCTTTATTCTGATGGCTTCCTAGATGTCTGCATTCCACCATCAGATTTCCTTATATAAGTTATTTCCATACCTGGTTCAGTCACATATCTGTTCTATAGGTGTCACTTACTGTTTTGAGGTGCTGACATTCTTCTTCAACTCCATGTTTCCTCTACTTCTTCAGGTGCTAGATCCCTGTGTAATTCCTTAAACTGTTATGCTTTATCTTCAGTCAACTTCCAGGTCTTCAGCCTGGTCTCTGTAGACCTTAGAGATCTTTACTGACCACTGCTTGCAGCTGATTATGGCAACAAGTGGTTTATTCTGTAGCCGAACTATTTCACTGTGGATTACTTTGCAATTATTTCACTGGGGATTACTTTGCAATTATTTCACTGGGGATTACTTTGCAATTGCTGATTCTACCCCAGTGTCCATTGTCCTTTCTTACTAGGAGGAAGTCTACCAAAGTTGAATGTTGGCCACTCTTATATATGGTGACCTTGTGACTGTCTTTCTTTGTGAACCATGTGTTGCCTACTATCAAGCCATTTGCCAGGCAGAAGTCTAGAATGGCCTTTCCTTTTTTATTCCTATTGCCCCATCCACGTGGATCCAGACAGTCCTCATATCCTTTTCTGTCTGTTCCAATATGTGCATTAAAGTCAACCATTATTAACACCAATTCCTGTTGTCCTGCTTTATTTAGAAAGTCCTGCTAATGCTGTCTGAATACACTCTTTTCATCACTATCACAACCTCGCTGTGGGGCATAGGCTGAGATTATGAACATTAACCTATCATTAGGCTGGAGTATGCCTTTAATTCTGATGAGATCCTTCACTGTCTTCTGATGCTTCTCTCTCTCACCACATTTCCCACACCATTTCTAGCCTGTCCTCCTCCTGAGTAATATACTCCGGATGTTAAGCCAAGTGGCTTTGCTGCACTGCCCTTCCATCTTCTCTTCTGGATACATAGGATGTCCAGCCTCCTTCTTACCATCATGTCATCCACTTCCAAGTCTAATCCTTTCAGTGAACCTTCATTAAGTGCAGCAATTCTTACTTTATGTTTGGCAGGTTGATTAGTTTTATGTCCAACTTTCACTCAACAGAGCTATCCCAGGTAACCCAAGCTGGACAACTGGACGCCAGCCAGCTAGTAGCTTTTTGACCTAGGGCTGTTGGACTTTATAGCTGCACACACTAGTCATTAAGGGCACATGCAGCCCTCCCACTCTTAGCATGGGTCCCTTGTGTAGGACAGAGTACGCCAGGTCCTCAACCTACTTATCACTGGCATGCTCATTTGGCAACATTAGTCAACACCAAATAAAACCAAAAATACAAAAAAACTACTCAGAAATAAAACTTTAGGTTATGGAACAAAGAAACGAATTCCAGACGAGAATCCACAAATAATTATTTTGTTATATACACTGTAATACATTTTAAAAACAATCAGTCGTAACATTAGAAGCAGTACATCAAGCACTTTTATCTCTGCTTATTCAGAGACTTTTTCAAGATCTAGAAACTGACCCAATGTTTGCAGTAAGACGGATAGTTGAAAAGAAGCTAGGGATGAGGAAAAAGTCCCAATGTGCATTTCTACACTTATAGAAAGCAGATGACAAGGTCCTAAGATGATAGGGCAGTCCTATAATGGTTCACAGTTCCAAACACATTGGTAGAATTAGTGCAAGCTATGAACAGGAACCCAATGACAAAAGTATGAACAGTGTTTGGGCTCACAGAAGGCCTTCCAGTGAGAGTAAGTGTGCATCAAGGTTAAAACCTGAGCCTACTGCTGTTCATACAGGCGATTGACTACATTATCCAACGGGTTGGCTGGGACATATTAACAAAGTTGCTGTATGCAGATGATGTGGCATAAGAGGCAGACTCTGAACAATAACTTCTGCAAATGACAGGACACTGGAAAAATTGAAGAGACATGGGATGAAACTGAATACAGAAAAGACAGCAAGAGTGGGAAATCAGAAGAAAGTGAGGAATGATATAGAAAGGAAAATAGTGCAACAGGTTAACAGCTTCAGATATCTGTGAGGGGCTGAGAAGCAGGGAAGTCAGAAGGATTTATTTATTTATTTTATTTTACATTTGTTGACCGCGATAGTCCGACTGGATACATGTCCATTTTCAGCAGAGGCCCAGGGAGAAAACCTCCAAACTTCTTACAACATACGTACTACAAAATACTATTTAATAGATACATATAAAGCAGGATTTTTACAATTTCCAAACAGAATTACATTCATTAAAATGATCATAACATTACACAGTCACACCAGTTAATACAAAGTAATTAGGTTATTAACCAAATTATAAGGATATAGTCACTTAGAGGCACTTAGAGGGAGGAAGTCCTGATTAGGCACATAGGCCTAAAGGCCGCAGGCAATTTGGATAGAGTGTCAGGTGTAGTGTATGACAGAAGAAGTCCAAAGAAGCTGAAAAGTAAGGGGTACAAGAAAGTGGTGTAATCGGTACTACTGTATGGTACAGAAACCTGGGCAGTAAAGGCAGAGCAGCAGAGGAAGCTAGAAGTAATGGAGATATAGTGTCTGAAATGGGTGGTAGGATACAACCTGTGGGATAGAAGATGAAAGCAGGACATAAGCGAAGAAGCCCAAGTAGCACTGAATGCACAGAAGGTCAAAGTGAACAGATTACTGTGGTACAGGCAGTTGTGCAGGAAACCAGAAGACAAGCTGATGAAGATGTGTGTATACTGCTTAGTCAGAGGTAGCAAATGGATGAAGACACTCATACACCTACTGACCCAGATGAACCTGGAGTCACCTACTGAAAGGGGCTGGATGTAGAGATGAAATCTGTTCAAAAAAGAAAAGGACGAGGAAGTCATCCTCAAGCCTTAGTGCATACCTTCATGTGGTAGGCTTATGGTTTAATAAATCCTATCAAATATATATATATATATATATATATATATATATATATATATATATATATATATATATATCTATATGGGAGCCCTTCATTTGATCGACATTTCAAATGTTTGACACCCATATGGCCGACACCATATGACCGAACATTTGAAAGGCCGACAAATGATAGCGGAGGTCCCACTACAGTGCAGAACTGGGAGATTCCCCTTTCCTGCACTGTAGTGCAATCTCGGAGTGAGAATATTTAAGTAGAGGGGGTGTGGAGGGTGCAGGGGGGCTTGCCCCTCTGCCCAACACAGTTTTTAGTAGTTTGCACTACTATTTCAGGGTATTGGCATTTCAAACTGTAGGCATTTTGAAATGTCGGCAATCTGAAGTAGACCCATATACATATATATATATATATATATATATATATATATATATATATATATATATGTATATATTGAGACAGAGTAAGACAGAAAGACAGACTGTGATATATATCATGGTAAAATAAGGAAAAAAGGAAGATTTGGTTGCACTCATCCCAGGATAAAAAAAGTGCTGAAACCTGGCAAAGGTATAAGGCCAAGGCTAATAGACTAGTGCAATGTCCTCCAATAATTACACAGATGTTGCTGTTGTTGAAGTTCCTGATCCAAGTGATGATCTAAGAGGCCTCACTGCGGCAATAAAAAAACAATAGTCAACAAAATGTTAAAACATTGATCAGCTAGAGAAAATCCTGGAAATGGAGAAATAGACACTTGAGAACCAAAAAGAAATTCTGTTTTGTTCGTTCTATGCAACTAAACCAGAGTTCCCAAAAAAGAAATACAATACAAGACCAAGGGAAAAATCACTGAAATGTCAAACATTATAGACACCAATTCAGTATATCATTTATTGTCCAAATAAAATCAAAATCTGTGGACAGGCTGAGAAACGTAGGAGATACACTGAGAAATATAAAGAAATTAAACAAAATATGTTTCGGATGACCCAAAGAAATTCTAGAAGGAACTAGGAAAGGAAACAGTAGTAGCTGAGATAGTACCAAGAACAGAGGAAATTAGTGCATTCTGGGAAATATCTACGCAGATCTAGCTGAGCACAATAAGGGGTCTGAGAGGATAAAAGAAGTAAAAGAGCAATTAAGAGACTGAGAGATATGGATCTGAATGAAGTAACTCCTACTGAGATAGAGATAAGGTTAAGAAAGTGTCCCAACCGGAAAACACCAGGTCGAAATGCAGTACCTACTGTTTGGTTAAAGGTATTGACATGTTTGTGTTGTGATATAACCTTGATTAAAAACTACTTACATGTATACCCTGAAATGAGACTAGACTGGCTAGCAATGAGGAAAACTGTACTCATACTTAAAAGTGAATCTGCAGATCACACTAAGAACTATTTATATGGGAACTGATGCACATAGATTATACAGTCATTCAGATAAAAATTCAATTATGGGCATACAACAGAAGGGGAATAAAAGAAATCCATATGGAACAAGGATCATCTTTTGCTAAACAAAGCCATAACTGAGACCTGTAAAATGAATAGGAATCTCAGTAGTGCATTGTTAGATTACAAAAAAAAAAAAAAAATGAACATTTAAGCAATAACCCACGTGCCTGGGTGCGGGTAATGCTGGATTTACCCATGGTTGGTGTAGTTTGGTCACGAGGGCGAAGCCTGAGTGGCCAAACAAAGACAACCGTGGGTAAATCTAGCATTACCCACAACCAGAAGTGGGTTATTGCTATTATACAATGACATTATTTAAGAAAAAATACTTACTTTTTTTTAAATAATGGCATTGTATAATGCCTCCTTGCTGCCCTTTCGCAGCTGTCCAGTATTCTGCGGCAGTTCTGATGTACTGTGCATGCATATGGTTATGGAAGCAATGGAGAAAGGAAGATCTCCGTTGGTTTAAAGACTTGTCTCGCTATGTTAAAAGAGTTTAACAGTGAGATAGCTTTAAAAAAAAGTAACAGAGAAAGGAAAATCTCCATTACTTTTTTTGTAAGATATCTCACTATGTTAAACTCATTTAACATAGTGAGATAACAGCAATGGAGCTCTTCCATTCTCCGTTGCTGTCCAAAAAAAAAAAAAAAAGACTTATACTAATGGAAAAAGTCCAGGCAACCAGACCTTTTTCAATAAGTATGTCTTTGATTTACAACATGCACGCTGACCAATCAGCATGCACGTTTTGGAATATTAATGGCGGGTCGTTGTATAATTAATAGTATTTCCCACTCCTGGATTGTAGAATGCTTACAGATTTACAAGTTCCATCACACATTGGGAAATTATGTTACAGTTACTGGAAGAAATGGCAAATCACTATGCAGCTAAAACATGAAAAGGACAAATTGCTGTCTGGAGTGTAAACATACCGAGTGGAACATTTCAGGGTGATTCTTTGTCACCATTACTGTTTTGCCTTCATCTCAATCTGCTAAGATGTTTACTCAACAGCCTAGGTCACAGATTCAGTCTGACTCCATGAATATCATCAAGTGGAAGGATATTTCATCTGCTTTTCATGGATGACCTAAAACTGTAAAGTTCATCAGGTAAGCAGCTGAAAGTTGTTAAAGCATTCTCAGATGATATAGGAATGTCATTTGGTCTCAATAAATGTACCAAAGCAACACTTGAAAGTAGAAAAACTGAAGACTTGAAGAAATATAAAACTTGGGAAGGAATGGGAACAAGAAGGTGTGTACATATATCTTGGGATAGATGAAGTGGCTGTGATATAGCATAACTAATGAGAACAAAGCTCAGTAAGGAATATTTAGAAGGCTAGAAATAATACTGATAGGAATACAGTTCAAGCTGCAAATGAAATTGCTTTCCTGCTTTAACTTATAGCTTTGGGGTTATTCACTAGCCACAATCAGAGTCGGATAAGTTAGATAGGAAACCAAGAAAATTGTTCCATGCCCATTAAACAGTATACAAGAAACAGTGTTTGGTCTGAAGGAGGCCTGGGCCTTCTTGAAATCAACTATAGATATATGTCAGTGATTGTGGGATTGCATGCCTATTTATTGATATAATCAGATCCAAACATATTGAACCTTCTAAAACATTAACAAAATAAGTCTTAAGATTACCTCTTTGATTAGGTTAACAGAAGCCTTTAGGAAAAAAGCTAACAAGGAAATCCAACCAAACATGGATTAAAAACAGTTAGCAACATAAAGTACAAAAAAGCAAAAGAAAGAATACAAAGAATAGGATGTGGAAAAAATAAAAAATAAAGGGAAAGATCACAATTATATTGAGAAGTATAGAGTTGTCATGTGAATGGCTTGAGGTGAATTTAAACAAAAGATAGAAGGTTAATATTGGCAACCCAAGATAGTGGATTACATATTAGGTGATTTATAAAATCAGTATAGTGGCTCAGTGGTGCAGAAATTAGCATTCTTGCCTCACAGCAAGAGATTCTCCAGTTTGATTCTCAGCAAGGGTTCCGTCTCTGTGGACTCTGCATGTCCTCACTGTGTTCATGTGGGTTTCCTCTGAGTGCACCAGTTTCTCCCACATTCCAAAAATGTGTCTGAAGCCTTTCTCACTGGGCCTCTGCTGAAAATGTGCTCTATCCCAATTAGACTTTCCCAGTAAACAAATTTAAAATAAATAAAAAAGGTAGTAGATAACTGATAAATGTAGGTTTTGCGGTATAGAATTGGAAAGTGTTACACATCTTGCTGCAGGGTGTGATAAACTCATGGCTGAAGGTTTGTATACTGAAATACATAATTTGGCAATGTTGTAACACTGGTAACTTTGTAAACATTACAACCCAGAGGCAGCTGTCAGGCACTGGAAACACTAACTGCAAAGGATTGTTAAAAAGGCTGAAGTAATGGCTACATGCGATCATCGCATATAAGCAGCTAAGAAGAAAACAAAATGGATACTATAGCTCAAGAGGAAAAAGACAGAAATAACTTTGATTATTGAAACTGCTAAACACAGTTACTACAGAGTCTTAAGAACTGAAAGAAAAATTTATAAAATATAGGAGCTTGCAGAAACCACACAATGTGGAATAAGGATTCACAAATAGTTTCAGTTGTAGTAGGAGCAGCTCAGCTCATAAAAAAATCTTCAAACATTGAAGGTGCCAGTGCTGTTACTCTGCTTGGCATGCAGTGGAACTTTGCACAAGAGGTGAGAGAAGTTGGAATATGAATCTGAAACACTGATGTGTCTTGTTTGTCTATGCATGAAAGTTTAGTTCCTTTAAACAGGAATTTGTAGTATCTTTTGTCCTGTGAAGGAATAAAAGGTCAAAGAGAGAGTGGGATCTTTCGTTGTTTCAAATGATGGACACAGATTTCCATGGATGAGTCGATAAGACTGAGTTCAGAGAGAGGGGTGCCAATCTATCCTGATAACTATGATTTGTGAGGCCACTGATCTTCCTACTTATGAATCTCAGACCCCATTCAAGTTGAATGATATTTTTCTGGACAAGTAAATGGCAAAAGATGTATAATAGTTAATGATGGGTCTGATGAGATACATGTTAAGGAATTAAGACTTTTCTGGATCTCGTGGAGATGCCTTTGGAAATTAGATGAACAAGATAGAAAGGTTTATGAACTACTGCAGAGATATGATGGGCAATTAATAAGGAAGTCTCAATAAGAAAGGCCAGATCCTTCATGACAAGTGTCTGATTTGAGTGGCATATGCTATTTATGTAGCTTGGCATCGGCATCAACCATATTTTTCCCATTATGTTCATGGGGTAAAGGTGTTTCATCTATATGTTGTTGTGTCTTTCGGCTTTTCCCAGTTAGGGGTTGCCACAGTGGAACTCCAGTCTGCTAATGATTGGCAGTAGATTTTTACATGCAGAGTTGTTGGCCCTGATGCACAACCTTCAACGAAGGTGCGCCCATTCATGCATGTCTCCACACAGAAGATGCTCTAGCTGAGAAACAAACCGGACAACGTTTACTGTGAAGTGACAATGCTGCCACAGCACCACCACCGCAGTTTAGGTGTTTCATCTATATAAAATGTAGCATGGCTCATATTGTTAAAACATTTTACGTATTATATAGGTGTTTCATCTATATAATACGTAAAATGTTTTGTTTAACAAAATGAGCCATGCTATATTTTTCACATTTAATTTGAGACCATTGCCTTTGCACCGACTGGTCACATGGTCTAACCATGAAGGAATTAAGAAGGCAAAGTGAGAAATGAAGAACAATTGAACAGGGAAATTAATTGTTATAAACTATGATAATGGCCATATCTCTAAGGCCAATAAATAAGGATCTTACACTTTTATTTGACCCATGCCAAGTCACTATGTGGTAATGCAGGATGCAAAAAAAAAAAATATATATATATATATATATATAGAGAGAGAGAGAGAGAGATTTATGAAAGTGAATGTCCACAGGGGAGATGGAATCCATAAGAGAACATAATGTTCTGCATATTTAATGCACTGGTCTCAAGGACATAGGGATTCTCAGTCTGGGATCAGGCTGGACTAAAGATAAAATACAGATGTGCTTGGCTATACCTTCAGTGCCAAAGATGCTACTGACCAGAGAGTTGAAAATGAAGGGATGGACATTTGCATTATTAAAACCATTAAAGGTAGTTAACACATTTTTTCAAACTGTATTCACAAGTGATTGTTTCACAGAGTTAAAAAAAAGGTTTTTAAACATTTTCTTGTGATTAAGCAACTATGATCAATTTTTTTTAAAGACAGGAGTAATTATATTTTCTTTATCCTAGGTTATTTTTTAATATAATGTTCAGTATAAAATATAAGAGGGACAATGTTGGGAGCATTTTTGTCTCTTTTTTATCTTATTCTGTTTTTTTTTTAATGTCTAAGTTATTTTCAAATTTGTTTTTGTAAAATGTTTATTAAAATAAATAAATATCTAAATAAATAAATACCTTCAGACTGCCAGATTTTTGCTCAAAAGAAACACAAAACGTTTTTGACACAGTCATTAGGGAATTTTTTTTTCCCATCTTAATTCATCAGTTTCAATTCTGAATTTGTTTAAAGCTTTATCTCATCAAATCCGGTGCTGTCTACATCTAAATGCTTGGGATTCAGCAATGAATGTCCCACTACAGGAAGTGCCCCAGTGCTAGCCCCACTCACCTTTATTTCTTTTAGCATTAAATCCTACATTAAATATTATTATCAGATGATGCACTGATTTAGCCAATTACAATAAGGGGAACTCAAATGAAGTTTCTTTTGTCTGGTGGTATCCTTAGCTTAACTATCTCATTTTTTGAGTCATCCTTAACTCGCTTTTGTAAAGCAGAAACGTTTCTTAGAGGTTAAAAAATGGTTCTACAAAATACAAAATCTTGTTTCTTTCTAATACATGCCCCATAACCCTGCTGATGTTAATGGTTAAACAATTTATCATTATGGCGCTGAGATTATTTATTTAACTCTAATCATACATATAAGATGGGAACTGTTATCTGTTCATCCACTGATACTGAACTGCTCCAAAAAGGGTTAGAACATGCACATAAATGGTATACCAGGAATGTTTTCATGTTAAATGTCATAATAGACTACTTTCTCTCATCTGAACATCATGTTTCCACCACAGACTGAAAATACTTCCATCTGGCAAAGTTAATGTAGAAGGAGATACCTTCATGACAATGTTCCTGTTGGTATCCACAAATCCAAGCATATAAATCAAATCTCTGATTCTAATCAAAATCACTTAATAAAGAATGAAAGAAGTAAAATAAAAATTAAGGTCTTAAATCATTCAGCTGTTCTGAAAGATTAGCACAACTCTCATTATATTCAGTAAGCTACCAACTGCTTTGAGGTGACTTGGTTCTTTCTTTTCAAGCTATGAAGGACCTAATCTTATATGATCATCTATGTTTTTGCAATTTTCTACAAAATATCCATGACAGCGACCTAAATATACATCAATAAATAAACAAGACTCACAAGAAGAATGGGGTCATAAATCAAAATATTCACAGCCCTTGAGATAAGTTACGGCTACAGGACATGCAAACCTTTAAGGCTAGTCTTGATGATTGGATGAAGAGATTAATTTACAACAGGGTTATTATGCATGGATCTGCTTGATTTAATAGTTGAGCCCAATTAACTAGTCATAAGGAGTCTCAAGAAGTTTTAGGTATCTCTATCTACAAATATATATGCATAGACCTGATATGTTCCCTGAGATGGTTTGCCTACTATTGTTCCTACATTCCCATGTTTTTAGTATGTCTTCTTTTCAAGGTAAGATGGTTTTCAAGCAACTGCAACAAATCTGTTCAAAATGTCCTCATTTAAAACCATCTTTTATTGGTAGGCTAGATTTTTTTAAACTACAAATATTTCCAAGCTGGTATTTTATTTTTAATTTAAAACTCCCTTATATGCCACCATATTCATGGCATAATAATATCATGACAATTTGGTGTAAATGTAGGGTCTATATTACATGAACAAATGCTTAATGTGTCAAGTACAACATGCTTGACAGCTTTTAAGTGAACTTTCATCTAAGTGAAACCCCAGAATGTTGTAACAAGCAGTTTTGAAAAGTTATATTTGGCCAGCCGTCAGTAAGCCAACAGCTGATGGCTAAAATGCACAGTACACAATTACAATCCCCCCCAAAAAACAAAACAAAACAAAAAAAAAAAATCAACAAACAAAATAAAGTGGGGGGCTCTGCCCCACACACCACCCAATGTGCTGGCTGTGCACCCCACACCTCCCTACTTAAATATATCAACTCCAAGATCACACTACAGTGAAGGACTGTCATAACATTATACAGGGTGAATGTTGAGATTCACCACAGTGTAAGAACTGCTAGACAGGGTGAACGTTCTGACTTCAGCCTTTGGCTTCCTGATGGCTGGCCAAGTATAACTTTTTGAAACTCCTTGTTTCGACATTCTGAGGTTTTGCTTAGATGAACATTCACTTAAAAGCTGTCAAGCATGTTGTACTCGAGATTTTAAGCATTTGTTCATCTAATAGGAAACCTAAATTTATACGGCATGCAAGTTTTATACAAATATCATGAGATTTAATGTTTGAGTCATAATGATGGGCTAAAACGGGAATGACTCAGAAATGTTTAATGTTAATATGACTGTTAATTATTATTTACAGAAATCTAATTCTACAGATTTATGGTATAAATTAACTATTCATGGTAGAAATATCTCTTAAACCGTTAGAACCATAGAAAGCGGTCAGATAGGATCCTCGTTTTTATTCTTTTCACGTTATTATAAAAAGAAGAACAGACACATTCCTTGACAGGAGGTGTCTCTATCAACCTGCCTGCCACAATCTTTTAATTGGAACTAAAACTGAGAAGTCTTTTGTTTTTCCAGATTCTGTAAGTCTGCATAAAGCAAAGTTACAAGCTACAGTGACACATTTCTATCGACAATTATTTTAAGAAGAAAAAAATATATAAAGAAAATATTAATGTCTTTTATTATACCCCCAGTTTCTCCTAATATTGTTTGATAGAAAAATCCTCATCTGTACTTACCAACGTTTTTCTGGATTTCCTTGACAAGTTTACTTGCATAAGATCATATCTAATTCAAAGCCTGAACTTACTCTCCCCCAGATTCAAGAAACCTCCGTGTAAGACTTAATATGTCTTACTCGGAGGCTGCAGTTGAACGGTATGATGTCAGCATGCCATGAATATTCATGAGGGCACGCTGACTCATCCATAGCTCTTACACAGACTGAGTAGGAAAGCAGGGGGCATGTTCGAATGCCGAGCAGTCTAAAAGTCCACGCCCCTGCAAGGTTTTAAAAAGCATAATGTCAACAGACAAGAGCAAGTTCGCTCAAATGTACTTGCACCCAACACCACACTCCCTGACACTGTAAACCCCCATCACAGTTATAAAACATAAAAAATGTATTTTATTTTTTTAAATCCACGATATAGCTGCCCGTATTTGTGCGGGTGTGCCCATTGCTTAACCACAGTTAGCAACTGTGACATTGAAGAGCATATAAGAACTACTTATGCAAACTAAGCCAAATAGCAATAGTGTAATGGTAAAGCGTATGCACAAAAAAGAGGCATTCACGGTTCGAGTCCCACCACTCCCCATTCTTATTTATGTTTTAAATCAGTATTTGAAATAATACCAGACATATATGATTAAAATATTATTAAAAGCAGTAAAATGGCCAATGTATAAGTCAACAAAATATATATTTTTAAAGGATCCAGATATATAATAGCCTGTGTTTAAGCAGCGCTTTACCCAGCTAAACAGAGGTGCCCATAGTTTAATATCACTTTACCCAGCTAAACAGAGCTGCCCATAGTTTAATAGTGCTTTACCTAGCGCAGTAGAGTTGCCCAAAGTTTAAAAGCACTTTACCCAGTGCAATGTGTTTGCGTGGACGTGCGCGCCGCGCCAACCAGGGCACTGTAGGGCACTGGGGAGCAACGTAGAGCTAAGTTGCTTAAACGCAGCCACACCCCCTAGCCTGTCTAGACAGTAATAAAATAAAAGAATGACAAAGTTTGAATCCAGGACCCTGTGTATCATAATCAAACTACAGAACCACTAAGCCATGACAGCTTAGGCAAAACAGCCACTATTAACATACATATACTTAGAAATGGTAGATTAACCATTGCTAAGCAAGTCTGCAGTCAGCTTAGAATTCTCAAAAATGGCCAATCACAAAAAAGTTTGGGAAATGCGGCATATTTAACCCCCATAGGCGTGAATACTTGCCATAACTGATTGTAGCTCAAATTTGTAATCAGAATGGCAGGTGCAGGAGAGGGTTCACGCTTCCGAGCACAGTGTTGGGGCATCGAGGAGTCGAAATACATGGTTTGGCTCCTTGTCCACCGTCATGAGTCCAGACTCCTGCAGGGCCAGTTCCAAGGGACAGAATACAAGGCTGAGGCTTGGAACCGGTTAGCTCATGACCTCACCAGTGCCACAGGCGTTCCTCGCACCGGTGAGCAGGTCCGTCACCACCATGCAGACCTGAAGAGACAGAAGGAAGACCGCTTGAACCAATGGATCCAGGAGGCCCATGGGATGCAGGATACCCCACGACTGAGTATGTAGCCATGGTATGCAGTATGTAAGAATTGATAATTGAGTTGGTATAATGGATAGGTATGTCTCAATATCCCTTCATTTACTTTACAGCTGCAGGTGACCGTGCTGAGAATCAGCAAGCCTATGCTGATAGGCTGCAAAGTTTGCACCACCAGGCAGGTTAGTGATTCTTTTGCATGTTTTGTTATATAAAATAGGGGAGAGAGCATGAAATAAAGTGTTGTAGTACAATAATACAGCCATAAAATGGCATGAATAAGTCCTCTGCATGTACTGTTATACAACAATTCATAAAGCCAGAAAAAGACCGTAGTAACCCATTAAGAAAGGTAAGATATGTCTGGAATAAAATCTCTGCAGGTACTGTCATATAACATAAGTGACTGGGTCCTGAAAAAGTGTGTTCTAACCCATTAATAAAGGTATAATATGCCTTGAATATGTCTTCCATATGCACTGTTACAACAAATAAAAGAGTGAGTCTGTGGAAAAGTGTGTAATGTCAGTAATAAAGGTTTAAAACCCGGAGTGTGTGTGTGTCACTTAGTTTGAAATGTTGTTGTACCCTTGCATTATACAAATAGTACTGTTTTAAAAAGTGCTGGCAACCCAGAGTTCTGCAGTCCCATCTAAAGTGGGTTTTGGAAGTGTTAGTAGCTGTGAAGTATATGTACAGTCCTCAACAGTCAAGTTACTGGCTGGCATGCATAAGTAAATCTTGCACATGAGTAGCATGCTAATATGTTCCCCAGAAATGCGAGTGTGCTTCAATAAATGCAGGGTTCTGTACAAATTGAAGTGAAAATGTCATGTGATAACATCCAATGTAGATAAAGAAATATAAAAGCAATCATGAAATATGTAGCAGTAACATCAGCATCTTGGACAGTTAGTATGTCAGATATAGGTCAAATATATATTGAACTAGCCAAACCCATTACACAACCTAATGCATGGTGGCAAGTGTAATAATACATGTAGGGAATATACAGTTGCAGTCACTAGGAATGTAGTGTAGAGTAAAAGTAATTATAACATGTTAACTGAGGTTCTTTTCTACACTCTACTGTTTGTACATAAACCATGCAATTCCACACCTCAATGGGTATGTGTAATCTTAAATATTTGTTGGGACATATGTCCTATTGTTTTATAAATATTTGCATTCATGTTGATGCATGTGCCCTGTTCAAACACCACGTTCATGGTGGCCTGTTGCTACCAAACATCCCTGTATGCTGTTGGAATATCCACTGTCGTTCAATATATGCATGTGTTATGCTTGCTGCTTAACTGTTGGAACCTTGGTGCATTGGGTTAATGGGAATATTACTGCATGCTGTTACAACTAATCTGGAATGCTGTTGTTTATGTTGTAATTAAACACACTTAATCACAGAACATATGGGAAGGCCGGTCCCAGCGGGCCCACATCTCTCCTCAGATGGCGAATGCACCTGGCACCAGCAGCTCCACTGTTTCCCTCCTCCATTGGTCCTATGCCACCTTCAGGTGGAAGCGCTGCAGGGGATGGGGCTCGTCCCCCCCATGCAAGCATGGGTGGAGAAGGGCCACCTGTCACCCTTCAAAGGGTCCAGGCTGTGGTGCGTAGGGAGATCCAGCGTTCAGTCGCTGATCCCCTACTCCAGCTCGAGGCGAGAGTGGCATGTCTCTCGGGTGAGCCTGCCTGTCCTACTCAGCCCCCAGCACAGCCACCCTCGGGGCTGTGAAGATGCAGTGGTGACTGCCCATGGGTGGGGATTTCAGTTCCACTGTTACCATCTGTGGGCTCATGGGCTTGCGATTTCCAAACAACCTTCCCCGTCAATTGTGTTCACCCATCCCATGTGTCAAATACCGCCCCTGTATGCATCTTGTTTGTCTTGTCTGTTTACCTCCCCAACCTACCTCCCCAAATAAACCTACATCCCCTATCTCACATTCCACTCTCACCTGAAAAAAAAATACAAAAAAGGCAATCTGTTCCCACAAAAAAATTATGCCCCATACATAGCTGCCCATTTCGCACACATGTCTGCCAGACATGTAAACTGATAATTATAATTGGCACTACAACATACTCTGTTGTCCTCACCCCTCTCTCAGGGGTGGAAGGTTGCAAATTTCACACCAAATTACGAACATATGCACAGCTGTTGCTGGTAAAGAAATGGGCAGCTATGGGATTTCCCTACACCCTTCCTGCACATCCCAGCTGGTTTCCCTACTGTCTTTCCCTCTTTGTGCCCCCTTTTTCACCACTTTTATATCTCCCCATTTTCTTTTCTTTCAAAGAAATTAGCGTGGGGGTTAGCGGGAGTAAGCGCTTTTAAGCAGTAGTTAGCGGGGGTGCGCAAGTGTGAGCTTGTGTGCGCTTAGTTAAGTATTGCTAAGCGTCTCGCAAACCCGTGCACAACTGCTTAAAAGTGCCTTAGTCACTCTGCATGACAGGACCCTTGTACTGTTCAGCAGAAAAATAAAATACCCCTGTCAGTCTCAAACCCCAGACTTTGGACTCACCAGACTACATACAGCAGACATACAAGAACTTGGTGCTGAAAGAACTATATTGTGCATTACAATGAGTGAATGTAAAGGGAAAATAGGAAGGCCATAACACAAAGCTTGTTCTGTGGATCTTTACCAGCAATTGTTATGGAATTGCATTACATGAGTGTGATAAGAGAAGCAGCCATGCTAGTAGGGAATAATGTTACAGTAGCACCTTACAAACCCCACACAGTATCAGAGCAGGATAAACACTGGCATATTTCAATAGGTCAGAGGCCAGACCTCCCAACTGTGACTGATTTACAGGGATGTCCCTGATTTGCAAACAAATGTTAGCTGTGCCCCTCTGACTCCCTGTGAAATGTACTAACAGTAGGCAGAAAAGTGGGGAATCCCACTTAATGATAAATGTCAATAAGTGAGAGTAGACACTGTTTGAATGTCAGAAATGGTGTAGTAATACATATGCTCCGAATACCCCAAAGTCTCAACTGCAAAATATCTGAAATATATCACAGGTGTATCCCACTGATATGTACCTTTCCCTGAGGCTGTTCAAATATATACCTGAGAGTATCTGAGGCCTGGAAGTGTCAGAAACACACAGGCATATCAGCCTGCCTGCTGTTACACACTCTGCGAATAGCTGTAGAATGAATTCCACAAGCATGCCCTTATGTAGGAGTACAACACAGAAATATCAAAGGATGTAGCCATGTACTGCTAGCAACCACCTGTGACAATGCCATTGTTTAGGTGCTGAAAAGACTGCTGTGGTGCACAGTCAATGAATACTAGGCTAACTTCTGTCTACCATCTGGATATGTCTACAGGTGGGAGCTACTCAGACAGATTATTAGCCTTTATAGACTTACAGGTACACAGCAACTCTGCATGTTCAGCAAGATAAACATCACATGACATAAATAATGCCCTCTGCAGTTCTACACCCCTACCCAAAGGTACTATATACCCATGTAGTCAGGCACAACCAAGGGTGTAGGTAGGCATACACAGTACTGAAATGTGTCCAGTTGTCCTGAGCAGACTGTGCTAATGTTAACACAAACAAACCACAAACTGTTCAGAAGTGAGTAATGTACTAATGACAGTATAGCAGTTCACAAACAGTGCATGTGCCTGATATTCATAATTGGTAGTACAACATACTTAGTTGTCCTCATCCCTCTCTCAGGGATGGAAGGTTTCAAATATTCCACGTAATATATTGCATATGCACAGCTGTTGCTGGTAAAGAAATGGGCAGCTATGGACCTTCTCCACACCCATCCTGTACATCCCGAGCTGGTTTCCCTACTGTCTTCCCCTCTTTGTGCACCCTTTATCACCACATTCCTATCTCCTCATTTACTTTTCTGTCAAAGAAATGAGCGCGGGGGTTAGCGGGAGTGAGCACTTGTAAACAATAGTAAGCGTGTTTGCACCAGTGTGTGCATGTGTGCGCTTAGCTTAGCATCGCTAAGTTATGATAAACTAAACCAAGCTTAGCTTAGTATTTCTAAAATACAATAAGCTCAGCTAAGCTTCGCTTAGCATCGCTAAGCGTCATGCAAACCTGCTCAAACCCACTTACAACTGCTTAAAAGTGCCTTAGTCACTCTGTATGACAAGGCCCTTGTACTGCTGAGCAGCAAAATAAAAACCTTCTCAGTCTCGAACCAGAGACCTCGGAGTCACCAGTCTGCATGAAGAACCACTACACCGCAGCAGATATACAATAATGTGGTGCTGAAAGAAATATAGCATGCATTACAATGAGTGAATTTAAAGGGAAAATAGGAAAGCCATAGGAATACATTGCAATAACTACTGTTGTATGGCAGTTAATTCTCCAATTTGAAAAGAAAGTACATACTCCCATGTATCCAGTGTTAGCATTAGGAGGTGTGAGTAAACCTACACACTGAGAAGAGTGTACTGGAAGAAGCAAAAGTCAGGTTTCAGTACAACATGTATATCACTGGCTACAACCCTAGCTTCAGATATGAGACATATACCAACCTTCTGACTGAGACAACAGTGTCCACAGCAAACAAGCATGGTGCCCACCTTGCAAAACTGAAAGGGCTATGCCTACCTAACCTAGCATTTTATAGCAGTGTCCTGCAATCACAGTGAGAACTGCAATTACCACACAGCAGGCTGCATGCAATTACTAAATGGTGGGCACCAACTGGTGCAGAGGCCATCACATGCACATGTGAAGATACCTAGAAAAGCAGCCTGTATCTGCTGTCCACACTTGCAATAATATCATTGCAACAACTGGGAGAGAGAGAGAGAGAGAGAGAGAGAGAGCATGAGCAAGAGAGACAGATGGAGACAGACAGACACAAACAGGCAGAAGGAGACAGACGCTGAAAACAAACAGCAACACACAGAGGAAACAAAACCAAAAAAAAAATAAATAAATAAATTTAAAAAAAAACAACACCTACAACAGACGGAGGTGAGGAATACAAAGCTAAGGTATGTAACAGATATGTATTTGCTGACATCTGAAAGATGTGTCTGAAGGGTACTCTACATACTGTGAATCATCCATATGTGGTAGCAGTCCATATCTATATGTACATGCACATTTGCATAGGGCAAGGGACATACTGCAACTGTTAGTGAAGGCTGGACATAAGTATGTTGTTGAAGGCTGCTATGTGCACATATGTATGTAGGTTGTAGTGTGTGGCATTGCAGAAAGCAAGCAGTGACGGTATATGTCATGTGGTGTTAAACGCTGTGGGACTGAGCTACAGGCAGTGAGGCCTGCAACAGCTATACGGCCTGAGGACAGCAGAATGCATTCTGCACACCATTGTGCAATAGTATTACATAACCATATATCTCATAACTGTTGCATAATTGACATCCCCACTATGAAAGGTGGGCAGTATATGTGCCTATATGTGCAGCTATATGCACAACAATGGATGTTTACATGTATGTGTATATATGTATATATATATATATATATATATATATATATATATATGTGTGTGTGTGTATGTGTGTGTGTGTGTGTGTGTGTGTATAGATATATAGATAGATATATATGGATATATTTAGATATATATGGATATATATGGATAAATATAGATATATATCAATATATATGGATATATATAGATATATATATATAGATATATATGGATATATATGGATATATGTAGATATATGTAGATATATGTAGATATATATAGATATGTATGGATATGTATGGATATGGATAGATATGGATAGATATGGATAGATACGGATAGATATGTATATATGTATGTATGCATATATATATATATATATATATATATATATATATATATATATATATATATATATATATGAGAGAGAGTGAGGGAGACACGGGGTCATATGAACTGCAACAGGTGCCTGTTGTCCAAGGCATGAACTGAACACCAGTGTTGATACTGCAGTGCCATACCCCATTCCAAAACACCTTACTCAGTAACTGCCACATAGGTGGTAGCCTGTTTAACACTGATGGTGTCAGAAGGGTACACAAGACACAGGTGAACAGTAGGCTCCCCTTTGATAATCACAGTGCCACAGTAGTAATGTAATCTGTCTACGTGGTACGTGTCATCACAAAAGGTGTGTCATCTAGGGAAATATAGGTCGGTGTTCCCCTCTACTCATCACAATGCCCCATGTGGTATGTATCTCACATGACAACTACAGCAAGTGGAAAGGCCACAGACATACCTAACAAAGAGTAATACTGCCCTCAAACACATGCCCTATGCAGACTGATTCACAAACCACAGCTAGAGTGCGTTGCATACCGCCCACCCAGAGGTTACCACTGCCAGACATACAGAGGTATGTCACACCCATAGCAGTCAGCCAACCACCATGACAACACCTCAGAATCCCTCCGGGCTACATAACCTAGGGCCCTAATCCTTGTCACCTCACTAAACAACACATGCTGGAGGTACAGGTTCTTATCCACAAATATGCCATACTCTGGACTAAACCACCCAGCATGAACAAACAAGGCTCTTCATTAGCAGATGTCATACATACCCCTGATGATTATTTTGGAGATAGGTAATATGCCCTGGGAGTCACCTCTCTGTATCCGGTTGACAGGAGCAAGTGAAATCACATTACATGTGCGTCAAAGGCCAGGGTAGCATATGGCTAGGGTACTCTAGGCCATAGGGCCAATAGCGTTTTACCTACCTATGACAATATGCACACACACATGTACTCAGTGCAATACCTGCTATGTGAGGTGGAATGAGTGTGACAGTGACTGTATGCAAGGTTTGTAAAGGTGTGATAGCTTAGTGTGAGGTTGTGTCTGTCATGGTAGTTTGTGTCCTAGGTGTGAGGCCAGAGAAAGATGTGTCAGTTATTGGGACGCAGATATAGTAGGATGGCATATGTTGTGACATAGTTCCTTGTGTACGACTGTGGTGTCCCAATGTTGGCTAAAGCAATACATGTATGCTCAGTAAGTGGTACTGCTGGTGACTCCATCTCACATATGAACTGTTGTACTACCTGAAGCTGTAGGCCTAAACAGCACAGTATGGTGTATGTTCTCAGTCCCTGGTAACACTGTCTTGTGTGTTTCCTGTAGTCTACACAGATTACATACCACAGGCATAGGTATCTGTAAGTAGGGGCACACAGTACTATAAGGTACACAAGTAATGCTCATCTGTGTCGGCATACATCTGTGTGTTGTATGTATGTCTGATGTGTGTTTAATGATGCCTGTACCATGCCTGCAATGACATGTGTGTTACAGGGTATGTGTGTGTACCTAGCAACATGTATACTCTGTTACCAATACCAGCTATATTAACAACCGTGCACATATGTTAGGTAGGGGTATGGCATCAAAGACTAGGGTGGTTTACCAGTAATACTGTAAATGTACATGACATTCAGTGCATTGGATGACATATTTTTTCATGCATTAGTTTGATATATACCCCCGGGTCAAGGTTGTGCATTGTATCCCAAACAGCATGCCGACTACTGGTGTGTTATATGGAGTGTTGCAGGCACTGTCAGCCAGTTGTGGGCTGAGCACTGATATGTGGTATTGAATGTGTGTATCTTCTGACAGATAGACACTACACATGGCATTTAAGTGATATCTGTACTTCATAATGTTAAGTGTGCCACATGACATGCTCACACATATCATTTAATTGTCTTCCAGGGTTATGGCTCATCAATGTAATCCATCATATTCATCTGCGGAGGAGCAGGAAATTCTGAACAACCTGGTGCAGCACTATAACCTACTTTTTTCCAGGGCCAGCCAGCACCAGAATGACCGTACTGCACTGTGGCAAGACCTTGTTCGACGGGTAAATGACATAGGCATGCATAACCGGACATATGAGCAGGTACGCCATCACTGCAGTGATTTAATTAGACATGTCCGGCGGTGTGCATCTGATATCTATAGGCAACAGCTTGCCACAGGTGGTGGGGCGGCCATACATCCCCCCCCACCAGAGTGGAGGAGCTGCTCCTAAGCGTGGTGGCTCCTGGCCTACAGCAGCAACAGCATCACACATGTGTCATCATGGAGGCCAGAGTGACTCAGCAGGATGACATGGAGCATGCAGGTAATACGCCCTAGATGTAGACTACGGTTACCTGTATTGTTAGAATATGCATATGTGAGATGTGTACTGTGTGTTTAGCAGTTGTGCTGCCTAACATGTGCAATACTGATATTTGGAATAGTATCCATACACCTGTGACTGTGGACTGTTGTTCCACTGTCGTTTAGCACACCCACAGTAGCAATGCCACAGTTGTGGCCACTGACAAACTGTGTCATATTCTTCTAGGTCCCTCTGTTGTGACAGCAGGGCAGACAATACATGCTGGCGAGTGTGTTAACAATTTAATATTGGTAATGAAATGTGCATGTCATAGGTGAGGTGTAGGCCATGTACACGTAACACACCTACGCATAATGCATGCTGTGCATGTTTGCTGTGAGACATCAATCATCTCAGTAAAGTCAGTAGCTGCTGCAATCACATGCAATGCACATTGCAGCAGACACAATTGTGGCAACACTGTACTGCACATTGGATATGCATAGTTGCTACAGCTGTACACAACAGAACACGTTTATCATACGCAGTACACAAAAACATGCTACATTTGGCATTATCACACACCCGCTGTAAGGTCACACTTCAGTATCCCACATGTCATGCACACACACATGATGTACCTCAGGGGTAGAGGCCTATCATGAGGCTGTGCAACACTCTGCAACACATAACACAGTCATGTTAGGCAATTCTCCCTATTGGGTACCTCCCACACCCATGTACAAGGTGGCTGTGTAATTGTGAACGTAGCCACTTCACTGCAGTTCAGGTACAGCATGCTAGGTGGTGGTCTTGCACACATTAGTAGCTGTGAGTGAACACAAGATGCATGTTGATGATGGCACAGGGTACTACATGCCATCCAGTTACAGTAACCACAGTACTAGTCATAGCTGTCATTGCTTTGCACCTCAGTGTTGTGTGTGTGCAAACATATGCACCTATACATGATATGCATAGCATGTTGTCTGTGTGCTTACATATGCCAGTATACACAATATGCACAACAGTCACCATCCACACAAAGTGTCACATATATGTCCTTGAATGCTAGTGGGTGTATAGATCACTTGACACACATTGAGTATGTGTGGTGTTTAATGTTGCAGTTGTGTAGCATGCCATGCCATGTCTGGCACCCACATATCTGCAATATGTCCCACACTCACCATAACCACTGTACACTGGCCATGTCGAGCATTGGGATTCCTTCACATCAACATGCACCGCACATCCTGTGTGTGTACATAGCATGCATGTGCTACACCCGTGCCCACTATTTTCTGCTATGGACACAGGCACTGCACTCAGACATGGATATCTATGTGTCACACAGATAACACATGCAGCCATGCCATGTATACTTGTGAGTGATGGTGCACAGGGCATTGCAGAGCTGATAATACCTGAACAGCAATGTTGTGTCCATGTACACATTGTGTTCCAGGGTGTAGCCAATCACTGAACAACTACACAGTTGCATCAAAGCCATATATACTGCCATTTAATAGGGGCATCTACACTTGCACTGCATGGTCTTGTGCAACACATATTTTGCATGCTGACATGTGTATGGTGACTGTCTACCTTGTGATACTGACACCCACCTTCACCCAATATAGAGTATGTGTTGGATTGCTGGTATGTGTGTGTATGTGCTGTAGTGAGGTGTGTATTACTGTTCATGTGTGCATGTGTTCATGTGTGCATGTGTCCATATGTGCATGTGTGCATGTGTGCATGTGTACATGTGTTCATGTGTTCATGTGTGCATGTGCAGACCATAAAGTGTGTTTCCTGTCTTCCTCTCACAGGTGCTGAGTTAGGGGTTGGTGAAAGCAGCAGGCAACCTGAAGCCACTGCCACGAATAGTGGTGATGATGACACATGTATATTGGCAAAGGAAGATTTGACAGGGTCTGTCGTTGGTCCGCCAATCGACAGTACACAGCGTTCAACCCCATCTATGCACACACTCATACTGTCAATACATCCCTCACCACCAATGGCCATAGGCGAGGGACAGCATACAGTTGGCATTGACCAGGAGAGTGTGGTACCCATGGCACTTGCATCCCCTCACAGCAGCCATAGCCATAGACCTGGAATGATACCACATAGGCGGAGGTCTAGGGGTTCTCGGGGAAGCACCACTGGTCTTATTGCCCCTGGCTGGCATGCCCTCACAGGTCTTACAATGACCAGTATGTTCCGGGCTGTAATGCAGGCTCAGGCACATATGGAACGGTACACCAGGCAGGGACTTAGGGTGTAGAGGGCACATTACACCGCTATCAATGACAGCATCCGTGACCTTGCCGGTGCCATCTGGACTTACACCGAGGTCATTGATAGATGTTGGGGGGAGACATTAGATGCCCTCCACAACATGTCTTCCATGAGCCAGGACCGTGAGGGATGGTTGTGACGTCGACACGGACGCATGCCTGCAACAGCAACAGCTGGAAGTGGTCGCGGACCGCCCACAGTTCACAGCTGCTGCCATAATGGCAGTACCAGCCCCAGTAATGGGGCTGGCCTGTCCATTGGCCATCCCAGTAGACCACGTGCATGTGGCTCTGGCCAGTCCCAGCAGGGACATGGGTCCAGTCATCTTACCTCTGCCTCTGATGACAGTACCCAGTCAGGGTTGGTACCAGATAATGTTCGTAGCACCCCTGCCAGGCACAGGTACTGTGTCCATGGCCGGAGACAGTAATCTGTACAGCCTAGCAGGTACAGTCTGTGGCTGTCCCACAAACTACCATATATGGAAGCCACATGGTGGAGCTGTGTGCATGCAGACACACACACACACATTAACCAAACAACTAGGGCTCACACATACACACACATTACATCAACATTGGCCCATGCTGTGCTGTTGTCCCACACACACACACACACACACACACACACACACACACACACACACACACACACACACACACACACGCACACAGACATGTCGATTGGATGGGTCAATGTCAGGCTCTGGCAAACAACATAACGCCCTGTGCATATGATGATACCTGTGTCGCCTCTTGTCATCTGCATCATTGATGGAGGGACAGGCTAACATGGTGCTGATGCACAGGGTGACACTATAGCAGTGTAGCAATAATAGCAAGTTGTCAACAGGAAAGTGTAATGATATCCTTGTAGGTATGTCTCAGCAGACATTATGCATCAAAGCTCTGATTGTCAATGTATCATTGTTTACACCACTGTTAGGTCTGAGTATGTATTGTCCACCCATGTGCCACTTTGCTGAATGTAATGTGTTGCCAGCATGTGTTAGTGAGTGGACAGTATGTGAGTGATGTGTGCAGTACAGATTAGCAAGTGTACATCTGTGAACATGGTGGGTGTGCACTGTCTGCATGTACGTGCATAGTGGATACATGGGACGTGTGGCATACCCTGTTGTACACATTGTTAACATCTCATAGTATCTTTCAATGGCCAGTATGCATTCTACTAGTTATGTACTAACATGGGTAGACATGTGTATGACATGGGTTGACACTATGCTGTGGGTGATTCCGTTAATATCTGTCAATGATTTGCGGTCTGGTAGTATACACTACCTCAACAGCATTACTATAAGCAATCATTGGATGATGTCCTGACAAATGACACACAGTAGTAGGGAACCCAGTAACAAGTGTATCCTTCTGGTGCTACACTATAACACTAACCAGTGGTAATGACCACCACCCGTTCCTGTGACCACACCTGTTTGGCATATACCCCCTTAGGTACATGCAGACACACTAGGGATGTGTCCATCCAAATCTAGAAATGCATGGATTGGCCTACAATGCATTCCCTGGATGGGACGCATATCCTACACAAGGGTATCATACAGACAGATACCTGTTGTCTGATACATGCTGTATAGCAGTATGCCGACTATGGCATAGTCATCCTCATGTACTATACATACTATCCCGTCAGTACCACACAGGTGGTAACCCTCAACATGTATGTTGGGTACCAATGTGTACATATAGCCTCTTGTTATGTCATACGTCCCTTGGTATCCACATATCCATAGGTATTGTGGAGTCCCAAGGTGTATCACATAAGACATTAGAGGCATGAATGCATATCCACAAGGTAGTCGTACACCTATAAAGACTGTCCATTCTTGGCAGTCTTTGTTGTGTATGACCTTGTCTGACATATAACCCAGGCATATACCCTCACTCACACTACTCTTAAGTGACTGTCATGGGTGTGTGTGCCACAGATGACCTTGGCCACAGAACACAACAGTGGATGGCCTTGTCACATACATACATACATATGTGACCTACGATCTGAGAAGCAGCGGTACAACCTGTCAATGGAAACAAATGTATTTATGGAGTATGCAGGCTTCACACCTATGTACTGATTGAGGGGACATGTACACATATATATTTGCCACGCAGATACCTGTTGTGTGCAATGCACTTACTGTTGTAATCATACTATGTCATACCATAGTAAAAGCAAAACCCACACTGCATTGACCAACAGTGACACACACAGTCAGTATTTGCAGGATTCAAACCCCTACCTAGCTATGTTATGATATTAGAGAGCGATGCATTAACACGGCACGCTATCTGCTTTACTGGGTGGTTTCCCTTCTCTGGCTATATTTGTAGGATGGTGACATCAGTCTTTCCAAAGAGGAATGTACCTCTTTTATTGTGTTTTCCCAGTCTCCAACAAGGGCACTCCTTTCAAAGACAATTGCACACATACACTCACTGATACACCTCTCAAAGGAAACTACACACACACACACACTGTTTGCAGGATTCAAACCCCTACATAACTATGTTATGATATGAGAGAGAGACGCATTAACACGGTGCTCTCCTGCTGTATTTGTAGGATGGTGACATCATCAGAGTACCTCTTTTAGTGAGCTTTCCCAGTCTCCAAAAAGGGAACGCCTTTCAAAGGAAACTGCACACATTCATACACCCCCCACACACACACTCACTGTTTGTAGGATTCAAACCCCTACCTTGCTATGTTATGATACAAGGGAGCGATGCATTAACACGGCACGCTATCTGCTTTATTGGGCGGTTTCCCTTCTCCGGCTGTATTTGTAGGATGGTGACATCATCAGTCTTTCCAAAGAGGAATGTACCTCTTTTAGTGTGTTTTTCCAGTCTCCAAAAAGGGCACTTCTTTCAAAGACAATTGCACACATACACACACTCACTGTTTGCAGGATTAAAACCCCCACCTAACAATGTCATGATACTACAGGGAGATGCATTAACATGGTGAGCTATTTGCTTTACTGCCTGGTATCTCTTCTCCTGCTGTATTTGTAGGATGGTGACATCATCAGATTTTTCCAAAGAGGAATGTACCTCTTTTAGTGAGTTCTCCCAGTCTCCAAAAAGGGGACACCTCTCAAAGGAAACTGCACACATACACACACTCACTGTTTGCAGGATGCAAACCCTTATCTAACTATGTTATGATACTAGAGAGAGACGCATTAACACGGCACGCTATTTGCTTTACTGCCTGGTATCTCTTCTCCTGCTGTATTTGTAGGATGGTGACATCATCAGATTTTTCCAAAGAGGAATGTACCTCTTTTAATGAGTTTTCCCAGTCTCCAAAAAGGTGACACCTCTCAAAGAAAACTGCAAACATACATCCCCCCTCCCACACACACACACACTGTTTGCAACATTCAAACACCTACCTAACTATGTTATGATACTAGAGAGCGACGCATTAACATGGCGCGCTATTTGCTTTACTGGCTGGTTTCCCTTCTCCTGCTGTATTTATAGGATGGTGACGTCATCAGACTGGACATGGTGATGTGTGCACACTTTGTTTTATGCCATTTAATGGTCCATGTGGCTCAGCAGGTGTCAACAGCTTGAACAAGATCTCAGAATCCTTACTTTGTGTGATCTATCTGTGGACACATTGACATTCCGTCATATGTCAACACATATTTATGCACAGCTTGTTGGTTTTGTGGGTACTATATGTGTCTGGGATGTTGATTAAGTGCTATTCAAAGTCTATGTGACACATGTGTAGATGTGTCTAGCATGTTTGGGAACCATGATCTGCGCATGAACATACCACAGTTGATAGGGTTGTGTGTATGTCAGCTTCCAATAGCTCTGTTTATGACTGCAACCATGGTGGACTCCATGACCTTGCAGATCAGACTTCATAGGCGTACTGGACTTGACTTCCCATGGTGTGTTGTGTACCAACACTTGTGGGGAGTGGCATATGTAGCTGTGACACATTCAACAGTTCCACATCCTGTGTGTGGGGGGGGTGAGGCTCAGCTGACTGTTCAGGTGCATGATCTGTTTGTTCTGTAGTTTGTGCATGACACATATTGGGAATCAATGTATTCCACTTGCTGCCATGCTTTTGGCAGTGGGGGTAGCTGATCATCCATTCTACATGTGATATCTCCTGGTATGATGATATGGACTATTGTCAGTGGGAGGTGGGTATGTACATATGGGCCTGTCTGTCATGATATCGACATTGTCACTCAGGTACAGTTGGCCCTAACTCAGGACATATATAGGTGTACATTGCTATTTATGACATAGCTGAAGGAGGTGTCATGATTCAGTCTGGACTCCTTCTCAGCTATTCTTTACATCACACCAACAAACATGAGCACTAATCTCTGTTATACTCTTTTACACACTTGACACCCTACTGATCCTTTGTGATCAGGCTACAGAGTATGTCATGATAATATCCTGGCATGTCCAGGGATCAGTTTCCTGTGTGCACTCCAGTCCAGCTGGTGGATATTGTGATATTGACACAATGTCACATCTGCCTCATGTACACAGACAACCCTCTCCTCCTCCCAACAAACTCAGATATATGTGTGAGATGCACCTATATAGACATACAGGGTGCTGAACTCTCTCAACCCATGACTGGCACAGTCTATCAGGTGGTGAAGGTAACCACACACACCACATATCAGTCTCACATATCCTCTAGCAACAGCACTCAGTCCACATTATCATGCACAGACATACTCAGATGCTGTAAATGTACTCTACTTGAGCAGCAGAGACCTCCAAAGCAGACACACACACACACACACACACCTGCAACCCACTACGATACCCACATATCACATAGTTCACAATGTCAGTGTGCCACACAGTCACTGCCCTTCAGGCTAAACAACACCCGTAATACACTTGTAATAGGTGACACTTATTGTCAGACACACTGACGTACCACTCACCAGCCCTAACAAGGGAATAGTCACTTTGGGCTGTCTGTTGGGTGTCAGGATCTGCCGCATAACACAGGCAGTCAGGTCACTCCAAAGCAAGTACAGGACTGGCATCATCATTGTCCATGCTGGTGTGTATAACCTCAGACGTTATTCCCTGGACCACATGACATGGTACATGGAGAAACACTCTGATCATGTAGCCCAGGCCAGTATGACCCTGAACTTGTCTATCATCTTACACCCACTAATTATGATGTCACAGTATATGGACACACATATCACATTTAACAGTTGCCTAACAAATTTGTTTAATTCATAGGGGATACAGTGTCTGTCAGCCTATGGTGACATGCTCCACATGCCACGTAGCTTCACTATGGACAGCTTGCATCTGTCACCCTTGGACTTTGGAATGCTGGCTAAGGCTCTTGCTACCACCATAGTGCCTTTTTTAAGCAGGGCTCAGAAGACAAACCCACCTCTATAGACATTACAGGTTAAATGAAACTAAGGGTAATGCTGCTCAACAACACTTGTGTTAACCTCATATTGTGGCCACTCAGGACTCTCCTCAGTATGGAGGATATCGATATCTGTGCACTGACAGATGCCTGGTTCAGGCTCACTTATGCACATCAGCACTACCAGGTTATGTTTCATACCATGCTGTCTGACAACAAGACTTGGAACAGACAACACAACTAGGGGGAGTATCCATATACATCACAGATACACACACCTCCGGGTGAGTAGCACTGCACAAAGCATCACAGACCATACATATACAACTGCCTTTACAATACTGCCTTTCAGTTTGTTGCCTGCTACAGAACACACTCCCAAACTCAGGAACCACACTCGGCTTTTGTGAGAACTATGAAGAATATGAAGGTCTCCACAAACACCATTATATTGTGTGACTTAATATACACAAATATTGACTGGGGATACTACTCAAGCTCCGACACCCTCACCTAACAGTTGCTACAATTTGTAGACTCATATGCTATGGCATAAACAGTCAGCACAGCCACAAGGGGAATACATATTGGACCTGATCATCACCAACATGGGGACTCTATGTTCCACACCAGCAATATACCCCTCATTGGTAAGGTCAGAACATACATGTATCTCACTGGACATACATATATCCTCCACACACCCATCCTGGGTAATCTTGGTGGACTTCTCATGAGCCAACATCTCACTTCACCACAGCAAGGTAGTATCCTTCAGAGACCCTGAGACAGTGGCAAATACGGCTCACACTGCTGCATCCTTTACATACACATTCTATGGACACCTAGTGGACTGCATGGGTTGTGCTATCCCAAATAACAACAGGACTCACTACTCCAATGGCAGGGGACCTGTCGGGTAGACCCCAGCCATTAATAAGCTGTACAACATCAGGAGGAAGCTACTACATGATAGAACGCAATCCCAGACTGGGAAGGCATCTGTGATCTGTACTAGCAGACAGCTACGATCACTCATGAACTTTTCTAAGGGCCGCTTCTACCGGACAATTGCAACAGACACGTAGGACTATCACACGGCCTTCTTCAGTTATGTCAGGAACCTGGGTGGACACTCACTGATATGCTGTGAGTTACTGCATACTGACTAAACCTACCCTGAACCCACTGGCATTGCCAACATCCTGGCAAACAGGTTCAGTGCAGATGTCTCCCACCCATCCCCCCTAAGGAGCAACTATCCATCCCAACAGAGTATAACCTCCCTGACATCACACTGTAACAGGAGAGTGCTGTCCTCCCCAAAGCATACATCACAGTATCAATGTGACCAGACGGTGTCCCAGCCTACATCTTACATGAGCATCATGACAGACGTAACCCTCACATTACATCACTGTTCAATATCGGAGTTACCACAGGATATGTACCCAAGGAATGGCGTACAGCGACAGTGGTCCCACGCCACAGAGTTGGTGCCACAATGGACCACAGACAATATTGCCCTATAAGCCTAAGTAGCCTGTTCTGCAAAGCTATGGAGTATATTGTCATGGGACCATACACATAGACATCGGGAACCTACGGACACTGTGTTATACACATTTCAGCATTGTTGTGGGCAGATCTTGCCTCTTGAACCTGTTTGTATTCTTTAAATGACTAACAGGTCCATCGACATAGGGACGGCTGTCCACACAGCCTACCTGAACCTTGCAAAACCCTTCAACACAATAACCCACTGGGCCATTATGCATAGTTTCACCAGCGTCGATATGGACACATATCTCACACGTTGGATTGATACCTGGATCAGGGATAGCACCCACATGGTCAGAATTGCAGGTGCCATGTCTGACTCTACACCAGTTACACGTGGCATCCCACACGGCTCAGTCCTGGGACCACTCTTGTTCAGTATATATTTGTCTGACGTACAGGCTACCACAGGGGGAATATAGCTGAACATGTTTGCACTTGACTGCAAACTGGGTGCCATGATCAACTCTGCAGCTGCCACATGCATACTCAAACAGGGTCTCACAGAGATGGATGACTGGTGCCTGAGTCATGGCCTACAGCTAAATGCCATTAGTTGAATAGTCATTCCCTTTGGGAATAACAGCATGCCCACACATTACCACATAGGTAGTACTCCATTACATACGGTAGAAGTTGTTAGGGGTTTGGGGACATGACTTGTTCGTACTGTCGCCTTTGACATTCACGTTGCCAAAGTGGTTGGACACACCTTCTATGTGGGCCACCTTATCCCATATGGTTTCACATCTAGATCGAGTGAGGTCATTGTGCCCCTATACTCATCACACCCATGCTTGGTTACAATGCCACATTTGGGGTGTACCTTACCCGACACCTGCAGCAACTGTACTGGCCATGGAAGTTCTTCACCAAGCAGATCTGGGGACTCACACAGATGCCCTGCACAGTTCAGATGCAGTAACTCCAGCTCTACTCAGTCGCTTACCACCTACTCAGATATGATGTGTGCCTGTTGTTTACAGATATACCCAACCCAGAATTACTGGACATGCTCCACCTCAGGATATCCGACTCCCTTGGAGCTACACACTCCAGGGACGTATACCTCAGCGCAGATGTTAATAGGACATTGTGGAGGGACAGATTCTTATCCCAAAGGCTCCACTCAATCCAGAATGTAATCCCAGTTTCACATAGGCAGAGCCACCCACTGACCACCTACTGGAGACATCTTGACGACTGTATGGATGATCGTATGTTTACCCCTGGGATATCTTCTGTGTCCCTGCTAGACAGAGGCACACTAGCCTAAACGTACATGGGCTATCTTATGTGACCTACTATTTACACACACAGTGTAGTAATCTGACAGGGTTGCAAATGCCAAACACACTCTGGCTAGGCTTGTACATGCCCTACGGAAGATAGCCTAGTATCGATCTCTGAACCTATGCTAATGTTCAAGATGCACAATGTTTATTGCTGATACTGTTTGCAGGTCTTTATCATCTTTGCTTTACCAGTTTCTATGAACAACTTCAGTATCTGCAGAACATATTTGATTATGACAGGGTTCCACTATATTATAGATGTGTCTGTTGTCATATAACTGTGTGCACAGGGCAGATTGCTGTATAGTGACAGGTTCCTGGGTTAACACATGCAACTGTCAGATATGCGTGGCCCACTGCTGTACTCAGACATGGCCCAAGTTTGTGAGCATGCCCAGTTCTGCCATTCTGTGTTTTATTGCCTGACATTTGTCTCATTTATTCAAGTGTGTGAGCATGCCCAGTGTGACCCTTCAGTATTTTGCTATCTGTGGTCCACTACATTTGTTGATGTGTGCGAACATGACCAATATTAACATTTATACTGTGTGTGTTGGAAGTCAGGTTCTGTTCTCACTGCAGTACTCACCTTTGTGTCATAACTCAACAAGGATTATGCTGTGCCTGCAGGGCTACCATGAAATACTTTGCATAGACTTATCAACCTTCCATCATACAGGCTGACCACTGCAATACTGTCATGGTTTAGTGGTTCAGTACTTTGGCTATAGTGCACAGTATCCTGGGTTTGAGGCCCATCACTGCTTTATATTTTCATACTGAGCAGACCAGACTGCTTAAGGGACAGTTAAGCAAATATGAGCATGTTGGCTTTTGCTCAGCTATGCCCTACTTAGACCAGGCTTGTCCGACATTGCTCAATATTCACCAACATTGCTGGACGTTGCCCAATATTACTGAACATTGACCACAGTTGTGTTAATTGGTGTGTGCAATTTTGTTTGCATATACTACATGGTGGTAAATGCTGTTTAACACTGCTTTATATTGCTTAATACATGGCAATCATGCCTTAGGTGGTGCTGCAGGGCTGCCTATGTCGGATGCACATACTACACTCCCTGTACATGTTTGAAAGCAGGTAGTGTCAACTTAGGCATCCCTTTTACTATATGTGCGAGTCAAAGAGAGGTATCATTTCCAGAGTTCCTACTGAGCCAGTGTATGTGCTATGCGTTGCCTCTTTGCCAAGGCCAAAGCATACTGGGCATGCCTCCTTCTGCCTACTGGGGCAGGCTCAGGTTGTTCATCCTCCAAGTCACACTCTGCCTGTGATGACCTTGACAATTGTGGGGGGCTGTTTGGCCCAGGCTTATGCTGGTCCTGCTGCAGCTGTTTTCGCAGGATCATATTATGTAGCATAACACATACCATGACAATTTGGGTACATGTAGTTGGTGAGTACTGCAAGGCTCCACCAGATGTGTCCAGGCACTGGAACCATGACTTGAGCAGCCCAAACACACGCTCTATTACATTACGTGTTTGTGCGTGTGCCTCATTATGGCATTCCTGTTCAGGTGTGTGTGCATTTCTGATGGGTGTCATCAGCCACAGCTCCAGTGCAGAGCCAGCATCCCCCACTAGGTGACCATGTGGGATGTCCCCATTGGCAAATGTCTGGTACAGCTGCATCAGATGCCAGATATGGGAATCATGGTAGCTTCCAGGGCAGCCTGCACACACATTCAGTATTATGCCCTGGGCATCACACATGACCTGGCAGTTGATGGAGGGGAAGCCCTTGCGGTTGAAGTAGACCCTACCCCGCTTGCCGGCTGGTGCTTTGATGCATATGTGCGTGCAGTCTATTGCACCCACTAAATCAGGGTATTCTGCTATTTGCTGGAAAAGCCACATATTGCTGGACAATACCTCATGGGAATTGGGGAAATATACATGATCACCGACATGTGCTGACATGGCATCCAGGAACTGGTGTAGTACCCTGGATGCTGATGCCTGTGATATCCCCATCATATCACCAGTTGGTCTCTGGAAGGTACCTGTTGCTAATATTCTTAGGCCAACACATACCTTGGTTTCCACTGGGATGGGTTCCCCTCTGTTGGTTCTGTGTGTGAGGCGTGGCCTGCACAGCTCGACAATTTTCTGCAGGAGGTCTCTGTCCACTCTATAGTGCTCCACTATCTCCAGCTCATGTAGCCCCTGGTAGGTTACCCTGGGCCTGTACACTCTTCTCTGTCTCCTCACTGTGGGTTGTCCAGCAGCATTTCCATTGTCACCACCCTCAGCATGTTGCATATGTCGCCTTATAACAGCAATGGCAGTCCCTAACATTTCTTTGTCTCAGTAAAGCTTTTCTCAGTTTTCACTTCTATTAGCTTACTGCAGTGTCTGTTGTGAGAAACATACTGGACTGTTGTTTGCAGAGTTTTAAGTGCTAGGCTGGGCTGGGCTAGTGTACTGCCTGTGTAATTGCCTGATTCTGATTGTTTTCACCTGCTAGCTCTGCTAGTACTCCCTGGTAGCTTCCTACTATTTGTTGTGCTTCCTTTTTCCTTTCTGTTTCCTCGGGGGGGTGTTGTGCAAACACGCGCACAGCAGCTAACACACGCACACACATGCTTACACGGACTGAAACTTGCTTATTCAGCTTAAAACGCACGCACACCAGTGCAAATGCACTTACAACTCTTTAAACAGCCTTATACATGCTTACTCCGGCTTAAACGCACGCACTCACACTTACACGCGCGCACTCTGTCTTACTTGGGTTTACATGTGCGCACACGCGTGCATACCCACTCAGCAAGAAACTTTGGTGTTATGTACGGCATACACCTTCCATTTCTTGCCTTTCCCTAGCCTACCTGTTGACACACCTCTTTCCATGATGTGTAAATGACAGCTGACACATGCCACTCTGCTCCAATGAGCTTCACTTCTTTCATACATACCCCCTCGTGATGTCACCTATCTTCTACTCTGTTACTCCCCATATCCTACTTCTACACTCCACTGACTGTGCTCATTTTCTATGTAAACTTGCGATTCACTATCCTAACCCTCATTTACATAGGATTGCCTACTAATGCTTGGTTACATGTCTTAGACTGAGCTTTCCCCTTAGCAACCTCTACTCGGTGGCCATGTTGTCTTCAGCCTGCCATTTCCTTGCATTGTACATTAACAATTTCAATAAAATCTACATTTGTGGGTTTTAATTTTTAGTATTCTGGGTTTTAGAGCGCAGCTCATTTGCGCGGCGCTGCGCTATGCTTAAACATCGGAAATCAGTGAAAAAAAAATAAAATATTTTTATTTTCATATTGCATCAGGAAACATTCCACATGGCCGGATATTTGGCCATTGGCATGCTTCCTGCACTGGATGCAACCTATATTTGGAGCTGTCACGGCTCCGTTTTGCTATTTGCAGAACGGTACTCAGTTGTCAACTGAGTACATTTCTGCAAATAACACTGCTCTTACTCGGCCAGGTTTGGGTTTCCTGAATCACAAATCTACCTCATTTGCATGCCTTTCACCTGCAATTGATGTAATTTGCATATCTCAGCCCTGTCCGTGTAAGAGCCATTTTAGGAGCTCTCTTACACACCCCTACAGGCTGTTCCTGGATCGCTCGTTGGACATGATGGCTGCATGGAGTCTTACTCTACTCTTAAACTCCATGCAAGCCTTCGTGAATCCAGCCCTCTATCAATACAGGCAGTTAAGAATTCATGTGTAAAAATACACAACACTTAAAAAAAGTAGACAGAGAATGACTGAACAATGATTCATACCTCATGAATGGAAAAAAGGCAACAGTCATCCCTATGCACAAAAGTGGGACATCTACATACCCTGGATACTACAGATCCATAAGTCTCACTAGTCTTATATGTAAAACCATGGAAATAATTACCATGGAGATGATCAATAGAGATATAGTAAACCTCCAGACACTGGACCCAACTCAGTTTTTTTTTTGTCAAGGGTAACTCATGCCTACTCAACCTGGTGAAATTCTTTGAGAAGGTCACCAAAACAATGGATGAGGGCAAAATTGTTCACACTGCCTACCTTGACCTGGCCAAGGCATTTGACACAATACCACACTCAAGCATTGTTGACAAAATCAAGAGGTTATGTAAAAAACCCATATGCCACCCTGTGGATAATAAACTGATTCACAGACAGGACCCAGGAAGTTAGAATTGGGGATTCTACCTCTACAAAGAGGCCAGTCACAAGTGAAGTACCTGAGGGATCAGTCCTTGGCCCACTCCTTTTTGGCATTTACCTCTCAGAAGTCAAGGCCAATATCAGTGATCTCTGGCTGAATAAATTTGCAGATGATTGCAAATTAGGAGCTGTCATTGAATCGCACACTAACACAAATGTTCTCCAGGAGAGGCTGACACAGACAAACAACTGATGTCAGAGCAATGGATTAAAACTAAATGCCAAACAATGCATAATTGTATCCTTTGGGAAGTTATCCATCCCTGGTAACTATCATAGTGACAACACACCCCTTAGTGTTGACCCAGTAATCAGGGACTTAGGGATACACATAGATAGTAATCTAGCCTTTGATTATCACATGTCTACAGTGGTGAGGAAATCGTTCTATTTTGTGCAACTTATAAACAAAGGTATGTTATTTACGTCCAAGGAAATTATTGTTCCACTATTTGGCATTCATCAGACCTATCCCTGAGTACAATGTCCCCGTTGCTGTGCACCTAACCAGGCATATCCAACAACTGGAATGGCCACAGAGGTTCCTCAGTAAAAGAATACGGGGCATATGTAATATGTCATATGCAGACTGCCTCAAGGCCCTATCTCCATATTCTGTGTCCTATCGGCATTTGAGGAGATATTTATGCCTGGCATACAGGGCATTGTCAGACCCCACTCTGATGGACCACCTGCATATCCACAAAACAAACAGCACCAGAATTAGCCATTCTAAAGACTTAAAACCTTGCCTGTGATATAAATAGGATCTGTTGGAGAGATAGGTATGTATCCCAGAGACAACAGCATCTATGCAACTGGCTACCCATCTATGTGAAGCTGAGTTCCTCCCTAACCAAATTCAAGTGCAACTTGGACAATTGGATGGGAAACCAGAAATTCATCCCTGGTTTGGCACCTATGTGTCTAATGGACACAGGCAACCTGTAAATGGTTCATCTCCCAGGTCCATGCTTACACTTATCAAGGGTATCAGAACTTGTCAGAGATTTGGGATTCATGGCTTGGATTAAAAAGGCCCTTGTGGCCATTAGCCTAGCAAACATCTATGAACCTAAAAATCATATATAGGTCATATGGACTCCTGAGTATATGGGCTAAGGCTTCTGTGAGCAAAGTGTTGGCACAGATATGGTCAGTGAGGGTCCTAGTATTACATGAGATGGGCCTGATAAAGAATTTCAACACAGAGTACAAAAACAATTTAACATTTTAAGCAAATATTAAATTAATATGGTAATTGTGATGGCTAACTATGCACAAATATAACTGTTTTTCTCTCTCTGTCATAAAACCATCCCACTAACATGTTATTATATCACATATGCACTTTCTTTTATTCTACCTATCCACTGTCACACTAATTTAAACAAAAGCATCTTTCTCTAACTCATCTTCTCCATCAAAATCTCTTCTTTTCCCTCTGTCTTTTCATCCTGACCTTCCTCCCTTCCTCACTCTATCTTCTCTCTCTTATTCAATATAATTGAACAGAAAGTAGTACTAAATAGTTGCTTACTCTAGTCTCCTGTTCTTTTACTGCTAATTATAAATTACAACTGCATAATTAAGTTCTCTAAGTTACCATAGTCCAATGAAAGCTACATGTTACAATAAGTACCATTGGACCTGTCTCTCCTATATTGCACATATACATTGTTGTAATTTGTGGAAAACCTCAGGCAGCTCTAAGTGATTTGATCTACTGTATATGTACTTTACACTATGAGATCTGTGTCATGTCTTATACCAGTATATAAAAACTATCATTATAGCAATGTTATCATTATTTACTGTTACTACGTGGAAGCTTCTCCCAGGACCTCCAGTGAAAATGGGTTCTCCCAGTCAGACTCTCCCGGTAAACAAATGTTAAATAAAATAACAATAAATAAATAAATTCCTTGTACATATTCTACTAGCTCATAAATATTTCCAGATTATTAACGCTTGCCTGTATAGTCACAGATTGCATTTTATGGTTGATCTTCACGTCTTCATGGTTCCTGTCCATTGCCTTTCATTGTTTTAGTTACAAAAGATATTATTTTGCCTTTCTTGGAATCAGCTAATCCTGCCCAGCCCTGAATTCCCATATCTAATTAGTGGCTGCTTTTTGTAGAATATATCACTTCATGAAAATATTGTTGACTAATTCTGGTTTAATTAAAGACTTGCTCATGGTAAAGTTTTTCTCTCATTTTAACAGTTGTAGTTCTGTATAGATGTTGTTTAAATTTTTTTGTATAGACTATAACATCTGCAGCATGGGGGTACAGGAGAGTTGATACAGATAATTTCTATATTTTTGTCAGTAAATCATAGGATGTTTATTTGTTATATGCTGAATACATTCAAATAAAATCCAGAAAACAAAAAAACTTCACAGTTCATGAGAGCCACGTGCATGTATGCAGCCAAGGTAGCTACCTCAAATAGGTGCACAAAGATATACAGGTGAAGTTTGGGCTTCACAGACAGTATGGTTGAGGAACCTAGGGGTCATAGGTCACAGTGAGTTACTGGACTATGCATATGTGCAGGCCCTCTACAGTTCATAAGGCAAACACACAGAATTTCTGCCTAGGAAAAACATCAAGAGGCAGTTCTGTATTTCCATAGGTATAGTAAAGCTACACAGCCACCTATACTGCACAATCCTCATGTGCAGATACAAGATGCAAGTAACCATAACACGAACTAGTACATTTATTTATGCTGTCTTCGCAGACAAGGACTCCCATTTAGAGGAAACTGGAGATGTGCATCTTACTACTGTATTTCAGAGCACTCAGTTCTTCCTCTGGGTTATCTTGTGTTGAATCAGTAAGAAGGGTTGTTGTATAAGATCTTAGAGTGCAGAAAGAGATTAGGTAGAGCATTTTAAGGACAACTAATAAGCATAATTAATTAGGGCAGTTTTTTATAGCAGTGTAGAGGTCATTGATGAATATGTTGAAAAGTATGGAGCCTAGTTTAGATCCTTAGAGTCACCGATACTTACTGTCCATAAGGTAGAAAAATCATTTTTCCATTTCACTGCATGTGCTCTGTTTGAGAGGTAGCTATGGAACCACTGCAGTGAAGTGTTGGGGAACCCTAAGTATGAGAGATTATAAAATAGTTTCTGGTGGGAGACAGCTTTTAATACGTCTAAGAAAATAGCGAAGACTAAGATTCTGGCATTTGTATGGGTATTTACAGTATCAGCAAAATTCAGCAAAGCAGCCATTGTGCTGTGATAAGGATGGAAGGCAAGTTGGACTGAAGACAGAATCTGGATATTATTATATAGTTGAGAAGCTGCATATGAACACAGTTTCGTAATATTTTTGATAGGGGACCTAAAATGGCAATTGGCCTATAGTCTGAAAAATCTGTATGGATTTCACCCTTGTACACTGGAACAATGAAAGCTTTTTTTTTCCATAGCAAATGGAGGTTATTTTTAGATATGGATTGCTATACCAGAATTGAAAATCGATATGGCAAAGCCTCAGATGTTAGTTTATGACATTAACCAGGTAGAGTGCCAGGGGCAGTCACAAAAAGGCTTTATTTTTTACATTTTTTTTAATAGTATCTGTGGATATTGGTTGGAAGGAGACATGTTGAAGGAGGTCATTTGATTAACTGGGGACATTAAAAGCTTGATTAGTCAACTGACTGGTTAATTACTGTGCCATCTGTATAATATGGGTATTGAATTGTTTGGCTATGGTGTTATTTTGTTTCTGTATATTTTGTGTTGCCTGTGTAGCTTGTCCTGGATTTAACAGCTTATTGATGGAAACCTAGAACCATTTTTGGATGACTAGTGTGTATGGTTTGATTAGTTGAACAATAGGGTTTATTACCTTTGACAATAAGTTGTTAGGTTTCATAGCTGTATACTGTATATGCTAGTAAAGTGGGAGCTGTTAAATTTCTTTTCCAGACCTTCCATGATTTGTTTCTTTATTTCATGAGTTGTTTATTTCCATGGGGCATGGTTGGCTTTGAGTCTTTTTATGCTGAGATACCTAGTGTGTTTAAAGCACCTAGGGAGATTTTGTTGAACTCAGAGACATCATCCATTGGGAGAGTCTTTAGTGACTCTCAGTTAAGGAGATGCAGTGCATTAATAAAAGTGTCTTCATGAAAAATAATACATTTTCTTACTAATCTGTGATGATGAGTTTTGGGGCTGTTGCTTTGATATGTTATGGAACAGTCTGGTAAGTAATCTTTTAGGCTATTGGATAGAGTTTCATGGGATCTTATTTTATTTAGATAAGATCCAATTTAGGGTTGATTGTCTGTCCCCCGGATTCTGCAAGCCTTGCAAGGTGTGCATGACTAGTGTAAGAGGAAATTTTGCCAAAATGGAGGCCGAGTGATCCACGCATGTGCCCATTTGACATGCGCGAGAGCTCCAGCCTTAATGCTGCACGTTTCCAGCCCCCATATGCAAATTACCCCACTTTCAGATGAAAACCATGCAAATGAGGTAAATCTGCCATCCAGGAAGCAGGAATCAGGGTGTGCAGGACTAGCATAATATGCAGAAATGTACTCGGTTAGTAACCGAGTATGGTACTGCAAAATTCAAAAGGGTGACATGACAGCCCCAAATAAAGGCTACATAAAATTCAGGAAGCATGCCAATGGTAAAGTAGAAGGCCATTGGCATTGCAAACAATGCAAAATGTACAAAATACAACTGTTATTATATGTCTGCCGATCACGGCTGTTGAAGCATAGGGCAGTGGCATGCAAACGGGATTGGTGAGGACATAAGACAATAAACCTAAAAAAAACAGTCTAACTAAAATCAGTATTCCACCATGCAAGTCAATGGCAGGCAAAAGACAACCTGGCCAGTGAATAGTGGTTGCTAAGGGGGGAAGCACAGTGTGACACATGTAACCATGCATTAGCAAGAAATACTATGCAAATGAGGGGAGAGATAGTGAATCCAGATTTTTCCCCAGCATGTGAGGCAGGTCCCAACAGTGTAAGAGTATGAATAGCTGAGTGCAAGACTAGGAGGTAGGTGACATCATGGATGGGTGTGTCAGGCATTCTGTAAGCGGATTGGAGCCCTGTTGCTCGGGTATGCTCCCAGCTTAGCACATCCAACCAAGGGGGTGTGTCGAAACCTGCCCAGCACTCTTTACAAAGTGTAAGCGGGTGTGCGCACTGCACATTGGGATGTACAGGAAAAAAAAAGAAGTTAAACCAGGAAACAGCAGCAGTGTGCACATCCGAGCACTCTGTTTGTGCGGTGCGGCCCCGGGCCCAAACAGAAGTGCAATGGGAAGGGAAATCAGCAGTAGGAAGGTAATCGAGGAGAACTTGCATATCTGGCAGGTGAAATGTATCAGAAGCAGCCAATTACACAGGCAGCAGCCGAGCCCAGAACACTACTATAAACTAAGCAAAGACCTTCCCCACCATTTTTTCCCACACTCTACACCACCAGTCTATACAAGCGGGGAATTTTCAACAAACAAACCTACAAAATAAGAAAGGCTGCTGCAGGCAACATAGAACAACATGTGCAAGATGCTGAGGGTGGTGAGGATGTGCATGCTGCTGAACAACCCATAGTGAGGAAACGGAGAAGAGTGTACAGACCCAGGGTAACCTACCAGGGGCTACATGAGCTGGAGATACTGGAACGCTATAGGGTGGACAGAGACCTCCTACAGCAAGTAGTAGAGCTGTGCCGGCCACACCTGACACACCAAACCGAACGAGGGGAACCCAACCCAGTGGATACCAAGGTAGGCCTGGGTATACTAGCCACAGATACCTCCCAAAGCACAACTGGGGATAACATTGGGATCTCACAGACATCAGCATCCAGAGTATTCCACCAGTTCCTGGATGCCATGTCAGCACACATGCCAGTGAACATGTATATTTCCTCAACACACGTGAGGTGCTGACCAGCAATATGTGTCGCTTCCACCAAATAGCAGAATACCCTGGGGTAGTGGGTGCTATAGACTGCACGCAAATATGCATCAAAGCACCAGCCAGTAAGCAGGGGAGGGCCTATATCAACTGCAGGGGCATCACCTCCATCAACTGCCAGATTGTATGTGATGCCCAGGGCATTATAATGAATGTGTGTGCTGGCTGCCCTGGAAGCTATGACAATTCCCACATATGGCAAAAGACGCAGCTGTACCAGAGATTCACCAGTGGGGACATCCCCTATGGTCACCTACTGGGGGATGCTGGGTACACACTGGAGCTGTGGCTGATGACACTCACAAATGCACACATACCTGAGCAACAATACTATAATGAGGCACACGCACAGGCCAGACATATAATAGAGCATGTGTATGGGATGCTCAAGTCACGGTTTTGGTGTCTGGACACATCCGGTGGAGCCTTGCAGTATTCACCAGCTACATGTACCCAAATTATTATGGTATGTGTGATGTTACACAATATGATCCTGCGGAAACTGCTGCAGTGGGAACAGCATGGGGCAGGGCCACACAGCCCCCCACCAGTGCCAAGGCCTGCACAGGCACAGAGTGACCCAGAGGAGGAACAACCTGAGCCTGCCCCAGTAGGCAGAAGGAGGCATGCCAAGTATGCTCTGGCCTTGGTAAAGAGGCAATGCATAGCACATGCACTGACACAGTAGGGTCCCAAGGAATGACACCTCTCTCTGACTCGCACATACAGTAAAAGGGATGCCAAACATTACACCACGTGTGCTCAACCATGTATAGGGAGTGTACTTTGTGCATCCAACATAGGTAGCCCTCCAGCAGCATCCACAAGTCTGGCACACTCACAAGGTAAGTCAATCAACCTACCAATTGCCAAATGGAGTAGAATGTGTTGTCACCTGTAGCCATGGTATGGATGTGAGCATGCAAGGGAATTGGGTGGCTGAATCTTATGACAGCAGACAGTAGACACCCATAATGGCACCCTGACATGTGTAACACATACTGGAGTCACCATAGTAGCCAGTGCTACACAGGGTGACAAAAACCACTGCAGAAAATGTGCTGCTGTGTGAAATGTGCATTCATATGACCTACACATGCCAGTCAGAATGGTTCACATACCCAACAACAGTTGCAGACAGCAGAACAGGTGGACACAAACCCAAACAGAGCCTGTGCCATGGCCCCAGGATGATGCTAGGGTTACCCCACCCCCAGGCCTACACAGACAGACCACAGCAGGGCAGGCAGTGGGATGTCAGTTCTGAAGGGTAGGATGTCAGACAATAATATGTAGGCCAAACAAAGCCACAATCTGTAGTACACATGTGTGCCCCAAGACAGTATGATAGTTAGCAATACAGAATGAAATGGAATGCATGACATACCAGTACAGTCACAGCAAATGTGTACATGTGTCACTTGTGCCCCCATCCTACATAGCAATGTAATGACAGTCAAGTGTGCCCCCCACTCCCATGTAGACATGTAGAAACAGTCAGGTGTGACCCTACCCCCATTCCAGCATAGAAATGTAGTAACAGTTTGTCCCCCAATCCAGTGGAGCAATGTAATAACATGCATGCGCAGGTATAATATGAGTGGAGCAGAGATGCCCAGAGGTGGCCAAGGTAGCAAGATAGGTTGTAGCATGTGCACAACATGCAGGTCTGTGTGTGTTAGGATGGTGTGTGTTTCATATTATACGAGAGTGGTCAGTATGTATGCATGTTGTGGTAAGACCTAGTGCCCATAGCCCAGCACTGCTGATGACAGGGAGAAGCCCTCACACCTGCAGTGCCAAGGGCAATCCCCACCAGTATACCACCTGCCAGCATTAAGCCAATGTAAATGTGTGGTGGTAATATGTGTCATCATCTGAAAAACTGACATGACAAGGCTGTTGGGCTAGATATACAAGCAGTACACAGGGGTAAGTACCCCAGACATACAGTATACATTGTATCACTACGAAATGGAGACACCCTTGGAACTGTACATACAGGTATGCATCACAGCAACAGGTCCCATAGCAGGGGATACTGCTGATGTCTGCCCGAACAACTGCAGATCACAAAGGAGGTAGGACTGATGTAGTGGGAACCAGCTGGTGTACCTGCACATGCCAGCATACCTGGAATGGCCCATGCATATCTTTGTGTCAGATGCAAGTAGTGTCCATAGCACACATGCACCCAGTCATGCAAACACCACCCACAGGCACCTCTGTGGTAATATCCCTGTTGTGGGGAATGGGTACAGTAAGACCCCACCTGTATATTGCAATAGCGGAAGACTGCAGCACGAAGTGCAGGTATCCCATGCATGTGTATCCCTAGCTGTAGGTAGCACCCTGCCAGCATCCACACCACCTGATCAAGACTGATAGAAGAAATGTGCATGAACACCCATCACACCTACTCTGTCACACCAGGGGGATATACTGTATGGTGGTCTGCAACTGTAGGCCTGGCAGAATGCAATGGCCTGCCACAAGTGTCCCACAGCAACACCTAATGCCCCACAGGCCTCTGCCAAAGGCTTGTGTCTCACACGTACTGCCAATGCATGTTAAGTCATGGACACCCACATAACAACATACACTCCACAAAAGCCATATGCAAGGCCATATGAACAAACAACAGTAACATGTCCATCATGCCCCAATGCATGAAATGTGGAACAACACTAACACACCTGTGATGGGGTGATACCCTTAGGGAAAGTATCAGAGAATGTCTGCATAATGTATGGAAGAGGTTAGAAGAACAGAGGGGGGAGTGGGAGCACGGCCAGCATGGAATGTGCAGGGTCTGACACCAAGCTGTGTACCCACACTATCTCTGGCTGCAAATACAGAAATGGGTGCCTACACACCTGCCCGTACTCCACAATAGGGTTAATGTCCTGACCCATGGACCCTGCCTTTGGGCAACCCCTGTGAATCTGTACAGTTGTGAGGTATTGCCACAGCAAGATAAGTCCATACTGTCTTGTCAATGGGTGTACAAGTATGAGATCCCCTGCCAGCTCTTTACCAAGGTGCTGAACTGGATACACAGACCCAGCAGCAAGTGTCTGCCACTCCCCCTACAGAATGGCATGACGTACCATGAATATGTAGGTGTCTGCCCACAATACTGGACACAGCTGCAGTCACCCTTGTCTCCCAAGACAGCACTGTAAGCAAGAATGCTCACCTGGCAGTACATGAAGACAGAAAACATCACTGTGTATAACAATACACATGTCTGAATATCTCTGCTAACAGTGATACCATGCAGCTGAAGAAGCACGCTGAAGCAGCACAGACACAATCACCTACAGTACACACTATCCCCTGTACAGTTTGTCCCCATATTGCCAAATGATCAATGGATACCCAGCATAAACACATTGGTACATGTAGAATACAACACAAAGGCCTGCACTGGAGTACAAACTATCTGGTATTGATCCACACATTCTATACAGAAGGGCATACTGGGCATGCTCACACACACACACAGAAATGATGGCAATGGCAGTCAACATACCGAAAGGTCATACTGGGCATGCCCACACACATAACCAAAAGAAGCCAATTTCTGCAAACAACTGTGGACCAGACATATCTGGCAGTCACAGATGTTAGTGCAGACACTCCTCAGTATGCACCACTCATGCTTTGCACACACAGTGGATAAGAGTACATGCATATATCCAAGGGCAATACACTATAATAAGCCAAATATAGATGTACATAGATGTGTGGGAGAGAGTGACTGTGACAAGGAGCCAACCATTATGAGGCTTGTTCCACCCAGCACACAACCAAATGACCACAACCACATGATGCTCAGATATCACTCACTGTGGAAAGTAGCCACTGGTATCTGTCAGCATTACGGGCTATGTGGTGCAAGAGCTAGCTGTGCAACATGACTGTACAAGGAAGTAGTCATCTAGCAGATGTATACATGTACTTGTGGAATATAACCCTGCGTATGGCTGCATGTGGAGTGTCAACTTCTAGATGAATGAGTTATGGCCCATGCACACACACACACTGCTCTCCCCATAGCCCTAGTATGGCAGACCTGCTGAGGTCATCCACTTTGAAATACACCCTTGGGAAATGTGTAGCCCAGTAATCTCCTTAGTGCATCCCGTAACTGCATACTGCTGTAGAGTGATAAAGTAGCTACGTAGGTGCTCTAACTCCAGACATGGGCAACTGTGTGTGTGTGTGTCTGTAAGTGTGATGTCTGTCTGTGTTTGTCTGCGTAGAGAGCAATGCTTTTTACGGTAGCCACACTCTGTACAATTCCCATACTCAGCTTTGGCAAGGCTGATGATGTCAACCACCTAGAAATACACCTCTGGGAAGGTTGTAGCCCAGTAATCTCCATAGTGCGTCCCTTAACTGCATACTGCTGTAGAGTGATAAAGTAGCTAGGTAGGTGTTCTAACCCCAGACGTGGCAACTGTGTGTGTGTGTTAGTGTGTGTGTCTGTTGTGTCTGTGTAGACAGCAATGCATTTTAGGGTAGCCATACATATTACACTTCCTATACCTGACTTTGGTAAGGCTGTTGATGTCACCCATTTAGGAATACACCTCTAGGAAGGTTGTTAAACAGTAATCTCCGTAGCGTGTCGAGTTACTGCCTACCACTGGTTTGTGATTCAGAGCTGTGGCAGTGTTCTATTCCCACCCAAGGAAGTTCTGGATGTTTTGTGTGTGTCCATGTCTGTATACAGAGCAATGCATTATATGCTAGTCACATGCAGTACATCTCACATGGGCCATGGCCCACTTTGGCAGTCCAGCCGATGTCATTCCACGTGAAAGACAGCTTTGGGAAGGAGTCTCCTAGTACTCCCCATGGTGCGTCCTATAACAGCTCCATGCTGTAGTGTGGTATAGACCTCTGTCAGGGGTTCTATACTCACACATGTTGGTCATGAATGTTTTGTGTGTGTCTCACTGTCTGTGTTGGAAGCAATGTGTTTTAGGGTACTCACCCGCAATACATTTCAAATGGCCTACTTTGGCAATCCTGCTGATGTCATTCATTGTGGAATACACCCTTGGTGAAGGAGTACTTCAGTAATGTGCGTGGTGCATACTATACCTACATAGTGCGGAGGTGTACTAAACTAGGTAGGGGATCAACTCCAAGACATGACAGGTGTGCATGTGTGTTTGTACCTTGTACCCTGTGTAAAGGTGGTTGTGAGTGTGTGACACCTGTGGCCAATGTGGAGTGGGTTTTGCATATGTCTTATGTGGCTGCACTACTATATAGCACAATGTCCACCATACAGTGATAACAGTTGTGAAATAGCTGAGAGGCTGGGATGCAAAGCCATACCCATACATGTGACATCAAGGCCAGGCAATCACATTTAGCAAACCCAGTATTACCCAGAGCACACAGTCAACCCATGTGTCATACGCACACAAATGCCTAGGCAACAGCCAATATGTGGGTAGTACACTGCATATTGACCACTGATAGTAACCATGGAGTGATAGCATTGGCTACAGAGGGCATGTCCCCTGTCCATCTGTCCAATATGCATGTACATGCTGACAGTGCACCTCCCCCATGTTCCCCAATGGGCAACTGCATCACCTGTGGTATCATCACATGTGTCCCACAACAGACATACCATACCTGACAACATGCCCTGTATGGACAGTTGCCACTGACACCAGGGAATGCTGTCAGCATGCTTTCAATGTAGGTGCAGGTAAACCTGGTGCCCATTACTGATTCCCGCCATGGGGGGCAAGTCTGGCACATATGATGGTACTCTGTGTTCACAACATGGGCCTGACACCCCAGGTACAGTTCCACATGTCACTGTACATGCATGTGGGAGGTGTGCACATCTCTGACAACATCCATGTCATGGGTAAGGAACACATACATGGCAAGCAATTCACAGCATTGGCCATACACAATAGTCACCCAGGTGACTTGCTGGGGGATACAATACCCACATGTGTGGGCAAGAGCGGAAACTACAGCCATGAGACGCAATGCAGACCATTGTCATGTGGCCTGATGCCAAGGTATACCCATCACCTACCCTTGTATAGCCTGCTGCCACAGTCGATCGCCACATACCCATGCAGACATGCACCCATGCATGTCAGTACTGGCACCTTGTGTATTTGACAGTGTATTATATTGTGCGTATGTTCAAAGTCACACTCACTACACCCCCCATGCACATACAGAAGAATGTGTCAGATGTCAGACACCTCCTCATACCCTTTGCCCATACAACCTCCTTATGACCCATGTAGTGCATGTGGTACCTGCACAGTGATGTGTTGTGGCACTCCCGCTACTGATGCGTTGTACCCCTGGCCCTGCCAAGTGTGTCAATGTGTGCGTGTTTCTGTGAGAGTGTGGCTGTGTTGACGCTGGCACCTGTTCATGCTGACAGGCATGTGTACATCACCTACAGTATAACTACCATATCCCTGTTGCAAATTGCATGCACCATCACACATATGTTCTGAGGACTCCACAATAGGTAACCCATGTGGTGCATCCATTACCTGCATTGAACTGTGAACACAGTACATAGTTGTCAGGGGTTGATACCCTGTGCTGGTAGGTGTGTGACACTAAGAAGCTGCTGTTTTACTCCCCCACCCCTCCCTGACAAGTCTTTGCCTCTGTCTGCCTCTCCCACTCCCTCTCTGGTGGGTGTGGAGACCTACCCATCTTTGCTTAGGCAGCAGCATGTGCATTTTAAATGAAGTTCA
>NC_056729.1:1892535761-1892553261 GCF_019279795.1 Protopterus annectens
CTCCTGTTCATGTATATATGTTATTCCATGGGTTATGCAACATACATTTTACCCATAATGTAGTTTACCATGGGAAATGGTATGTCCCAGTACCTTCCCTGTGTCCCCCCTGCTTTCTCATTGACATCCACAGGCCGGTCCCATTAGAATGGGTTCATCTAACCATGGCATGCCTCAGTCCATAATGTTATACCCATCATTCCCTCCCCACACCCCCTTTACCCTCCACATCAGGCAACCTTCCTACAGGTTCCAGCCTAATCTAACCACACCACTACACATTGGCCACTCTCCACTTCATGGGTCCCTTCGTATATGTAGTCTCAACCCATGGATCGTCTGGCTTCACACACTTGTAGTCCATGAACATACGTCACCGTCTGTGCTTACTTTGTAGGCATGGTATGTTACCCTGAGGACTCATTGTGGCAGACGTTTGGGGTCGTCCTGCCAGGGACAGATGTGTGTAAGTTTAAGAGTAGACTTAGCAGAGTGACACTGTTTCTCCCACTGTTTGTATCCTATCAGTAGTCTGGGAGCTAGTGCTGTGCTACGCTTAGTGGTGCATATTATTAGATTTGCATGGTAATTGCCCTTTGGCAATGATTTCCCCTTTGCCACTTCTTATATATGTGTCATGTGTCCTCGATACATGTGTATGGACACTGTCTGGGGTCCTGGGAACTTCTACACTTTATTACATTAACAGCTCACATCTGGACTTACTGCTGTACTCCAGTTCACATATGTATGTTCTGTAGTCAGTTATGGCACATATGACTGTATACTGCTGCCTTTCACAGGTTTAGTTTGGTTATACTATGGTGAGGACATGTTTACTACTACCCCATTTGTCTGTATGTCTGTTATGGCTTGGTGGATAGCTACTGGGACTATGGTGTAAAGGGTCCTGGGTTCATGACCTGCATGGCTGTTTATTTTGTTGCCAGGCTGACAAAAGCCCATTGGATACAGAGTGATTAAGGCATTCTAAAGCAGTCATAAGGCCTTATGCCCACTTACTAGTGTGTAAATATGCCCACTATTGCCTATTTGTGCTTACAGCTGCTTACTAGCGCTTTATTCCGTCTGACACTGATACGTCACATGTGCATATCTTACAGTACTCCAGTTCATATATTCCAGCTATTTCGTGGGTCTTGCAACAAAAATATTGTTTATAAGCGTGCTTTGCCATGTAAAATAGACTGTGCTACAGTGGGACCTGAACCAGCAATGCCTGCTCATTGGTCAGATGCTCTACCCACTAAACTATCGCTACCATATTTTAATACCCATGTTTCCTTCCTCTAGCCCCCGAGCTCCAGATACGCAGCATCCATCCATTCCCCAGTTGCTAGCCCAGCCATACCACACCTCCACACAATTCCCTCTCTGCACGTGTCGGTACTCCTCCACTATAATGTCTCGACCCAAGCTTCAGCAGGCTCTTCATCCGTTTAGTCCACATATGTTCGGGCCTTCCCTTGATCCTCCTATGATACTGGTGGAAACACCTATGTGACCCACAAGGTTGTTGTGTCATGGGTAGACTTTGCTGGTCTACACTGTTTCACCCACTGGTAGCATCCTGCCAGGGGGTTAGAGAAGCAGCAGTTTGCTCACACACCATGGCAGCCTCATCTCCTGGTTATGCGGAACCAACGCCCCAGATGTGACATTCTGTGCATGAAGCAAGCCCCCACGATGTGCACTATTATTCATTCTTCTCTTCAGTATTATGCAAGCCTACTGTTCACACAGTATGTTTGGACAGGCACTGTTCATTGATACACATAGACTGCTCAGAATACTGTGATTGAGCGATGTGCACATGTTTGCTGGTATCAATCTGCATACCTACATACATCTCCTATACTGTTGAATGACTGTGCTGGATGATATGTTTGTGATAACAGCAGCTGAATGTGTATCTGCCATGCCTTAGTGGTAACTCAAGTAGACTATAGTGTGCAGGGTTGGGGGGTTGGAACCTGGGAGTGCAGAATATTTTGTTAATGGACATGATGAGAGCTGTTGGGTACAGAGGGCCTAAGGCACTGTAGAGGATGTGTAGGTGGGTATGCCCTGGTGTGCATGAGGTTCAGATCTGCTGACCTCCAGTTACGATGTCTTACACTGGGGTGGCCTCCACATTGCTTAACCAGTGTAGGCATTGCTTACCTCCACCCAAACAAGCATGCTCCCACTTGCTGTGGCATACCCCAGTACTACTTCATGCATTTAGTTCACATTTGTTGTCCTGGACAATCTGACTGGGTGCTTCTTCATTGTCAGCAGTGGCCCAGGGAGTGGAGCTCCACAGTAATCCCCAGCTGCACATTACATGTAGTACTGAGGTGTACACATTCATAGAGAGTAACAGACTTAACATAGCTACGTACCACATTCTTCATGCTTAGTTCACATTAACATGTCGGTATAATACATGCTTAGGTCAGGTTTACATGTGAAGTGTGACTGTTGACATAGGTCAGTTTAAGGTGAACTGTGATTCCAGTTTAACAGTTCTGGATAGGTTAAACATAGGTATTCAGGTTAGGTTTAGTTATGCTATGCCTGTGTGTTAGACTAGAAGTGAATAGTGAAGTAGCAGGAAGGTCGGTAGAGGGGGGGCATTGTAACTGTATAGTAGGCCATTGGAATGATTGGTGGTTGAGCAATAGGGAAAGTATGCAGGATGTTGGGATTTGTATGAGGACAGGACAGAAGGTGTCGGTTTCACTAGTTGGTGTAGGGGTATAGAGTGTTAGTTGGGGGGGGGGGTTTACCAGGTGGTGAGCATTTGCTGCTCCAAGTGTGCTTGAGGTGTTCCTTCATGTGTTATTTACATGTGTCGTGTGGGACAGCTGAGGTAATACACATGGGTAGGGGGTTCCAGATACTGCCAGTATAGTTGGGGAAGAGGGTGTCACCTACCTGTGACTATGAACATTAATAGTAATGAAACAAGGGTTGATGGGTAACTGGTGCTAATGGGGCACACAGAGGGGTAGACAGTAGGGGAAATGTCCAGGGATGTGCAAGTAGGCTGACGGGGAGGTCCACAGGTGGCCATTACTTCTCCAGCAACAGCTGTGTATATACACTGCATTTGGAGGTAGGTTTGGACACTCACACCCTGGGTGGGGGTAGGGACAACAATAATACTTTGTTATGCCAATTAGTTCGGCTTACATGCCTACAGTGGGTTATTGCGACCATGTGTTCTTTGGTGTTATTTAGTGGGATTTGCAACAATACATCTGGTTATACCATACTTTGCCATGTAAAATAGACTGTGCTGCAGTGGGACTCATAGCGGGAGTGGCTGCTCGTTGGGTGGTGGCTCTCCCCAATGAACACTGTTGTTTACATCCCTGGGGCGGTCCGAGTAGAACTGCTCTAGCCAACACCTGCACTCCTCGGCCCATAATTACATACCCATAGTTTCCCCACCTGCACCTCCTCTACAGCACTCATCCTTACTTTGGGTGCAGGTCGGGTCTAAACACACCACTACACACTGCCCAATCTCCACTTCAAGGGATCCATCTCATACGTTGTCTCGACCCATAGGTCATCAGGCTTTTCCACCCTTATAGTCCAGGTATGTGAGCTCCCCACCTTGAAAGGTCATCGCATAAGCGTCCTCCTATAACAAGACAATTTTTGGGGGTGTCCCGCAAGGGACACTCCTGTCTCTGTTCCAAGATTAGACTTAGAGGGTCCACTGTGTCCCCCCTCTGGTTGTATCCTGCCTGTGGTCTGGGGAGCAGTGGATTGTTTACATTGTTCATGTGTTTGTGTGTTGTTTCCCCTGTCTGGCTGGGGGGGGGGGTTATGCTACATGTTACACGTTTGTTGACTGGGCCCCTCACCCCCATTGGCATGGTCTGTGAACATATGTCATTCTTAAGTGCTGTATCATATCATAGCTATATATCTGTATATATCTACAACACACACACTCTCACACACACACACACACACACACACACACACATATATATATATATATATATATATATATATATATATATATATATATATGTATATGTCTGCATATATATATATATATATATATATATATATATATATATATATATCTATATATATATATATATATATATATATATATTGCTGTATATATAGTTAATGATGTGGATGTATGGGTGTCTGCATAAGTATATATCTATATGTGGGTATTGATATACATAACACAAGCACTCAGGTCACTCCACAGCAAGTACAAGTATGACTCAGTCATTGTCCATGCCGGTGTGAACAACCTGAGACGTACCTCCCTGGACTACATGAAAAGAGACATAGAGGAGCTCTCAGATTATGTAGCCCAGGCCAGTATGACCCTGACCCTGAGCAGTATCCTACCCTCACCAAGAATGATGCCACAATACAGAGACAAAATGATCAGCTTTAATAATTGGCTTAATTACTGGTGTCATTCTAAGGGGATCCAATGTCTGTCTGCCTGGGATGACATGCTTGACAAGCCACGCTGCTTCACAAGGGACAGCTTGCACCTGTCACCCCTGGGCTTCCGGATATTGGCAAAGGCTCTTGCCACCCCCATAGTGCCTTTTTTAGGCAAGGCTCAAATGATAAACCTACCGTCCTAGAAAACAAAAATGGAGAAAAACTAAGGGTAATACTGCTCAATGCCAGAAGTCTAAACCTCAAGATGCATGCCCTCTAAGCCCTCCTCAGTATGGAGAACGTCGATGTCTGCGCTGTGACTGAAACCTGGTTCAAGGCTCCTGAGAGCACCCCAGCACTATCAGGTTATACCTCATATCATGCGTTCCGGCCCCAAAATCCGGACCGAACCACAAAAGGAGGGGGAGTGTCCATATTCATAAAGGATGCCCACACCTCCAGGTTAGTGGCAACGCACGAAGCATCGGAGACCATCCAGGTGCAATTAACCATAGGTAAAACTGCCCTACAGTTTGTAACATGCTACAGACCACCTTCTCAAACTCAGGAAATCCACACAGCCTTCCTGAAGACACTGGAGAGTATGAATGTCTCTCCAAACACCATCATATTGGGTGACTTCAACTACCCAAACATAGACTGGGAACATTACTCAAGCCCCAACACCCTAGCCCAAAGGTTCCTTGAGTTCATAAACTCAAATGCTATGGAACAACTAGTCACCATTCCCACAAGAGGAGAAAATATACTAGACCTGATCATCACAAACATGGGGACAAAATGCTCCACGCGGAAGTATATCCCTCATTGGTGAGATCAGACCATAAATTAACCTCACTGGAGATCCTCATCCCGCCGCCGCCCTAACCGCGAAAGACCACAGTGAAGAACTTCTCAAAAGCAAACTTCACACGTCTTAAGACTGGAGTGGTATCCTTCAAGGCCCCCGAGCCAGTGGAAACCACAACCCACGCTGCTGAAACCCTTACAAATGCCTTCTACGAGCACCTCCAGGAATGTATGGATCAAGCAATCCCTAATAAAATCAAGACCCTTTCCACCAAAGGCAGGCGCCCAGTCTGGTGGACTCCAGCCATAAACAAACTCTACAACAAGAGGAGAAAGCTACCACATGACAGAGCAAAATCCCTAAAAGGGAAGGCATCTCTGATCAATACTAGCAAAAAACTACGATCACTCATAAAATCATCCCAGGCCAACTTTGAGAGAAAAATCGCTAATGACACAAAAGACAATCATAAAGCCTTCTTTAGCTATGTTAGAAACATGGGTGGAAACTCCCAGATATGCTCAGAATTAGTCCAAAATGATAAAAAAATCACTGAACCCACAGACATTGCCAACATACTGGCAGACAGGTTCAGTGCAAATTTCTCCCTCCCTCCCCAAAGGAGAAATATCTATCCCACCAGAGTCTAGCCTCCCAAACATCTCAGATGCCCAGGTGAGAGCTGCTCTCTCTAAAGCAAAAAACTCAGCATCAATGGGACCGGACGGTGTCCCTGGCTGTGTGCTACATGAACTCAGTGAGGAACTAAACCCACACATAAGGCTGCTGTTTAATCTTAGCCTTACTACAGGATACGTACCCAAAGAATGGCGTACGGCAACTGTGGTCCCACTCCACAAAGGCGGTGCTTCTATGGACCCTGGAAATTACCGCCCCATAAGCTTGACGAGCCTTGTCTACAAAGCTATGGAGAGGATCATAATGGAACTCATAAATAAAGACATTGGGGACCTACAGACACTGGATCCTACCCAATTTGGCTTTGTCAAGGGCAGATCCTGCCTCTTGAACTTGGTCGTCACTAAGGCCATTGATGAGGGTAAGGCAGTTCACACAGCCTACCTTGACCTAGCAAAAGCGTTCGACACAATACCCCACTCGGGCATCATAGAAAAGCTCACCAGCTTAGATGTAAACCCATATGTCACAAGATGGGTTGCAAACTGGCTCAAGAACAGAACACACAGGGTTAGAGTTGCTGGTGCCATGTCAGACTCTAAGCCGGTCACGAGCGGTGTCCCACAGGGCTCAGTCCTGGGCCCCCTCTTGTTTGGCATTTATTTTTCTGAAGTGCAGGCAAACATAGGGGGATTGTGGCTGACAAAATTTGCACATGACTGCAAACGGGGCACCATAATTGACACTCCATCAGACACAGACATCCTCCAGAAAGGTCTCATAGAAATGGATAACTGGTGCCAGAGCCATGGCCTTAAGCTAAATGCCAAAAAATGTATAGTCATACCCTTTGGGAAAAACAAGGTAACCCCTAATTACTACATAGGTGGTAATCCATTAAACACGGAAGAAGTTGTCAGGGACCTGGGGAGCCAAGTTGACAGTAACCTCTCTTCTGACACTCACATTGCCAAAGTGGTTAGGAAGACCTTCTACATTGCCCACCTGATCATGAAGGGATTCACATCCAGATCAGGAGAGGTCATTGTACCCCTGTACTCTTCACTTATCAGACCAATGATTGAGTACAATGCCCCATTCGGAATGTACCTTACCCGACACCTGCAGCAGTTGGAAAGACCCCAAAAGTTCCTCACCAAAAGGATAAAGGGGCTCAAACATATGTCATACGATGCCCGACTGAAGAAACTCCAGCTCTATTCAGTCGCATACCGTCTGCTCAGAGGTGATCTGTGCCTGACATACAAGGCCATGTCCAACCCGGAATTAATGGACATGCTCCACCTCAAAAGGTCCAAATCAACCAGAGCCATGAGAGCAAGAGACTTAAACCTCAACACGGATATAAATAGGACGTGCTGGAGGGACAGATTCATCACCCAGAGACTCCCTACACTATGGAACAGAATCCCAGTCCATGTGAGGCAGAGCCCTTCACTGACTCTGTTCAAGAGAAATCTTGACGAGTGGATGGGAGATCGTAGGTTTACCCCAGGAATCATCTCTGTATCACTGCTGGACAGAGGCACAGCAAACTAATGGGTATAGTATTCTCATCCTAAGGGGTGGTGAAAGCCACACACACTCTGGCTAGGCTTATAAATGCCCTAGGGCAGATAGCCTAGTATGAACCTATGAACCTATGAACCTAAATATATATATATATATATATATATATATATATATATATATATATATATATGTATATATAGATGTCTGTCTATGTATGTATACATTTGTACTACAGAGTGGGAGAGGTATGTATCTATTTAGTTATGGGTATACATACAAACACACATATCTCTACATATTTAGCTACATATCCTTTAATGTTAACTGGTATTGCTGGATACTGTGTTTTGTGTGTATACCAGCCAGCCTTGTGTGCCATGTATGCTTTGCGATACCTACAACTAAATCCGTTAGTGTACAGAGAGTCACACATGATATCTATTGTTAGTACCAGGAATACATTTGTCCCATGCGGGACAAGCCAAACATTGGGTATTCAACCTTCTTTTATACCCAGGGTTACATAGGTACGCATGGCTATGTACATGGACTACGGCATGTGCTATACCTAGGATACTTGGATCGGGACATCATAAGGCATGGGTCCTGAGGGAGGGGTGAGGGGGCAATGTGTGGTGATGTGGTAGCTATGGCCTGGTAACCAAGGTAGGGATGGTGGCTGCATGTGTGCTGCGGGTGGGGGGAAGCAGAACTGTGGGTTATGCATGTATGAGTTGGGGATAGCCTGGGTTGGATGGGCCTGTACTGCTCGGCCCTAGTGGGTGGGGGAGAAGGGAATGTGATGTCAACATGTTAAAAATAACAGAGGGCTAATTTAATTCCCTAGTTCAATGACAGACATACAATACAATGAGCTTGGTAGTGTATTGCAGGGCAGATGTGTTTGGCTGGGCAGAGGGTATGCCAATTCATACGTGCCATATATTATTTGGGGCTTCTCAGGCCCATGAACTGTGCATGTGGACATATATCTTTCTGTTCATCTACCATTGCTATCTACAGATGTCTGGCCATATATATCTCTGTGGGTATATATTTGCTTACATATTTCTAACTATGCCCGTATATACCTACGGAGACATATATCTGCGTACATATATGTAACTTGATGTGTATATGTGGTTGTATAGATGCTGACGTATATATGTGTAGTTGTCAGCATTTGCATGTATATCTGTTCATATATTTGTATATATATGTATATATCTCCGGATATTTATATACATGTATATCTATATATATATATATATATATATATATATATATATATATATATATATATATATATGTGACTACATCTATAGATATGTTTTATCCATTTACATAGTAATGACTGGGCTGAGCTTATGTTTCTGACAACAAACAATTTCTGCATATCTGGCATGGCTTAGTGGTAAATCATTTTGTGTATGGTTTGCATGGTCCTGGGTTCCGACCTTGCAGACGCTGTTTGTTTTTTTGCTGGGCAGAACACCGGCCATTGGATAAGGTGTGCTTAAGGCACTTTCAAGCAGTTGTAAGTGGGTTTCCATGGAGGTAAGCACTGCTGACTTCCTGTCACAGTGTCTTACTCCCAGTTAGCTTCTCCTTTGCTTGATCTGTATCAGCATTGCTTAACCCCGAGCAAACGCACTTGCATATGCTTACTAGTGCTTACATATGCTTACTACTGCTTATCTGTGCTTACGCCTGCTTACTGCTGGCTTATTCATTATGTTACTGACTCTACACATGTGCATTTCCTGCAGTACACCCGTTCATAAAAATGTATGTTATTTAGTGGGTTTTGCATTACAATGTACCCAACACTTTAGTCATAGGTGACTCTATAGTCAGGCACACTGATACCCCACTCACCAGGCTGAACAAGGAGAAAATTACAGTCAGCTGCCTGTTGGGTGCCAGGATCCACCACATAACGCATGCACTCAAGTCACTCCACAACAAGTACAAGTACGACTCTGTCATTGTCCATGCTGGAGTGAATGACTTGAGACGTACCTCCCTGGGCTACATGAAGAGACATGGAAGAGCTTTCAGATCATGTGACCCAGGCAGGTATGACCTTAGCACTGAGTAGCATCCTGACTTTGCCCAGAATGATACCACAGTATAAGGACAAAATGAGTGACTTCAACAATTGGCTAAGCTTCTGGTGTAATTCAAAGGGGATCCAGTATTTGTCTGCTTGGGAAGACATGATCGAAAAACCACGATGCTTTGCCAGAGATGGTCTGCACCTGTCACCCCTGGGATTCAGGTTACTGGCTAAAGCTCTTGCCACCCCTATAGTGCCTTTTTTAGGCAAGGTTCAAAGGATAAAACCACCACCATAACAGATACAAGCATGCAAAATCTAAAGGTAATGCTACTCAATGCTAGAAGTCTAAACCTCAAAATGCACTCTCTCAAGGCACTCCTAAAAATGGAGAACATTGATATCTGTGCAGTGACCGAGACCTGGTTCAAGGCTCCAGAGAGCACCCCTGCAATACCAGGCTACAATTCTTACCACACTTTTTGGCCACAAAACCAAGACTGAAACACTAAAGGTGGAGGAATGTCCATATTCACCAAGGATATTCACACCTCTAGGCTAGTTGCCCAACACAATGCATCTGAAATTCTCTAGGTGCAACTAACACTAGGTAAGACTGCAATCCAAATTGTAGCTTGCTACAGATCCCCCACCATACCCCAAGATTCTCACTACTCCTTCCTAAACATACTGGAAAATATTAAGATACAACCAAACACCCTAATACTGGGTGATTTCAACTACCCTGCCATTAATTGGGAAAACTACTTGGGTACCAACTACTTTTCCCAACGGTTCTTGGAATTCATAAATTCCAATGCCCTGGATCAACTAATCCATTGCCCCACCAGGGGCTCCAATATCCTGAACCTGGTCATTACCAACATGGGAGATAGATGCTCCACACCAGTGGTCACCCCCTCATTGGTCAGGTCTGACCATAAGCAAATCACCCTTGACATCCACATCCCACCCCCACCCCCCAGTAAGGAAACCTCCTTAAAAAACTTCTCCAAAGCCAACTTCATGCTACTGAAGTCAGAAGTGACAAACTTCACAGCACCCACGCAGACGGGATCTGGAAGTTCGACTGCAGAATCCTATACTAAGGCACTGTACAAGCACATCCACTCGTGCATGAATTGTGCCATCCCAAATAGAACCAAGATGCTCTTCTCTAAAAAAGGAAGCCAATCTGGTGGTCCCCTGCTATAAACAAACTATACAACAAAAGGAAGAAACTGTTACAGACAAGAGGACAATCCCAGGATGCAAAAAACTCCCTCACCAGCCTCAGTAAGAAGCTGAGATCCCTCATAAAATCCTCAAAAGCTAGTTACAAAAATAAAAGTGCCAAAGATTCCATAGATAACCACAAGGCATTCTATAGTTATGTCAAGAATCTAAATGGCAATGCTCAGATCTGCTCTGAGCTACAACAGAATGGCATTAAATATACTGATCCCAAGGATATTGCCAATATTCTGGCAGATCGATTTAGTGCCAACTTCACCCCCCTAACGGGCCAAGTTCCGATAATCACAGCCACACAGGTAAAACAGCACTCTCCAAAGCTAAGAATACAGCATCCAAGGGACCAGATGACATCCCAGGCTGTGTACTACATGAACTACAAAATGAACTGGCACCCCACCTAAGTGTCATGTTTAATCATAGCCTCACCTCAGGCTTCATGCCCACTGAGTGGCGCACAGCTACAGTCATCCTGCTCCACAAGGGAGGATCCGACTTGGATCCCGGGATCTACTGTCCCATCAGTCTAACAAGCCTAATCTGCAAGGGCATGGAACGCATTATCATGGAACTTATAAACAAAGACATTGGCAACCTTCAAACACTGGACCCCACTGAGTTTGGGTTTGTGAAGGGCCGATCTTGCCTTCTGAATCTGATTGACTTCTTCGAATCAGACTCCAGAGCTGTGGACGAGGGTAAGGTGGTCCACAAAGCCTATCTGGACCTCACCAAAGCCTTCGACACCATCCCCCACTCTGGAATCATAGATAAACTTACTAAGTTGGGCATAAATCCCTATGTCACTCGATGGGTTGCCAACTGGCTTACTGACAGAACCCAGACTGTAAAATTAGCCAACTCCAAATCCAGCTCCAGGCAAGTGACAAGTGGAGTACCTCTGGGACCACTCTTGTTTGGCATCTACCTCTCAGAAGTACAGGCCAACACTAAGGGACTCTGGCTAACAAAGTTTGCAGATGACCGCAAACTGGGAGCCATTATTGAATCCCCAAATGATGTGGATATTCCACAAAAGGGCCTTACAGAAACAGATGCCTGGTGCCAGAGCCATGGGCTCAAGCTTAATACCAAGAAATGTATAGTTATCCCCTTTGGAAAAAACATGTACCCATGAACTACCACATAGGTGGCAGGAACCCATGAACTACCACATAGGTGGCAGGACACTAAACATCGAAAGTGTCATGAGAGACTTAGGGACACAAATGGAAAGTGGTCTCACTTTCGATAACCACATCTCCACAACAGTCTGGAAATCCTTCTATGTGGCACACCTCATCACTAAGGGATTTTCATCCAGAAAAAAGGAGGCCGTTGTCCCACTGTACTTATCCCTCATTAGACCCATTATAGAGTATAATGCCCCATTTAGTATGTACCTCACAAGACATCTGCAACAGCTGGAAAGAACACAGAAATACCTCACTAAAAGAATCACAGGCCTAAAGCAGATGCCATATGCTGACCGTCTAAAAAATCTCCAGCTATACTCTGTGGCATATCATCTACTCAGAGACGATATCCGCTTAACATACAAGGCCATGTCAAACCCTGAGCTGTTGGACATGCTCCACTTAAAGAAATCCCTATCCCTCAGAGCCACATGCTCCAGGGATCTAAACCTTATCACAATGAACAAAACATGCTGGAGGGATAGGTTCCTTACCCAGAGACTCCCCATACTCTGGAATAGACTGCCCACACATGTCAAGCAGAATGCCTCATTGGCCCTCTTCAAAAGGAACCTTGATGATTGGATGGGAGATAGGAAATTCACCCCGGGGATCATGTCAGTCGCCCTGCTAGACATGGGCCCAGAGAAGTAAATATTGTGGGAAAAAATTTCCAGGGAATTGTTATGGCTAGGCTTGCATAGGCCTTAGGGCCGATAGCCTAGTGCCAACCTATGAATCTATGAAAATACACACACACATATACACACACACACACACACACACACACACACACATACACACACACACACACACACACACACACACACACACACACGCACACACACATAGATAGGTTTGTTATATCTATCTATCTAGCTATATAGACAGATATGTTTATATATAAAGAGAATAACCAGGATAAAAAGAAACAGGAATCCCACAACTATAACAGAGTCATTCTACTTGTTGAACAAGATTTTATGCATAAATGTTTAAGGAGAAGTGAATTTAACCGAAAGTTGAAAGGTTAATAATGGTGGCTTAAGACAACAGACTATGGAAATGTTCATAGGATCATAGGAAGTTACTAAGCTAATGGCCCTAGGGTCCTTTTAAGCCTAGCCAAGTTCTACCCTTATTTCCATGATCAGCACCTATTGACCCTATCCAAGAGGGACACAGGTGGAACCCCCAGGGTGAACTTATGGCCACTGATCCAATCATCTAGATTGCATTTCAAGAGGCCCAATGAGGTGCTCTGCTTGACATGAAGTGGAAGTCTGTTCCAAAGGTTTGGTAACCTCTGGAAGCAAATCTGCCCCTCCAGCAGGTTTTATTAATGTCACATACCAGGTTAAGGTCTTTAGAGTGAGTAACCTATGTACCATTTGACTTTTGGATATGAAGCATTTCTGATAATGTAGGGTCAGAGCTTGCCTTATATGCAAGGTAGACATTACTTCTGAGAAGTTTGTATGAAACAGAATAAACTGACAGTGATTTCAGATTATTGCAATAGGGCAGATTGTGAAGACCTTGAATTTCCAGGTGAGGAACCTTTGTGGTTTCTCCAATTGCTGCAGATGTTTTGAAAGGTACATATCAAAAGGTTTGCAAAGTCTATAAAAAAGTATGAGTACAGTGGTTCAAACAGCTCAAACACTGTTGCTGATGCTTTTTTTGCATGGTTTGGTATTTCTAATAGTGAATCTCCCACAAAAGCCACAACTAAATACTAGTTTGGACCACGACTGAGGCCACGTTCCACAAGTGCCTATGAATACCTATGTTTTGTTGACAAACATCAGTGATATTAAGAGCTGATGGATGCACCCCCTCTGTGCAGGCACCCTGCACATCTACACATGTCACTCCCTAAAGCAATATTTCTCTGTCGTAGTTATGTTCAGCTACCATGCTTCCAGGAGGGGATTCATAGGTTGCCATCTTGATTTCCCAGAAACATGGGACATAGGTGCTGATAATATTGCCCCATGCAGATCACATGATAAAGAGAGCAAGATAATGCCTATTCCCTTCACAGTGTGAGGTCAAGCAGGGGTCACTCAGGCAACAGCTGGGTCCCTTTTGTAATGAGGATACCAGATATGAACATGCTGAGTTACTGACTGAGAGCATCAGCATCTCCAGGACTGGTGAACAATGCAGGCACTGATATGGTGACCTGTGTACTTTACCACTCTCAGTATCCCTAACAGTGGAAAGCAGAGATTAGAAAAGGATGCACCAGATATTCTAGAAACTGTTTTATATCACTACTGTTTTTAAAGCCGTAATTTTAAACTTTGCTTTTTGTGTCATTCAGTGCCAATGTTCCTAAGTAAAGATTGCTTCCTCTGACTGATACCAGGCTATGTCAGATGCACTAGTGTTAATGACTGCATGTGTTGTGGCTGACATTACTGGTAGCACTGAGGCATTTTCTGTGGCACTGCTCATTCTTGTGCAAATGTGAGTTTGAGACACCATGCCTGGTGTGTTTTTGTGATATTATCAGTACCATCTTGGGCTTCTAATTACTTTCTTGTATATAAGAGACTATAGCTTATTTGGTATGCTATGAAAAGTTTGTCAGGCATGGTCTTAATTGCTGTAGTGTTGCTCTGTTATTTATAACTCACTTACACCTGTGTATGATGACTGGCATGTCCTGTTTGTTTTTTTTGGCATTGGTAGAACTAAAGACCAATAGGGTTGGTTGTTGAATGAGTCAGGATAGACATTCAACAAATTATGGTTGTATTGTCTACTGTTCACTCATCTGTTGTAATATATCAATCAATATATTTATTTATATGACATCTTTACTTTTGGCACCCTTTCAGATTGTGTCTTCCTCCTGTACCTCATGATGCAGTCAATGCCACCAGGCACTTCAGTCATAGCTTACCCTTACTCCAGCTTTGGATATGATATGGCTGTGGTGAGTGAGAGGATAGGGAATAACTCATCTAGGGAATTCTAACCTCTACCAGGCACATAGCTGAGCCTGAATGTATGCTACACCTCAGTCAGCAGTGAAGTATCCATGGTCCATAGGGTCAGCGCACAGTATCTATTCCTGGACTGAGCCATTAATTTGTAAAAAAAAAAAAAGCTGACCCATGCTATTAGGTTACCAGAGAAGGATGTGCTCTCCACCATTAACCACTGTAATCCGAGTGCTCCACATTGGGTCCAAGTAATATCGTACTAGGCTAGTACACAGGGAGTATATACCATACCTTATTGCAGCCATCCTTCAGTGCTCTGTTTGTCTGTAGCCATTCCAAGTTCCTTCTTTTTAGCTTGCACCCAGCCACCACTAATTACTGACTCCATTTTGTGTTTGCTTCTGTTTACTCCCACTGTCTAGCCTTATCTACCTTACCCCACTATTCCAATATTATCCTTCCCCTCATCTCTTCCATCTTTCTCTGTAAAATGGGGGCCTCATCCCATAAAACTATTTCTATACCCATCTACATTTTTCTTTATGCTTCCCTTCTCTGAGCACTTGTGCTTTCCAAATTTCCTCATTTCTATTTTCCTATAATCCCCTCTCTACAATGGAAACAACCAGACAGTAGGAACATACAGGTGGCTACATGAAAGTCCTGTTTGGTGTCTGCTGACATTATGCTACTGTAAGTGATGAATTATACTTCTCACTGCATCTATGATAAGTGGTTTCATGAGGTTCATGATAGTCATCATATGACTGCCCACCCTTTTTTAAATAAGAAGGTGCTACTCTGTTACAGTGTGGTCAGCTTGCAGTTTTTTATTGCTGCTTCACTTTCCACCATAGAGTGTAACTACCTACTTATACATGCACTGTCTCCTTGCATGATTGTTCATGTATGGTGTACATACATGCATTGTTTCTCTGCATGATTGTTCATGTATAGTATACATACAGGCACTGCCTCCCTTTGTGATTGTTCATGTATAGTGTATATACATGCACTGTGTCACTGCATGATTATTCACATATAGTATATATACATACATGCAGGGCACCCCTGCATGATTATTCATGTATAGTGTATATACATGACTGTGTCACTGCATGATTATTTATGTATAGTACATACTGTGTATTAGCACTGTGCAGTACAAACCTTCCTTCAGTGTACATCATATTTCTATGAATCCTGGTCAGTAATTATGTGCTTATACATGCACTGTGTCTTTTCATGTTTATTCAAGTATAATGTATATGCATGCACTGTACCCCTGTGTAATATGTATGCATAATGTACATACATGCACTATGTTACTGCATGATTATTCCTGTATAATGCACATACATGCAGTGTGCCTCTCCATGATTCATGTATAGTGTACATACATGCACTGTGTACCTATCTGATTAATCATGTATAGTGTACATACAAGCACTGTGTACCTATGCGATTATATGCGTATAGTGTACATACATGCACTGTGTAACTATACGATTATTCATGTATAGTGTACATACATGCACTTTGTACCTGATTATTCATGTATCATGTACATACATGCACTGCGTACCTATGTGATTATTCATATATAGTATACATACATGCACTGTGTACCTATCTGAATATACATGTATAGTGTGCATACTTGCACTGTGTACCTATGTGATTATTCACGTATTGTGTACGTACATGCACTGTGTACCTATGTGTTTATTCATGTATAGTGTACATACATGCACTGTGTGCCTATGTTATTATTTATGTATAGTGTATACCATGTATCAGCACTATGCAGTACAAGTCTTGCATCATTGTATCACACATCTCTAGGAAACCTCATCAGACACTCATGTTGGTTAACAGGTGTGAGCATTTTTGTGTTTGTTATAGTAACTGAATAACTGCTGATTACTTCTATGCATTGTTCAGTAGGCTGTAAAAACTGTAAGTAGATGAGTTTAATCATATGGTATTAGGATTTGATAGAAGTAAATAAAATGAAAATATACAGCTCGTAACATTACGGTGCTTAGCAGTAAAGTTGAATATGATGACACTATTCTAGTTTACCTTCTAAATGACAAACTTGTGAAAGCTTCCAAACTGTAATGATGAAATAAAATAAACTGCTGGCTTGTAGTTCATCCACAAAACAATTTATTCAAAACAAACAGTATAGTAAGTGCTTTTGTCTTACTCCAGTAAGTAAAACTTCCTCAGACAAGGAATAAATTAATTATCTAACCTATATAGACATAATCATCACATGATATTAAAACACATAATTCAAATTCTAAAAGGTATACTGACCCTATTGCATTGAATACATTATATTAAAACCAATAAATTAGTATAGTAATGAAATAATAAAACTCATTAAATACTCATTGAAAAAAGTGGAATTAGCTAAAATAAATATGTTGGATAAACATAAGCAGTTTAAATATATGTGAATAAATAAATGTATGTAAATAATCATAAATAATTTAATTTCTACAAAACATTTTTTGAATATTTAAAAATGTTAAAACTTGTAATTGGTCATAACGCTTATTAACATAATGTAGGTCTTTCATTTTAATATACAAGCTAGTGAGCT